>NW_011888814.1:7456689-7459329 GCF_000151845.1 Pteropus vampyrus | reverse complement strand
GTTTACTTAGCATTTCTTGTAATAGTGGTGATGAATTCCTTTAGCTGTTTCTTGTCTTAGAAGCTTTTTATCTTTCCTTTGATTTTAAATGATAGCCTTGCTGGGTAGAATAATCTTGGTTGTAGGTCTTTGCTTTTCATCACTTTGAATATTTTCTGCCAGTCTCTCCTGACCTGCAAAGTTTCTGTTGAGAAATCAGCTGGCAGTCTTATGGGAGTTTCTTTGTAGGTAAGTAACTACTTTTCTCTTTCTACTTTTAAGAGTCTCTTTTTGTCTTTAATCTTTGGCATTTAATTATGATATGTCTCAGTATGGGCCTTTTTGGGTTCATCTTGTCTGCACTTCCTGGACGGGTGTCTATTTCCTTCACCAGGTTAGGAAAGTTTTCAGTCATTATTTCATCAAATAGGTTTTCAATCCCTTGCTCTTCCTCTCATCCTTTTGCTAGTCCTGTGATGTGAATATTGGTACACCTGAGGTTGTCTCTGAGGTCCCTTAAACTACCCTCATTTTCAGAAATTCCTTTTTCTCTTTGCTATTCTGGTTCAGTGTTTTCTCTTACCTTGTCTTCCAAGTCACTGATTTGATTCTCTGCTTCATTCTAATTTGCCATTGATTCCTTCCAGTATATTCTCCATTTCTGTCTGGTTCCTTAAGTTCTCTTTTATGTTTACTACCTCTTTGTTCAACTTCTCCCTGAGTTGCTTTATTTTTCCTCTAAGTTCATCGAGCATCTTTATAAACAGTATTTTGAACTCTATAGCTGGTAGATTGCATGCCTCCATTTCATTTAGTTCTTTTTCTGGAGTTTCCTCCTGTTCTATCATTTTGGACATATTTCTTTGTCTTCTCATTTTGGCTGCCTCTCTGTGTTTGTTTCTGTATATTAGGTAGATTTGCTATGTCTCCCCGTCTTGGCAGGGTGGCCTTATATAATATGTGTCCTGTGGGGCCCAATGGTGTGGGGCTCTGGTCACCAGAGCCGGGTACTTCAGGAGTGTCTCTTGTGTGGATTGTATAGGCCCTCCTGTTATAGTTGAACCTTGATTGCGGTTTGCTCATCAGTGGGTGGGGTTGACCCTCAGGCTGACTGGTTGTGTGGACTAGCCACGACCAAAGCAGGGGCTGACTCCATAAAGGGAGATTCACTCTAGAGGGGCTCTGGTGCCTGCTGAGACTACCCTTTGCATGTGCCATTTGTGGAACTAATTTGGTGGTGCTTTGTTGTGGTCTAAGGCCGACCACTGGGTGTGTTGACTCTGGGGCCTCTTGGAAGTTGCTCTGGTGCAGGCTGAGATCAGCTGCTGCCTGTGCACAGCCTAGGGCCACCCGGTAGGAGCTACAAAGTGATCTGTGGTTGGCAACTGCTTGTGTTGGGCCTAGTGGTGTGTGAGAGAGGCCATGTTGCAACCCTAGGCTGGCTGCCACCCATGCTGGGCCTGGGGCCACTTGGCAAAAGGCACAGGGCACACCGAAGCCAGCTGCCACCTGCCTGGGGCCTACAGAACTTGGGGAATTTTTAAGAAAGCTTGATGTGCAGGCTAAAGCTGCCTGGTGTTTATCCAGCTAATGCAGATTTAGATTTGGTGCCTTCCTGCTTCTTGTAGGCTGTGTGTGGGGAGGGCTCAATACAGGGATGGTCCGCTCCCTGAAGCAACTGGTCAACAACTCAGTTTCTCCCCATATATCTGGTACCTTTTGAGCTGCTTTCCCTTCCCTGGAGTTCATGGTGAGTGCCTATGAGTGAATGAGTCTGTGTGTGGGCCCTTTGATAGGACTTTTGGGTTTATAGGCACCCTCCATCTCACTGGGCCAAGAATAATCACTGCTGATCTTCAAAGCCAACTGTTGTGGGGACTACTTTTCCTGGCACTGGATCCCTGGGCTAGAAATCCCAATGTGGGGCTGGGATCCTAGTGAAGACATCTGCTGCCGTGATATCCCTCCCAATTTTCAACTGCCACATGTGTGCGTGGGACCAGCCTGTTTTGCATCTCTTCCCCTCCTACCAGTCCTGAGGTGGCCTCTTCTTTATAACCTTAGCTATAGGAGTTACATTCAGCTAGTATTAGTGATTTTCCAGGTTGATTGCTTTATAATTTAGTTGTAATTTTGATGTGGTCATGGAAGGAGGTGAGCACAACACTTAAATACGCCTCAAATCTTGACCAGAACTTAAAGGTATATATTTTTAAAGCATAGCTAGAAGGCCAAGGTCTTCTCTTTTACTTTATTTGGGAATATCAAGTGTATAATGCATCTTTACAAGTACATCTTCTGTAATCTGAGTTCATGTCAATGAAGTCCTTTATTGGTGAGAAAACCTCATTTTGGCCTAATTTTATTTTTCTGGTAACTGTGGGAGGAGAGAAGGGAAGAGAACTAATATATATTGAGTGCCTAATATATGTGAGCTGCTATGCTAGGTGCTTAACATTTGTTATCTCATTTATCACCCTCAACGGTTTTGTATAATATATATATTATTATGCCCATTTTATAGGTGAGGAAAAGGAGACTCTGAGGATGTATGTGACTGGATCACGCTAACACAGCCAGTAAGTAGGATTTGATTCCAGGACAGCCTGACTCTAGAGCCTAAGTTCATCTTATTATGTATGTGGCCTTGGGTGGTCCATC
>NW_011888814.1:7439062-7456639 GCF_000151845.1 Pteropus vampyrus | reverse complement strand
GCTAACACAGCCAGTAAGTAGGATTTGATTCCAGGACAGCCTGACTCTAGAGCCTAAGTTCATCTTATTATGTATGTGGCCTTGGGTGGTCCATCTGGTCCAACCTTATTCTGGATTCCAGTGCATAGTGATATTTTAGCAAAACTTTGGAAAAACATCAGTCCCCCTAGTTGTACTTGGTTTACAAAGTTCATGTTAGCCCTGTTCTGTTAAGTAGTGGTACCCATTCTTCCTCCCAGACTTTCCCACCTACTCTTACTTTTCAAACGCTAACCTTAGCCTCCACTTACAGCAAACACAGCGTAACACCAAACAGCTTTATTGGATTATGTATAAATGTCACCAAAGAAATCTATTAACACTTTTCTTGGGGTTTGTTTTTTTAATTACGTCACTGATGTTTCTATATTAATGGCTGTATTTACTTCACTAATGCACCCCTCTCCAGAGTCCTTGCTTCAGAGTTGTTCTCACTTGCTGACTCTGATTTCCAGTTTACATATTAGAATGTTGAGGGACCCACTGGGCCACTAAGACTAACCTGTGTGTGATGTGTTTTCTCTCAGAAATCAGTGGGTTTTTCTTTTAGGAGCTATTTAAGTCAGTGAGTTTCTGGCTTTGATGCACACAAGAATTACATGGGGTGCTTGTTGACAATATGGATCCCTAGCTCCTACCCATAGACTTTGGATTCGATAATGCTGGAGTGGAAAAAAATCTGCTCTATAACAAATGCTCCCTCTGATTCATGATCCTGAAGCAAATATCTTGAACCAACCTCAAAAACAACAACAACAACAACAACAACAACAACAACAACAACAACAAACACTGTTTTAAGCATTTTGGTCTCCAAAACCTGAGAAATTTGTAAGTTGTATTACTGAGGTTTAGATCTTGGTTCTTTCACTTTATAATTTCGAGTGAGTTATACAACAATTCTGTGCCTCAGTTTCCCAAATAAAAAGGGTGAAAGTCATTCATGGAGTAAGAATTATATATAGTAATCTATATAAAGCATAGAAGAATGCTGACACAAAGTTGATGCTCAATAAATATTAGTTGTTTTTAAGAATTAACATGGCAGCGTTGAAAGGACAATGAAGCCAATATGAAGACGCCTCCACCAGCCAAAGATGAGATAATTTGAGCTTTATTAAGGATAAGAAACTCTGTGGAGTAAACCCATATAATAAGTTTAAATTAATGAGTTTATAATAATATAAAATTATCATATTCAGAGGATGACAGGGAACTAATGACTTATCTTAGAACTTTCTTTTTTAAAGGGAAAGAATAAAGCATTTCTGATACAAACTATACTAGTGGGTATATTGAATAACTAAATAGTAGATGAGTTAAGCATCTATTTATAAAAATATTCCAGCTAATAAGTGAATACAAAATGTTGAATTAATAGAATTAATGAATTAATAGATCTGGCAATGAGCATCAAAGGCTGCTAACATCACGAAAAAGAGATATGACCAACTATAGATTTACCAAAGAGATTGAACCTGAGTCTGATCAAGACTTCGAATCCAGCTGCCAATTTGTAGGATATACAGAAGACATGAAAACATGCTGAAATGTACCTGACTGTGCAGCCAGCAACATTCAGACTGTGGGAAACCAGGCCAAATAGTACAAATTTTCCATCAGATAAAATGTAAGGAAAAGGAAGAAATGGAAGTGGAGATGTGTAGATTCAAAGAGATTTAAGAGACATTTAAACATTTTTAAAATAGGCAAGACTAAACTATTGAGTCTAAAGATACACACGTGGGAAATCAAAATACAAAATGGGTATAAGTTAGTGGCACCTATATAAGAGAAGATAGAGGTTACTTTTGGAAGAAGGGAGGAGGCTGTGATTGGGATAGGGCATACGGATGGCTTCTGAAGTGGCTGGCAAAGGGCAATATCCTGACCTGGATGATAGTTACAAGAGTGTTTACTTTATAATATCCACTAAGCTATATATTTGTTATATACAATTTTCTGTATCTGTGTTTTATTTTATAACAAAGAGGTAAAAAATTTTACGTGGTCCATGCTTCTAAAGCCTATCAATCTCAGATTGTTACTTTTCTTCTCAAATTCCTTTCTGTGTCTATTACTCAACATCTCATCTCATGCATAAGTTGGGACTAATAAGTAGGGTGGTCATATACCCAGGGACAAGTCCCAGATTTTGTCTGTGGTCCTGGAGTAATTTTTAATAGTGCTTCTTTTTTTTCTCAGAAGTGTCTCAGTTTGAACAGTAAAGTGTATGGTCACTCTGCTAATAAATAACACTCTCTCTTTTCTGAACAGCAGAGGAATGAATGAGGGGTGGAAAGAAAGGCCAGCAGTGTTCCTCAGGTTGTGCTTCCTCCAGTTCTTTGGTCTTTTTTTCCTTTTTTGTCTTTTATGGACTTAAACACTTTTGAAGTTTTGTAGAATGTCACTCAATCTGCATTTTTCTGATGTTTCCTCATGATTCAATTTTTGGTAAGAATACCACAGAAGTGATATTGTCTTTTTTACAGTGCATGATATTAAGAGGTAATGGTGTTAATTTACTCCATTACTGGTGATGTTAACGTCATCACTTGTTGAAGGAGATGTCTGCCAGGTTTCTCCAGAAAGTTACCCCTTTCTCTATGGTAATTAATGTGAATCTTATAGAGAGATACTTTGGGACTCTGTAATAATCCTATGTCTTATTAGATTTTCACCCACAAATTTTAGGATTTATCGATGATTCTTATCTGAAATAATTATTACTGTGGTGTTTGCCAAACAGATTTTCGATTTTCATGATTCCTTCATCCAATATTTATTAGTTTGAAATCTACTGTAAGGAGGATTTATTTATTTATATCTCTATGAACTCTTAGATTCTTATTTTAGTCCATGAGTCATAATCCATTACTCTCCTTTTTTGTTCTTGTTGCTCAAATCGCCTCATATGGGACATTTGGGAGTCTCTTCAAGTTGGCTACTGTGCCTTTCTAAGATATTTGAAACTAAAATACTAAAAATATTTGCTGAAATCCTGCAAAGGTACAAATCCAGAGACTTCTAGAGGCTCTTCTGGCCCCTCTTTTAGTAGCTTAGAAGGAAGCTGGCTCTGGTGTCTAAGACTGCTCCCCAGAGCTGGGGAGGCTATCTGAAAGGCTGAACTCAGGAAAGTCGTTCTTTCTAAGAAGGCCACTTCATCTACCCTGGAGTTCTCATTGTATCACAGGTGTCTAGGTCTTTCCTGGCCTCTTTCAATGTCTCTCCTATATGTAAGTGACACAGGCACAGAGTTGCTTCTTTGGTGCACTTTCCACAGCATATCTGGCTATGCATGACCCAAGGCTGCTTTGCTATAGGATAGCAGGAGGATGGAGCTCCTCTCCTTCCTCTGCTGCTTCATTGCCTGTAAGTTTCTCCAAAAATGGTTATTTTCAAACTTACTTTGTTCTTATATCATATGGTGTCCACACCTGTTTTTGCAGAAGGTCCCCTAATGCAACCCTGTCATTTAGATATAGTCATGTAATAATTTTAAAGAATATTAAAAGTTGCCCCATGACAAAAAGAATTATATAAGTATCTCACTAAACTTAAGCTTGAAAGTTTTAACAATATTGTATACAACATTCCATACTTATTTAGTATTTCTACATTTTAATGGCATAAAAATGAATTACCACTCAAACATAAGATTATGAAAGAGTGAAAAATAGATGAAAGTGACAGTAAGTCAGCAATTAATCTAAGTATAATGCACAATAAAAATTTATCCAGTCCAAATTAAGTTTTGGGGAACTTTACATTATTTTAAGCATGGGCTATTAAGAAGCAAATATCAGTACAAATTTACTAGTTTTCTACAAGATGTTTCATTCAATTTAATTACTTTTAAGTTTTCATTGTTTATGTAATAGAACTACTTTTTTTAAAAAAAGAATTTTTTAAGAATTGAGAAGTAAGGATTACTTATAATATTCTTACAATGTTATAAGAATATTCACATTCTGTAAAGACTTGCTTTAATTTTTCAAGCGCCTTATGATCTTAATGGATATGTTGTATTAAGTTAGAGGTGATCTGTGTTGAAGGAGTTTGAGAAGCTTGGCATTTAAAAGGGGCCAGAGATTTTATAAGGTGAAAGGAAGCAAAAAGATACACTAAAAGAGAAAAGAAGAAAGACGTTTAAGGAGGAAAATCTGACATCTATTTAGGGTCAAAATTATATTTGGTTTTGTCAGGGCCGAAAGTAGAGACGACAGTCTCAATTTTTGTTTAAACTATGTAGTACAACAGTGGTATAGCCTAGCTGAAGTTGAATTGAGTCTCTGAAATCAGGCAGACCTGAGTTTAGTTCTAGTTCCACACTCATGAGTTGTGTGACCTTACATAAGTTCCCAAACTTTTGTAAGCCTCATGTAAAATGGCAATGTTCGTAGTACCAAATTGGATTACACTCTTAAATAGCTTGGTGCAGTGAGTAGGCCATAATAACCCCTCCCTGCCCTAAGTATGAGCTATTACCATTATCTGAGACCAAACAATTGGGTGGTCATTTAATTATACATTTAATATCAGTCTAAGACTATTAGAATGAAAGTGATGCCAATGGAAATGATCAATAGTTTTGTGGTTTTACGGAAATATGGAACAGGCTACATTTACATACATAAATGAATCTGAGATTTTAAAAGCTGCCTGCTTAGGGCATTCTGGGATCCTGCCTCTCATATATCGTATATCATAACCGCTGAGCTGAATCTGTGGATTCACTTAAAACATGTGTATAAAGATGATCCAAAGGCGGAAGGATGTTGTATTGAGGAAGAGTACAACCACTGAGAAAAAGGTGTTCCCTTTCCTTGACCACTTGGAGTTCAAATGAATGTGGGTTGATTTAAAATGCCTGATAGTGGCATTTAACTATTTCTTAAAAAGGCTTTTGGAGACTTGACTTTAAGCTGTAACTTTAGAGCCTGTGGAGCCAAACAGATGCTTTTGGGGACTCAGTATGAGTAATGTCCCCTGTAGCCTCGGTCATAACTCATCAAATATTGCTCTAGTGGCCTGTAAGAGGCAATATATCTCTGAGTATGCACAGGGGATGTATTTTAATGACAAAGGATCTAGTTCAGTGACCAAAAATATATGTAGAGCTTAAAATGAAAATCTCAATGGGAAGTCTATGATTTAAATAAATTTCTAGGAGATCCTCCTCAGATCGGCTAATCATCAGCTCTCGAGGTGTTGATGCCGTTTGTGCTCAGAATAAAGCTCTTGTGTGAACAAAATTATTAGTAATTTTGATTTTTCTGTAAAGCCATTAACATTGTTGCTCTAATAGTACAGTAACTGCTGAGTCCTGGCGATATGAGTTGTTTTGTGAAGATGGCTATTGCACACCTGTTTTATTGTATTTTTGCGTTAGTTGCCTCAACTAATTAGTTTAGGACGATATTGTCTCGGCTAGTGTTTAACTGCTCTCATGACTTCTAGAAATATTTGAAGCATGGGATGGGCATGGCCAGGCGAGATACCTTGTTATTCTTCACCCCACAGAATGCTCAAATTAGCAATTCAACTAAGAAGAATGTTTACTTTTTAACTCATAGGTTTTCCATTATATGTACCTGATCGCAGGGCTCAGGGTTATTACCTTAGGGGAGAGACAAGTGCAGAAGACTAATTTTTGACTTTGAACTTCGAGTAATTCAATAGTTTCCTGATATCTATGGCAGAGTCAAGGATTAAAGTTGCAGGAGTCCAGGTTTTTGAAAGATAAAAGATATTTTGAGTTCCAGAAGGCTAAGAGACTGAAAGATTTAGAGCAAAGAGTTTATACAATAGGCAATAGATTTGAAAAGACAGCAGGAAGGTGACAGCTAGTTCTCCTAGAGGGCTGGGTGGGGAATGCTGGAATGGTTCTAGAAGAAGGGATGTCCCATCCCAGCCTCTATCATACACTAGCAGCAATAACACTACCCAACACATCTAGTACTTACAATGTGCCAAGTATTATTCTAAGTGCATCATATATTTTAATTCACTTACCCTCTCAACAACCCTATGAGATCCCATTTTACTGATGAGAAAACTGAGACACAGAGGGGCAAGTGATGAGCCCCAAATTACATAGTAAGTGGCAGAGTGTTTGCATTCAGGCAGTTTGGCTCTAGAGCCTTTGTTGTCAGCAACCAAGCCCAGGGTGAGGATGACAGAAAGCTCATCTTGGTTAGGAGGGTTCCAAGAGCAGGAAATTCTGTGCCTTGCTTCTTGGGTGAAGCATAAGTGTGCAGCAAACCATCATCAGCAAAGGAGTGATGGCAGCTGAGCCATTCCAGGCAAGAAGGGATGTGACAGTTTGAATCTCCTGAAGCCCAGAGGAGAGCCCACAAAAATATTCATTGTCCCCGAGAGCGTTGTGGACATGATTGAGAGAGGTTGTGAGGAGGGTTCACTCATAGCAAGAGCAGCATGGAAAAGCCAGGGGCCATAGTGGGCCCATGCACAAGGAGATAGAAACCAGTGACCAAAGTCCAGTAGGTGTAGGTGTCCTCATCAGATGCCAGTGGAGGGGCTGCCGCACTCCCCAGTGCCATGACACATACACACCCACAGAACTTCACTGATATCACAAGAGAATAAAAGGGAAAGGGTGAAACCCTGAATTTGTCTGATTTTATCCGTGAAATGATTGAAGAATCACTAACTTGAATTAAATTATGAGGATTAGCTTTTCTGCTATAGAGAAGATTGAGAGCTTGAGATAGAAGTTAAGTTCAATTATAGGAAAGGTAAAGGTTATATTTCTGTATCCTTAATTATTGGCTTGTAAAAACTGTATTTAGTATGTAATTCTACTGAAATCATAAAAATTCAACACAGGATGCCACCTTAGTAACTTTCTGTTATGTTTTCAAATAGAAATTGCTCAGTATTTGTCCTGGTTTGGTGAGACGGACTCTCAATCCTTTGCTTTACATTTCTAGTGCAGGCACAACTGCTGGAAAAGCAATTTCCACTCAACTGCAATTACTTTTCCATGGGTCGGAAGCAGTTAAGAGAAATGAAGGATACTTCAGTGCCAATGTTGTGTGGATTACTGGTACCAAGTTATTTCTGAATTAGGAACACTGTGGTCCATGTTGTGGCAGTAAAGTACTTTACACCTCGTTTATGGATGAGGCTAATGTGTCAGTTTATAGACCTTGTATTCCCTAGAGTGCCTTGCAAATCTGTGAGTCGTTCCCAAGTGCTCTATTTTGCATTTGGATCCCTGAGAGAGCTGAAAAATCAAATGAATAAATACATGCACATGCAAAAAGTTACCTGGTTAATTATGTGTCACAGGAACTAGACATGCTCCATTTCTTTTTTGTTTCTTTCATAAGTTTTGTGGTTTTTTTTTTTTGGTTGAATTTTTGTCAGAGAAAGAAAAGGGCCTTTTATTTTCTAAATAGAGGTGAACAAACTACCTCAATAAGAATTTATTGGCCTCAAAAAGAAGTTTAAATGGCCAAACGGGGGTCTGAGATGGTCTCCCAAGCAAAGAACAACCAGAGTTTTATTGCTGCTGCAGTCATTGATTATTTATTGACAATCATCAATGCTAATAGCTCTGTTATAGTATAACATATAATCATGTCTTAGTTTTCTTGCTAGTAAATAAGCATGTTTGAAGTCTTTTCTGTCTAAATGCTCTTCAGTGAACTTATATGCATGGTCCTTTGCTAAGTCAACTTGCTGCCTGGGAGTCAGGAGAGGCTCCAAGTTGCTCTGTGATTCTATCGTTCAATTTTTCCTCATTGCTAAAATGGAGATATCTGCTGCAGACACATCACAGAGATGTTAGGCTAATTTGCAAGTTATTCCCTGTAAAGCACTTTAAGTATCTTAGGAGAAAAGAATCATGAAACGTAGACCAGCATTGTTTTCACACTGCCAAGTAGGAGAGATTTCACCTACTGGGTCTCCCCAGGATTATCCATTTAGGACAGGAAGCGGTGATCCACATGTCTCTGAACATACAGCACATTTTTCACTGTCTCTTCACCTTAACACATAGAGCTGCAGGACCCAGGAGGTGCAGACCCTCAGCCTATGACATAATCTCAGTGTTCTAGTTCTCTCATCTGTCAATTTAGAAAATGGAATTCACAGGGTTGCCATATGGAGTAAGTAACCAGGGCAATCGCAAAGCCCTTTGCAAATAAAAAGTACTGCTTATAAGTGAAGAAGAATATTCAAACACACAAACACATGCATTTTGAGTGCAGAGATATGGGAATTTGTCTGTTCAACCCTTTATTTGCAGGGAATGAGTATATTGGCTGAACTGAAGCCGTCTACAGCTTTTAAGATGACAGCTGTGAGATACTTAAAAACATATGCTCCTCCATATTTTGTCTGCTTAATATTGCCAGATTGAAGATTTATAATGAGTTTCAAAGAATTTCCACAGTATTGCATATTTTGAAGACTTTTTCATAAAGGACACAATTATTAAGTCTGTTTTGCCAAGCCACCTCTATGACATGCCTGCCATGGAAAATCCTACTAAAAGAATAGTGTTTTCCAGTGGGTGACCAGAGGTTCCTTGGATATGTAAGGTCTCTTTCAGTCTACAACAGGGACCATTGTCATCGCAGACCAGCACTAGGCCCCCCAAAATGACAGAAACCTGAACATTGTTAGTTTGGTAGACCACAGCTTATTTTTCAATTCTTTAATGGCATTTTAAACACGATAATATTTTCCCTATTTTTTTTTAAGAGTTGAGGGGCACATTGTCTGCATTCTGGAGAGGCAGTCAGTGTCTGAATGTTATGGTTGCCTAGCAAATCCTGACGAGCACACCACCATTGATAAAGAACAGGCACAAACAGGTGTTTCTTTCCTTTTGGATTTTCCAAATTCCCCTCAGCTAAAGCTCTATGTCATTGATAAAGATATTTTGATTCCCTAAGTGTGAATTAGGAGTATATCTAATACATCATTGGAATTCTAGAAATTATTGTTATTATTATTGTCGTTGTTGTTAGTATTAAATGAAGGTTTCCTGACAGCAGATTCTGGGGAGCTGAAGTCCTCCCTGAGAGGTCCAGGCCATTCTTGCCAGGGTTGTTCTTGTTGGACAGCTACAGCCATGAGCCTAGGAAGGGAGTGACTAATCATTGTCATGGCAACATGAAGCCAGCAGGGAATGAAAGGAATGAAATGGTGAGCGAGGAGGCAGAGAGGCAGGTAAACGAGGGCACCAAAGCTGACAACAGGTTGTGATCGAATGTGAAGATGGGGAGAGGACTCTGGAGAACGGGCACTGAGATTGGGAGGTGTAGAGTGTGAGTGATCCCATTAAAGAAATAGACATCAAACATGTTAGAAACATGGCCAGTGGGAGAGGGAGATGGAAACAGAAGTAGGGGACAGGGACTAATGTAAAAAGTAAAATAAAAAAGAGGCCTTTCCTGGAGTCAAGGAAAACAATGTGCCATGAACTGTGGAGTATGATGAACTCAATCCTCTGCTCTGACATTCAACAAAGAAGACAGACAAAACAACCTCGAGAATGTGGACTTCCAGCCCTTGGAGCCTTTGTATATGCAGCTAGAAGTGTTCTCCATGAATGGGGATTGAACATTTTGGATGCCCTGATACATGAAAGGAGAAAGCAAGCTCCCTTGGACTGGGTCTTTCTGTTCCTTGCTTCTTGGGTGAAGCATAAGTGTGCAGCAAACCATCATCAGCAAAGGAGTGATGGCAGCTGAGCCATTCCAGGCAAGAAGGGATGTGACAGTTTGAATCTCCTGAAGCCCAGAGGAGAGCCCACAAAAATATTCATTGTCCCCGAGAGCGTTGTGGACATGATTGAGAGAGGTTGTGAGGAGGGTTCACTCATAGCAAGAGCAGCATGGAAAAGCCAGGGGCCATAGTGGGCCCATGCACAAGGAGATAGAAACCAGTGACCAAAGTCCAGTAGGTGTAGGTGTCCTCATCAGATGCCAGTGGAGGGGCTGCCGCACTCCCCAGTGCCATGACACATACACACCCACAGAACTTCACTGATATCTCAAGAGAATAAAAGGGAAAGGGTGAAACCCTGAATTTGTCTGATTTTATCCGTGAAATGATTGAAGAATCACTAACTTGAATTAAATTATGAGGATTAGCTTTTCTGCTATAGAGAAGATTGAGAGCTTGAGATAGAAGTTAAGTTCAATTATAGGAAAGGTAAAGGTTATATTTCTGTATCCTTAATTATTGGCTTGTAAAAACTGTATTTAGTATGTAATTCTACTGAAATCATAAAAATTCAACACAGGATGCCACCTTAGTAACTTTCTGTTATGTTTTCAAATAGAAATTGCTCAGTATTTGTCCTGGTTTGGTGAGACGGACTCTCAATCCTTTGCTTTACATTTCTAGTGCAGGCACAACTGCTGGAAAAGCAATTTCCACTCAACTGCAATTACTTTTCCATGGGTCGGAAGCAGTTAAGAGAAATGAAGGATACTTCAGTGCCAATGTTGTGTGGATTACTGGTACCAAGTTATTTCTGAATTAGGAACACTGTGGTCCATGTTGTGGCAGTAAAGTACTTTACACCTCGTTTATGGATGAGGCTAATGTGTCAGTTTATAGACCTTGTATTCCCTAGAGTGCCTTGCAAATCTGTGAGTCGTTCCCAAGTGCTCTATTTTGCATTTGGATCCCTGAGAGAGCTGAAAAATCAAATGAATAAATACATGCACATGCAAAAAGTTACCTGGTTAATTATGTGTCACAGGAACTAGACATGCTCCATTTCTTTTTTGTTTCTTTCATAAGTTTTGTGGTTTTTTTTTTTTGGTTGAATTTTTGTCAGAGAAAGAAAAGGGCCTTTTATTTTCTAAATAGAGGTGAACAAACTACCTCAATAAGAATTTATTGGCCTCAAAAAGAAGTTTAAATGGCCAAACGGGGGTCTGAGATGGTCTCCCAAGCAAAGAACAACCAGAGTTTTATTGCTGCTGCAGTCATTGATTATTTATTGACAATCATCAATGCTAATAGCTCTGTTATAGTATAACATATAATCATGTCTTAGTTTTCTTGCTAGTAAATAAGCATGTTTGAAGTCTTTTCTGTCTAAATGCTCTTCAGTGAACTTATATGCATGGTCCTTTGCTAAGTCAACTTGCTGCCTGGGAGTCAGGAGAGGCTCCAAGTTGCTCTGTGATTCTATCGTTCAATTTTTCCTCATTGCTAAAATGGAGATATCTGCTGCAGACACATCACAGAGATGTTAGGCTAATTTGCAAGTTATTCCCTGTAAAGCACTTTAAGTATCTTAGGAGAAAAGAATCATGAAACGTAGACCAGCATTGTTTTCACACTGCCAAGTAGGAGAGATTTCACCTACTGGGTCTCCCCAGGATTATCCATTTAGGACAGGAAGCGGTGATCCACATGTCTCTGAACATACAGCACATTTTTCACTGTCTCTTCACCTTAACACATAGAGCTGCAGGACCCAGGAGGTGCAGACCCTCAGCCTATGACATAATCTCAGTGTTCTAGTTCTCTCATCTGTCAATTTAGAAAATGGAATTCACAGGGTTGCCATATGGAGTAAGTAACCAGGGCAATCGCAAAGCCCTTTGCAAATAAAAAGTACTGCTTATAAGTGAAGAAGAATATTCAAACACACAAACACATGCATTTTGAGTGCAGAGATATGGGAATTTGTCTGTTCAACCCTTTATTTGCAGGGAATGAGTATATTGGCTGAACTGAAGCCGTCTACAGCTTTTAAGATGACAGCTGTGAGATACTTAAAAACATATGCTCCTCCATATTTTGTCTGCTTAATATTGCCAGATTGAAGATTTATAATGAGTTTCAAAGAATTTCCACAGTATTGCATATTTTGAAGACTTTTTCATAAAGGACACAATTATTAAGTCTGTTTTGCCAAGCCACCTCTATGACATGCCTGCCATGGAAAATCCTACTAAAAGAATAGTGTTTTCCAGTGGGTGACCAGAGGTTCCTTGGATATGTAAGGTCTCTTTCAGTCTACAACAGGGACCATTGTCATCGCAGACCAGCACTAGGCCCCCCAAAATGACAGAAACCTGAACATTGTTAGTTTGGTAGACCACAGCTTATTTTTCAATTCTTTAATGGCATTTTAAACACGATAATATTTTCCCTATTTTTTTTTAAGAGTTGAGGGGCACATTGTCTGCATTCTGGAGAGGCAGTCAGTGTCTGAATGTTATGGTTGCCTAGCAAATCCTGACGAGCACACCACCATTGATAAAGAACAGGCACAAACAGGTGTTTCTTTCCTTTTGGATTTTCCAAATTCCCCTCAGCTAAAGCTCTATGTCATTGATAAAGATATTTTGATTCCCTAAGTGTGAATTAGGAGTATATCTAATACATCATTGGAATTCTAGAAATTATTGTTATTATTATTGTCGTTGTTGTTAGTATTAAATGAAGGTTTCCTGACAGCAGATTCTGGGGAGCTGAAGTCCTCCCTGAGAGGTCCAGGCCATTCTTGCCAGGGTTGTTCTTGTTGGACAGCTACAGCCATGAGCCTAGGAAGGGAGTGACTAATCATTGTCATGGCAACATGAAGCCAGCAGGGAATGAAAGGAATGAAATGGTGAGCGAGGAGGCAGAGAGGCAGGTAAACGAGGGCACCAAAGCTGACAACAGGTTGTGATCGAATGTGAAGATGGGGAGAGGACTCTGGAGAACGGGCACTGAGATTGGGAGGTGTAGAGTGTGAGTGGTCCCATTAAAGAAATAGACATCAAACATGTTAGAAACATGGCCAGTGGGAGAGGGAGATGGAAACAGAAGTAGGGGACAGGGACTAATGTAAAAAGTAAAATAAAAAAGAGGCCTTTCCTGGAGTCAAGGAAAACAATGTGCCATGAACTGTGGAGTATGATGAACTCAATCCTCTGCTCTGACATTCAACAAAGAAGACAGACAAAACAACCTCGAGAATGTGGACTTCCAGCCCTTGGAGCCTTTGTATATGCAGCTAGAAGTGTTCTCCATGAATGGGGACTGAACATTTTGGATGCCCTGATACATGAAAGGAGAAAGCAAGCTCCCTTGGACTGGGAGCTTGGACTGGGTCTTACATGCCACATCTGAGATTCAATGGCCTCGAATATTCATGTTCTTTTGTTCCATTAAATATTGTACACTGAATACCCATCAAAACATGAGGACTTGTTCTACTAGATGCAACTCAACGACTGAGCAAAATGGACCAAGTGTAGGATTTAGACTAAACGATTAGTTAGAGTAACATTTCTATTATTTTTAGAGGTTTTAAATAGCGCCTTTTTTGAAGCTGTCTCAGATTTGGTAAAAAAGGTGAAAACATTAATAAATATACAAAACCAGAAAGAGCAGCTCTGTTAGAAGGATTTCAAATGGCAGACAAAGGCCCATTAAATAACATCTTACATGAGTGAGTATGGAAATAATGCTTGAATCGGAGCAGAAACTCAGGATTCCAACCTGTCATTTCATTTGAGGGTCTGAATCCTTTCCCTTAATATTTAGGGTCTTCTAAGATTCTTGGAGGATGGTTTTATCCATCCTCACCCATTTTTTTTCTCCTTTTACCTCTTTTTGTTTTCTCCTAGAATAATTTCCTCTAGAACAGTATGAGTGAATAGGAATCAGAATAAGACAATAATTTTCTCTTCTTTCTTTTTTTTCCCTAAGTCGACTTGTTTTTTCATTCTTCCTATTACACACACACACACACACACACACACACACAAAAGGAAACAGTGAAAATCATCTATTTGGCATATGGACAATTTATCTTACTTGAGGGATGGTCTCTCAATTTTCAGTTTTTTTTCGTGAAAAGTTGACATTTTAATACCAAGTGATATTTCCTCTCACTCTCTGCCATACAACTAGAAAGAGGTATATTTTTGTGAGTAGTTTGATATCCAAGATTTTGTGAAAGAATATTGTATCTAACCCAGCCACAAATTTTAGGTATATATCCATACTTTTCTAAATCTGTGAGAAGCTAAAAGCAGCAATGTTTATGTTTTAATATCATAAGAAATCAAACATTTAAATATAGAAATGGTGATTCATAACAATTTCAGTGCTGGGAAGATGGAATTTGGTGTTTCAAGTTTGAGAAGCCAATAAGAGCAACTAATTAGTTTCAGTGGTGAGTCTGTAGCGAATGCTTGTTTTTCTAAAGGCATGCTATATGGCAGATTCAGAATACCTGCTATAAAGCTCACACGGGTGCCAGAGTTGGATGAAATAAATTAGCTTTTGTGTCTAATTTCTATCATCTTTATCTCATTAGACCGATAGAAAACTTTAGCAACGTTTCCCCTATTCTGAATTTCTGATGAAGAGCCAAGAACATAGTTGAATTGACTTCTTTTTTAAAAAATCACATTTGGGAAGGGGTTTTGTGGACCCATAAGTGAAAATCCAGTGAGAAGAGGCTGCCTCCCTCCAGTTCCCTTAGAGGAGGAGAGTTGTGATGTGGGTCAGGGTTCTAAGATTGATTAGTGAGAAAAGTTTGTCATCAATGTAACCAAATGTCCCAGGCTACATTCACCATTAGGAGACAAGTTATAGTAGCTGAAGCCCCCCACCTGCCTGACTCTGGTGGCCTCTCAAGGTCACTTGTGTTACTTCTGGGCGCTGCCCTTAGAGGGGCTTTACACTTGTTTTCAGAATAGCCTAGCAGTGGTCGTCACTGCAATACCCATTTATCTCCTCTATTCTAACTCCCATATGTTTCCACTGCTTCTGGAAGTCAGGCGTTCCTGGCTTCTTAAAGGGGCTGAGAGAATGGCCCCCACCGCTCTGCACCTTATTCCCTGGGCTGGGAGGCACCCCTGCTGGTCTCGAACTCTTGATAATGCACTCAAGAGAGATGCACCAAATCGCTCTTGAATTCTTCCACCAGTTTCTGGCTTTATCTCCCTCAGAGGAGGGAAGTGAGAGGCAGAGACAGAATAGATTCCTTACCCTTTGTTCTTTCCTCTTCTTTTTCTCTTAATCCTCCTCCCTTTTCATCACCCTCACCCCAGTCTCTCTCAGGTAGAAAACATAAATGTTATGCATAATGCATACAAGTGGACAGAAACAGACACTGAAGTGAGGAGACGATTTAACTGAGAAGAGGGAGAGTGGAAGTTTGGCTGCGTTCAGTATTGGAGGCTCCACTCAGTTAAGAATATTGTCAAAATTAATTGGTAATTAATTTGGATCCCATCATTCTCCTCCCTCTTTCTGCTTCCCCTTATTTTATCTGCTTTGATCTCTGTATTAAGATGGGCCTGCAGGTGCCCCTTGCTTTGATCTCTTAAGATTTTGAAACCGAGAGAAACCAGGAAAAAGTCTCCGGCTGATAGATTGTACCATCTCCTCACTAGAGTGGAGAGAAGGTCTGTGTCTCTTCAGCTCGGGCTCAAGCCTTGAGTGAGGGGAGAGTCTCTGAGGCTCTCACACAGTTCAGGGCAGCCCAACAGGCAGATCTAGAATTTGGGCTTTAGAGAAAAACGGAGCAGACATTTGCCTTTTGGGTCTTTGGCGGTAACTTATCCAGAGACTGGTGGCTGCCACTGTGTCCAACACACCTTGATGAGATCTGGCAGGTACAAGTAATATTTCAGAGAGTATGTTGGAACTACTTAAATAAATAAACTTCTCCAGCATTTAAGAAATGCTCATTTGCAGAAAGTCAACAGGCTAATTATTCTTAGCCATTTATAGAAAGACTCCCAAGGGTGGATATCTACCTGACAGCATTTTATTGGGTTATTGCATTTATTCTATGGTAAGAAAACAAAAATATTTAAAAAAATATCTAAGAATTTTAATCGTCTTTCCCTCAATAAGAAATTAATTGTTATATTTTAACGTCCACAGAAATATATAGTTGGCCAAGCACTTTCTAATATACCATCTCGTTTCATTTTAAAACAGCCCTATTTGATGAGGAGGAACAGGGCTGCTCAGCGCTTTGCCTAGGTCACACAGCCAGCGGAGAGTAGAGCAGGATCATCGGCTTTCAAATCTTATTTCATGGTTCTTTGGTGCAACGTAAACTTAGAGTGAACTTGAACAAGGTGAATGTAAAGTCGCTTAGCTCTTCCCAGATGCCTTCAGTTATAATATACACAAATTGTGGCAGTTTTAGCCCCTTCATAAGCTTTTCTTTTTTGGGAGGAGAACTCCCAACATTTTTCTCTTTCTTTTCTTCACTATTTTTTTTTCCTGTGAGAATTTTGAGAGATTTTTATAATTTTGTTCTTGAGTTATTTGGCTATGAACAACTCATTTAATTTAAAATTTGGCAGTGATGTCTTAGAAGCACAGTGACTATACACTCAGGTATTTCAGCAAGTGACAAAAATCTACTCTACAGGTTATTTTCAGGTATAATAAAGATTTTAGATATATTACATTCAACAATTAATAGAATTTATGTAATGCCAAATATGGTAGATACTTTATTGAGAATTTGTTTTCATTTTTCAGTTTTTTTCATATCTTTTTAAGTATCACATATTTTCATAGCATGTTTTCAGTTTTTCTCATTCATAAATTGAATATAGTAGCACCTGCCATGTAGGGTTGTTATGAAGATAAAATCAATTTCAATTAATAAACTTAAAGCTCTCAGAACAATACCTAGCACATGACACTCAATAATGATTAGCTATTATTATTACTTTGATTAGACAAAAGAGTTTTCATTATACACCTCACTACAGAACAATTTAAATGGAATCAGTAATTTAACAATATGAATCCTAATAAAATCCATGACTACTACTAGTTTATGCTGAATACTCAAATAATTTTGGAACATAGCTCTTAAGAAATGATGCAGTTTAAGAGAAGAGACTGTATAAGATAATTACAGTCAAACATAGAAAGAATATTAATGGAAATGTTTTAGTGAGAGGTGAACATCGGCTCTTTCCAAAGAGTAGAATAGAGTAAGATGATTTAAGAACATGATGTCCTTTTCAAAATCTTGGCTTTGAGCTTACTCTCTGTATGATCTTGGGTAAGTTATTTGCATCTTTGAAGCATCTATTCCTTCACTCATAAAATGGAGGTATTAATAGCATGGATATCGAGGGTTAGGGGAAGATTAAATGAGACAGTGCCAAAGTGCTTAGCCCAGAGCCTGCCACAGAGTGATGGTCAAAATGTTGGCTGTTGAAGTTACGATTGTGAGCCCAGGGCAAGAGTCCAAATAGAAACTGTTCTCTTCTTTAGTCCAGATAGCCCTAATGTTCATTTACCCTCTTTATGTCTCCCATACGCCAATATTGTACAATCCTTTATAATCTTTGACCACAGTTGATAGAAAATTTGCATCTT
Organism: Pteropus vampyrus; assembly: GCF_000151845.1. NCBI lineage: Eukaryota > Metazoa > Chordata > Mammalia > Chiroptera > Pteropodidae > Pteropus > Pteropus vampyrus. The sequence goes on along the minus strand of NW_011888814.1, from coordinate 7,439,236 downwards.
TCTTTTCTTTTTTTTTCTGAGATTCTGATACCTCCCTTCCATGAGTGACCCTCTAGTTGAGAATCACTGCACATTCTTCATATTTCTTCCAGCCAAGAAAATGTTATCAAGCATTGGTTTGCTTTCTATTGTTTTTATCTCTCTCTCTCTCTCTCTCTCTCTCTCTCTCTCTCT
>NW_011888814.1:7430959-7437604 GCF_000151845.1 Pteropus vampyrus | reverse complement strand
TATATACACACACACATACACATATATTTATACACACATATATTTAGTTTCTGTAATATAAAAATATAACATTGACTAACTTCTTAAAAACTCTACAATTATATTTTCTGATTCCTCTATCTAGTTTGTCTGAAACATAGTCTACTGCAGGAGATAAAATGCAAAGGATACTATTCTTTTCACTTGGCCATGGGTTGGGGAAAAAACTTGTTTTCCAAGGCAATTTACTAATTGTGCATGCAAAAAACCACATTCATATTTTAATTCATAATTAATATTGTCATAAGTCACTTATTTGAACTTTTGTCAAAAGTAATCTATTCTCCTTTTAAAAGAAATATACCTGCCCTTGATCATTACATTTTTATTAAAATTTTTCTTTTTTCCTTGTGTAAAAATTTTCTATTTCATCCCCAACTTCTTTTATTTAAATGTGAAATTTGTGAGTCAAATATGGCAAATGGTATAAAATGCAAAATTATCTTTAATTATTTACTCTACAGTTTTATTCATTTACATAATAGATTTCATGGTGAGAAAGTATTGACTTTAAGTCAATTAATTTAGAAATAATTCCTATTTCCAAGACAAAACGCTGGCCCTAACCTGTTCTTTGGTTCATCACTTTTAAGCATGGGTGAGCATCAAAGAAATTTTGTAAGAACTGAAAATCTGAAAATGAGGATAAAAGAAACAGATAGATCTCTGTATGGGGTAAAGACTGATATACCACCCCTGGGAAGAGAACAGGACAAGTAAAAGAAAGTGTTCTGGAAAGGAGGAAGGAAGAAGTCATGGCTTCATGCAGGTCAGTGGGTAGAAAATAAAAGGACATTAGCATTAGGATCTTAAACATCCTTTCAGATCTGACTCACAAATGATTTTGAGATTTTTAACCCATATCAGTAGTTCCAGAAAATGATCAAAGATTAAAAATGGTTCATTGGTTCCACGAAGCCTTCTGTTCTTAACATTCACTTTTACACTGATATTAAATATAAAAATACCTCACAGCTCAAAATACATAGGTTTCTGAGCCTTTCTCCAATATATCCTAGGCCATAGAAAGGTTATCTGCTCATGAGCTTCTCTACAGATTTTATATTTATTTGCTTTAGCCAACAGATTGTTTCTGAAAAACGAGTAGCAAAATAAATTTTTATAAATAAAAAGATGATGAAGACAATCTTTTTGGCTTTGTGTTTTTTTGGCTAGGCACTGTTTGGCTTTGTGAAGAAACAGATCATTTATTTGTCCATGTGTAGGTGTCTATTATGTGCCAGCCTTGTTCTGGGCATTGAGTTGACCACAGACCTTTCTGAGGAGGTCATGTGTGAGCTGGACTAAACTGTGCTGGGCAGAGATAGTAAGCACAGAACACCCAAGAGGGAAAGGGGTCGAAGGACAAGCTATTTCTGAGTGAGTGGTTACCATGTGTGTCTTTACATCGCATGTGTATATGCACATCCTTTTGACTTTAGTCCACTTCAACGTTGATCCACACCCCAGAGGATGGCAATATCGGCATTTCACCAGGGTGTTAGAGAGCTGTGGATCTGTGAAACCATTTCCTGGATTCTATTTTTCAGACCCCAGAGATTTGCCACTCTGTGTTGCCCCCACAAATACCATAGGTAATACTTGGCAGGAGCATCTTGTTTCCTTTCACAGAGGCAAGCCTGAGGGATTCTTCCCCACTAAGCAGAGAGGACATTCAAAGAGGAAGAGAAGAAATGAAAGTTTTATCCTCATGCTCAGAATCACCCATATGGATGTTACTTTTGCAGGGAGAGCATGTGGTCACCCAAATAGGAGGGTTTCGGAGAGATTTAATGAATCCAGTTGGGCTATAAAAATAGCTGATAAAATTATGCTTGAGGTAGTGTTTTTCTTGTCCCTCACCTCCCAAATTTTTCTTCTTTAGAGTAGGTCATAAAGAGAGTTATTTGATTTTTAATATTTCTTCCATTTAGCAGCTTATCACATATCAGGCACTGCTCTAAGTGCTTTCTTATATTAATTCATTAAGGATCATCTTACATCCTTTTTGCAAGTAACATTTCACTGACAGTTGAAACTGAGTCATAGAGAAGATAGATAACTTGCCCTTGATCACACAATTAGTGGGCATGGAGATGGGTTTCAAAGCCAGGCACACTGGCTCCAGAATATGTGCCCTTATTGACTATATTGGCAAACTTCCATATTTTCCATCTCAAAGGATTTCCATTTAATTTGAATATTGATACAAATACTCTTAGAAAAACAATTCAACAATAGTGAGTGCCAGTGTTTCGACTGCATTACAATTAGAAGGGAGATAGAGAGGGAGTTTATTGGTTTGTATGTTCAATCAGAAGATCTGACCTGGCTTAATTCAATTTTCCAGACGAATTAAAAAAGAAAATTAATACAGGAAAATATTTTATTGAACTCATCTCTTATTAGATAAACATGTTAATATAGTGCAATTTTGTCATTTTGGGATATGAAGTTTTAATAGTTAAAGCACCTGTGAAGTTCATACATACAGTTGTCATAGAACAGCAAACAAAAAAGGCGGTGAGCTCAAGGTCCCCATTCAATAGCCTGGCATTTATCCGTTCCATGGGACAAATTTAATTTTATTGCACCATTACACTTTATTCAGGCAATATTAGCAAGTACAATGGCCTGTAAAGAAAAATTAATTTTCAATAAAGATATCAGGAATGAGGTAAAGTATAGAAAGTTAATACTCTTGCTGCTAGGATCTCTAAAATGTACCACAAAGTCCTAGAAGTAACATTTCTTTGAAGTACTTGGTGCTCTGTGACAGGGCTTCTGTGGAAGAGTGAAATATGAAAGGATGCCCTTTTGCCCTTGCTAGCTGTTTCTAAATCTATTGAAGATTATGCGGTTCTTCCTAAACGTTTGCCCATTTCCTCCATGCACAGATCTAACACCATATCTTCTTGCATTTAACTGTGCAGAATTGAGGACATGCATAATTTATAAAATCCTTCGCTAGAATGTCAAGTGGCCTGAGATGTATACATCTAGAACTGAATTTTCATGCCTTGCCCAGGTATAATGGTCCATGACTCGAGGTCTAGGGCTATTGCTTTTTCTTCAGACCCTGTTCTACATCCAGGAACACAGGTTTGCACCTAAATATAAGAGTAGGGTGGGACTTGGCCTGAGATCCAGGTAGGGCTGGAAATAACACTTAGGTATTAGCTTGAGAGTATATGTGACATACATGCACATACCCACACACATACACACACATACACAACACACATACACTCATCTCCAGAGATCTCTATCATGTGTTAAGATGGTTATGCAAATGTGGGAGAGTCCTTTGGTAAATTCAGTCCTGTCTTAAAGTTCTGCTGTAAAGAAGAATCACTATAAGCCTAAGCAGAATCTCTTCCTCTTGAAAAGGATTCATCTATTAAGATTTTTTGGACTTGAGGTAATACATTAGAATGTAATCATGCTACTTATGTCACTCCTCTGTTCAAATACCTGCGACTACTCTGCATGTCACCCTGAGTAGAAGCCGAAGTCCTCACAGTGGCTCATAAGACACGCTTCCTTCATTCCCTCATCTTAGGGCCTTCGCTCTAGCTGTTCCCTCCTGGAATGTTCTTCCTCTGGCTCACTCCTTCTCCCCAATTGAGTCAGCTCAAATCTCACTTTGTCTCAAAGAAGCCTACATTGGCCCTGCTTCCTCACCCACCCCTGCTATCCTGATCCCGTTTACCCTGCCCTTACTTTTTCTTTTTTTCCATTAAATTGAGCATTTCTATCCTATGCTATAATTTACTTTTCATTTTGTTTACTGTTTAGCATTTAGTTCTTTTTCTAAAATTGCAAGCTCCATGAAGACACGGGTCTTTGTTTTATTCTGGTGGGTCCCAAGGGCCTAGAAGGAGTGCTAGGTGCACAGTTGGTGCTCAGTAAATATTCCTTTTTTTTTTTTTTAAAGTAGAAAATTTTCCTACGGATTTATTGTCTGAGTTAATGATTTTTTTTTTTTTTTTTTTACAGTAAATATTCCTTGAGTGCATGATTGAACAACCACATCACGGAAATAATCTTTAGTCCTCTTCACAGTCCAAGCACTAGGATTTTTGTTTTCTGGATGAAGAATCTGGAGAGATTAAGCATTTTGTCCAAATAAAAGGAGTTACCAAGAGCCAGTGACAGGTCAGCCTGCCACCGAAGTCAGTGTGCTTTCTTGAACACCAGCATCACATTCTCTAAAATGGGATTGTAGCTGGTAAAAACAGACTGAGTTATGGTTTGTCATGATATGATGGAGGCAACCCCATAAAAATGAACAGAAGCTTTTTTTTTTTTTTTTTTTTGTGATTCTAGGCTGGAACATGACCTTTTATGTAGTTTTGAGGTCTTAAAGAGGGTATAGAATCTGAGGATCAGAAAGATGGGATGATTCCAGAAAGCCGAATTACAACATTTTTGAATTTACATGTAAATAAACTAAACTAGAGAAGGAGAGAGATTAAGTAGATGTAGGTAAAAAAAGATCTATATAGTAAACAATATGGCATTCGTTTGGTTTTTATTTTTAGATTCCTATTCACCTAACAACATCTTTTAAGAATATCTCTCACATGTGCTTAGAAATTTCCTGGGAATTGCATTAAAATACAGATTACTAGGTTCCACTCTGGACGCATTGGTTTAGTAAATCTGGGGACCCAGAAATCTGCATTCTCAGCAGGCTCTTCTGTGGTTTTGAACTAGGTGATCCATAGATCACAGTCAGAAATCTGTCCCTTAGGTTTATAAGTGAAAAAAAAAAAAGTACTTGAGGGACTTATTTAGCCCCTAAAATGTTCAATATTTCAGTTTTAATATCTTTCTTTAAAAAAATGGAGAATTCTGTCATATTAAGACATTCAAATTGGCTTAACTGCTCCCTTAAGGAGCCTTTGCCATTTGGCTGGTTAGTGACTGGAACCTGCTGACAGGGGCGGTGATTAAAATGCACAGTTCTTGGGTGCAACATGCCTTCTGAAAATATTCATTGATTTGAAATGCAAGTGCTCTGTAACCTCTCTTGAAGAGCTCTCTATAAATGAAATGTAACAATTATTCTCACCACTGTCATTAAGTTTAAATGTTAATGTCTTAAGCATCTATATCCTTAGGCTGCTCTCCCAAGTTCCGCAACTTATGAAGAGTCTAGAGACGTGGAAGTATTGAATCAATGCCTTTCACTATATAGAAAAATCCTTTTTTTTTTTTCCTGAAAACCTTTTTTAATTGGGCAACATATAGTTAGGAACTCTGTCTCAACAAAGACATAATTAAAGTGAAGCCTAATCAATGAATTTGCTAATAGTATTTCCCTATTCACAGCTAAATTCTGGTTAAAGCCCCACACATGCACTCATGTTACAGGTAAGGGCATGGCTGATTTTCTGTTTCAGGTAGAACTTCAAGGGTTGCACTTTGGAATTATATTACTTTGGCCCAAGGTGAGATCTTCATTTTTTTTTTAAGTTATGAAATTAAAATGGTCAATTCATGAAGCTTAACTTGTCTTGAGGTTGATTAGATCAAGCCGGATTCATAGGATGCTTTATTAACAAATAGGAATTCCAGTCTACCCAATTGCACGGGAAGGACCACCTTCCCTAGGCTGGCTGATGAGTCTATTCTTGGATGCTATGGCTGCTGCTGCTGTGAATGTGGTTGGTGAGTGCAGAGTTAGAGTGAGGAAAGAAGGTGTCACTAAAATGATATTTGATTTAGGTTCATATTAATTGCTGAGTAAAGTTTCTCCAGCTTAGAAATATTTTTGTCTAAATAAATCCTGATTATCTATATTTAGGGTACTCTCTCTGCTGTTTTTGACTCCTTATATGTTACCCCAAATTTTTATTACATCACTTCTTAAAACACTTAACAATTTATCTTATTGCTACATTTTAGTGAGTTACTTTCTAATCTCTAATTTATTGGCAAACTCTGTCTAAATCCATCATAGTAATGATGACAACACATGACTTCATAAGGGATCTCATCTTGACGATGATCCTAAGGATAAGAGTGGACGTGTCTTATTTAAGGTCATCTAGCCTATTAGTGATAGAACCTAGACTAAATTCCAGTCCTCTGATTCCTAGTTATAGACTTCTATATATAATTCACACTGCTCCACGTTCTTATGGTTAACTGGGGATATGGGGACAGTTTTAAGCTGTGAGAATAAGAACAACTAACTAGCTTACCTGGGAAGAGAACCTTCCATTGTGATCTCTTTAACACAGCATTCTAACCAAATTAACCAGTCTGTATGGATTGTCTCAGATCACTGGTACTGTTCATTGTCATTAGTAGAGGGACAAGGGAGCAATACTCAATCTAATTACTACTGCTAGAGAACTTTGTCTAAGAATTACCAAAATTATTATTGTCCCTATTTTCTTGAAAATTTCAAGTATTAGTAATTGACTTGGGTTTTAAAATTATTTCTCTTTTCAGTCTTAGAAAGTATGGGCCCCTAAATCCATATTTTTAGTGTAGATAGAGAATTTTCAAGTTTAGTCTTCTTCAAACAGAAAAGGAACCATATAATAAGAAAAAAAATAAGTAATAAATTGTATAATGGCTTTTCACGTCTTT
>NW_011888814.1:7415349-7430909 GCF_000151845.1 Pteropus vampyrus | reverse complement strand
CAGGTAAGGGCATGGCTGATTTTCTGTTTCAGGTAGAACTTCAAGGGTTGCACTTTGGAATTATATTACTTTGGCCCAAGGTGAGATCTTCATTTTTTTTTTAAGTTATGAAATTAAAATGGTCAATTCATGAAGCTTAACTTGTCTTGAGGTTGATTAGATCAAGCCGGATTCATAGGATGCTTTATTAACAAATAGGAATTCCAGTCTACCCAATTGCACGGGAAGGACCACCTTCCCTAGGCTGGCTGATGAGTCTATTCTTGGATGCTATGGCTGCTGCTGCTGTGAATGTGGTTGGTGAGTGCAGAGTTAGAGTGAGGAAAGAAGGTGTCACTAAAATGATATTTGATTTAGGTTCATATTAATTGCTGAGTAAAGTTTCTCCAGCTTAGAAATATTTTTGTCTAAATAAATCCTGATTATCTATATTTAGGGTACTCTCTCTGCTGTTTTTGACTCCTTATATGTTACCCCAAATTTTTATTACATCACTTCTTAAAACACTTAACAATTTATCTTATTGCTACATTTTAGTGAGTTACTTTCTAATCTCTAATTTATTGGCAAACTCTGTCTAAATCCATCATAGTAATGATGACAACACATGACTTCATAAGGGATCTCATCTTGACGATGATCCTAAGGATAAGAGTGGACGTGTCTTATTTAAGGTCATCTAGCCTATTAGTGATAGAACCTAGACTAAATTCCAGTCCTCTGATTCCTAGTTATAGACTTCTATATATAATTCACACTGCTCCACGTTCTTATGGTTAACTGGGGATATGGGGACAGTTTTAAGCTGTGAGAATAAGAACAACTAACTAGCTTACCTGGGAAGAGAACCTTCCATTGTGATCTCTTTAACACAGCATTCTAACCAAATTAACCAGTCTGTATGGATTGTCTCAGATCACTGGTACTGTTCATTGTCATTAGTAGAGGGACAAGGGAGCAATACTCAATCTAATTACTACTGCTAGAGAACTTTGTCTAAGAATTACCAAAATTATTATTGTCCCTATTTTCTTGAAAATTTCAAGTATTAGTAATTGACTTGGGTTTTAAAATTATTTCTCTTTTCAGTCTTAGAAAGTATGGGCCCCTAAATCCATATTTTTAGTGTAGATAGAGAATTTTCAAGTTTAGTCTTCTTCAAACAGAAAAGGAACCATATAATAAGAAAAAAAATAAGTAATAAATTGTATAATGGCTTTTCACGTCTTTCCGATTTGAAAACAATTGAATTTTTCAAAAGGGCATTTTCCTATATTTCCTAGTACAGAGAATATATAATAAAGATACTTAATAAATTTTGTGAAATGCATGAATAAATATTTACTTTGATCATTGAAAAGAATTATATAAAGTTATATTTATGTTACTTATCACTCCTTTGGTAGCACTGGATGAAAATAACAAGACTCACAGTTGAGAAGCCAGACATCAAAGGACTAGCCAACTGGCCGCTTGTGTTGTACAGCCCGAGGATCAGGTATGACTGTTAAGTGTTCTAGTTCCTAAATTACCTAATGTTTCCCTAATGATGTGTCATGAAGATCTTTGATAATTTTTGTAAAAAGAAAATCATGACTCTCATGCAAATATGAAATGAACGTTTGTCAAAGATTTTATTTAAATTATTAATTAATGAGGGAACAAGTAAGGTATGAAAACTGGTTCAAAGAATATTTGAGAAGCTAGGCATTATAAGCAATGCTCAGGTAAGAGCAAGGGGTTGGCTACAAAATTGGTTAATATCCAACAGAGCCATAACTGTTACCTCTCTGGTTATCTATTCCACCAAACAAAAATCTTCATGTTAACCTCTGCCCTACAGAATTGTAAACTGGCCGAGACAATAAAAAACCAAGCCCAGCACTACACTTAGTAATGTCTTAGTTCCTAGTAATCTCTTTTTGCCTATTTCCAAATTTCAGATAATTTTCGGACACCCTGGCATGCCAAGATTTTCTTACCATCACCATTCCTGCCCAGGCTGCTTCTTGCAGTGATCCTTTCTTTGTCCTTTTTTTCTCCCTTTTCTGTCTCCAATGTATATATTTCCTTCTAATTGAAATTCTACTTAAGTTTCATATTGGGTGAAAGTGAATGTGGCATTTAGTCTGATTTCCCTTTTCTATTTATACTCTCTTCTTTTCTTTTATCCATCCATCCATCCACCCACCCTTTCATTCACCCATTTTTCTTTCCCATTTTTATTCATTTTTTCTCACACTTATTTAGCAAGTATCTGCTGAATTCTGATTACAGGTAAGGCATGTGTTAGGAGCTATGGAGAATAAGTCTTTAAGATATCATACCTATGTCTTTTCTGAATTTAAGGTGAGAAACTAGTTGGTGAGACAAGCTATCCAGGAGGATTAAATTACAAGAGTTATTTTGTTTACCAAGAGTAAAACAACGTTTCAAAGATTTATTATTTATTTTTTTATTTTTTACCCCTACAGCACTTGGTCTTCCTAGGCGGTCTCCCAGGTACTAACCAGGCCCTGACCCTGCTTAGCTTCTGAGATCAGACGGGATCGGGCTTGTTCAGGGTGGCATGGCTGGAGACCCTCAAAGATTTTTTTCAAATGCCTACCTGGTCATTCAAGATTTAGTACTTTCCTATATAAACTGTTATCAGTAGAGACAGTTATCACTCTGAAAGCAGTGCTCTAATAAAGACAGTTTGATTTGGAAATCTTTAATTTTGCCTACTGAACTATATGTTGATTGAATTCAACAAAAAGAGAGTCTATTATGCCCTGAGAACTAGATGAACACTGGGCATACATCTTCACAGGACTTTTCTAAAAGACAATTTTTTTCCCAGGAGATGCATGTTTTTAAACTGCTGGTAGTCATTTCAATTTTAGTGTTAAGAGTTTTCAATCTTTTTTTTTTTTTCTCCTAATTTGATTACATTTATTGGGGTTTCCATCATTGTCCCTCTGTGAAAATGTTCATAATTTTGCTCCTGGTGGAGGGGACGCAGGAGACTGGGAGGAGGAAGGCTAGAGACTGAGGTCAGGTTAGTTTGGGAAGGTGAACTTTAGTAATCTTTGCCAGTTTATTGGCATTGCTCAGAATTAATCCTACCCCTAGGGAGGAGCTTAAGTTGTTTTAGGCTCCATACCTTTTATTTGTATGTCTTGAAAATAAGATCGAATATAGACAGCTGTAGCCAAGATAAAGCTGTGCTCAAGAGTAGGTAAAGCTTAATACATGCTTTTGGAAAATGTAAATAAATGGCGATATTCACTTTACCTATCTCCTTCATTGCAATATACTTGTGGTTAAGACTTTCGGTCAAGTAAATTTAAATACCCAGTAAACATTAGAGAATGATTTAGTAGAACACAATTTATTCCTTTATTTTGAAAAGTACATTGCATGGGATAATCTACAAATACAGGGAAAGAAATCTATAATAGTATAAACATATATGCCATATGTACACATCTAATAATATAAACCTAACACTCCTTATAAGAGATCTGGGGTGGTGTACAAAGGACTGGGCCCGCATCAGCAGGCTAATCTTCTACTCCCATCTCTTCCTCTAACCTTCAGGGGACTTCGGACCAGTCCCTGTCTTGCTCTGGCCATCATTTTCCTCACCGTGATTTGAAGGGTTTGGACAAAATCACCCCAACATTTTTTTTTCTAGCTTAATGATTATAGTATTGGCCAAAAATTGAGTTCTTTAGAAATAATGCACCTGTGTTTTGGGTGACTTTAGTTCTGTTCCTTCATTCTGAAGTAACCCTCTGGCTTCTCTTCCTGCCTTATTGCTCTTTCTGTTTCCGTTCCTCTTTTTGTTTTCTTACTCCCTTGTCTCCTCTCAAAGCCCAGACGAGAATGGTAGTCCTCACTGGCAGAGGAAGAATTCAAAGTTCCTCTTCCAACACTTATAAACTTTTATAAAAGAAAATTTTAGACTTTTTTAACTTTAATTTTTGCTTAATGTTAGCTTCAGAGATAAATGTGAGAGAATGTATTTGTCTAAAAACAATTCTTCAGCAGGAGCCACACTAGCAAAACGACCAGTATTGCCAGAGGGTGAAATGGCCGACCATCCATGCTGGTGGTTGGATGCAGTGCCATCCTTAAGACACGCTAGGATTGTCTATCTGTTTCATAGGGAGTTTCAAAAATCCTCACTTGATTAATCTGTACTTGAGCATAGTGAACTATTTAATGTCTTTGTGGTAGGACACTGAGTGTTCCTGAAATGTTTACTGAGTTGATGTCTTGGCTTTGCATGGTGTGGGGAAGGGTGCAGCACCTCCTCAGTGTAGCAGCTGGAGCACCATCCAGTGACATTCAGGTATCTCTGGAAGATTTAATAGTCAAGGCATTGCTGTGACAAAGTCCTCCTTAAGCTGTGACAATGACAGGATCACACCTCAGAGTATAGCAGCTGGAAGCCCTACACATCCTGTTAAAATAGTATCAGAATTGAGGTGAAAAGTTTAATTTTAGGCTTTTGAGAATTAGGCTTAAACATTTTTTTTCCAAAATCTGAGATCAAATTATTGCTTATCATCTTTTTTTTTTTCCCCCATTGCTGTCAATGAAACTCTTTACTGTCATTCATCAAGCTATAGCAATGCATTTGCAATACAGGTTACTAAAAACAGTTGAACATAAGTCTCTCTTTGTAGTGACTCTATATTGTAAGAAATCTTCAATCCACAGGTCACATGCAAAGATTTTAAATTTAGTTCAGATTTGACAGGTCATGCTAATTTCCAATTGGAAACTTAGATTTTAAAAAAAATGACCTTTTAAATTTACTAACAAGTGTACTATTTTATAGCCAAGGACAACATATACTTAACCCTACCATTATGGTAGGAACACAAAAACATTTTTCTATCAAGGGTCAGAGAAAGGAAAAAAAAAAAATCTATCGAGGGTAGCACAAATGAAAAATAATAAAGTTGAAACACGAGGATTTTTAAAAATAACCATTTGTTTAAGGTTTTTAACTTAGAACAGGAAATAAGAAATTCTATTCTGGAAGTACAACATACAATAAATGTTTTTCTGTTCTGCAATAAGGTCGCTTATAAAGTGAAGCCTGAAAGAAAGGGAGAAAAAAAGATAGGAAGATAGAAAAGTAGACAAAGAAGGGATGGAGTCAGGAGATAAAGGCAGAGAAGGAAAGGAGAGAGAATGAGGAAATGCAGGATATAGGAATGAGGACTTTCCGTGGGCCAATTTAAACACCCCTCCTGGTTCTGAGCAACCATTAACATATCCTTAAGGAAAGATTACTCCTTCTCCATTTCATGTTTAAGTTCTCATTTTTCATAATCCCTTTCTGGACCTGGCCCTACCCACTAGCTACTGTTCTTGGCACAGTTCTCTTCCCTGCTGTTCCCAGGCCCACTGCCCTGGTCTCAACTGCTCCCCAGAGCCGTGGAGCAACCCTGAGTGTTCCCATCAGCCTCCACATCCACCTCTACCATTTACTTTTGCACTCAAAAATTGCACCCAAAACTTGCCCTTGGAAATCCTCCTGGATTTTGCTTCTCTAGCTCACAAAAAATGAACTGGGGATTCTTCCCACACTTCTAAATTAAGGCTATAAAAACCCAGATGGCTAAAGTCTTCTCCAGAGCCTTCCTTTTCCCTCCTCTCTCTCCTTCCCTCCTTTTCTCTTCGATTCATTTTCTGCTTGTCTTCCTCCTCTCAGGTTGAAATAGGAAAGCAAATTAAAAGGTACAGTATCTCTTCCAAACAAAGACCCTCATCCTATCTTCTTCCCTATGATTCAATCGTCACTAGGTATCTGAATATGGAAGAAGTGAGAAGAGGAAAAGGAGAAGAAAGGGGAAAATAAGACTGCTGTCAGTTACGTGCTTTGTGACAGACCATCCAGAAGATAATAAAATTAAAGCCTATTACGAATCAATGAAATCCCACTGTTGTTTTTCTACCTCACAAACTTATTTTTTCCCCTTTAAATGCAAGAATATATTAACACTTTATCAACTGAAGAGTGCTTTTGGTAGATGCTGTTCCTTGGTTAACAAGTGCTCTGAGTGCTCATGGAACTATTGACAGGCATGTTTAAAGCTCTGCAACAGCCCTTCCCCCACCTCACTCCCCCCAGGATCTTCACAGCAACAACCGCAGACCCACCTGTGGGAGACAGACTTTTCAGATGGCCCCTAAAGATCCCTGCTTCCTGGAATTGTATAATTGTCCCCTTTCCCTTGAGTGGAGGCTGAACCTAGTGACTCACTTCTAATGAATAGGATATGGCAAATGTGATGGGTTACAAAAGACTATGACTTCCACCGTGCTGATACTCTCTTGCTTTCTCTCTCACTTGCTCACTCTGATGATACCAATTGCCATGATGTCAGCTGCTTTATAGAGAGGTCAGGTGGCAAGGAACTAGGGGTGGCCTCTGGTCAAGAGCCAGCAAGGAACTGAAGCTCTCAGTTTAACACCCCACAAGGAACCACATCCTGCTAACACCACTGAGTAAGCTTGAAAGCAGATCCTGTCCCAGCCAAGCCTTGAGATGGCTGAGGCAGCCCCCAGCCAACGCTTTGCAGCCTTGTGAGAGAATCTGAGCCGGAGACCCAGAGAAGAAAGGTCTGAATTCCTGACTAATAAAAATTTTGAGATAATAAATGCGTGCTGTAGAAAGCTGCTAAGTTTGGGGGTGATTTGCTCATAGCAGTGAAAACCTAGTATGCTGCCATTTAATTCAACTCTTCCGTTAACAGAGTCCTTTTAGTATTTCAATATACCTAGGTGGGGTTCATGATATGCTTATTGTAAGCCACACTTTGCACATATAAAACAATATTTTAGTAAGATTCTTTCAAACTGCCTGAGAAGGGAAAGCTGTGATTCTCACAAGCACTGGAGTATACTCATTATTTCTCTATCTATTCTTCTCTATCCATTCTTTCTAGACTAGCTTGGTTCTATCTACTTAAAACTTTCCCAAACTTCTATAGCACCTTACTCTGACTGATATAATTTAGTTATTGGTTGTTTGTTTTCCTGCATTTTCTCTATATTATTACACATCTGTTGGGTTAGACTCTATTATTTTATGGTATATTGGCTGTGACTTTATTTAGTTCTCTGGGTCAAGTAGGCAGTCATCAGTTACTTGGTTATTAATCTGGGAAATAATCAAATAGCTTATCTGGACTCATTACTGATTTCATGCTCATCTGTATACTTTTGTTTGGTCGGTTGATGACAAGTAGCAAAACAGGCCAAAATACCCTGTGCCTGGAAGTCTCATGAAACTAAAGCTCATTCCTGACATCAAGATTATCACAAGAAGTTTTTGTTATGAATTTAAATCCATATGAATTTAAATATAATACAAATTGTTTTCTGAACAGTAGCAACTAATTGCTAACATTTATGTTCTTTCTATTTGCTGAACATTGTTTTAAGTGTTTTGTTTATAAGAACACAGGTTTCTGAGATTCAGATTAAAAATCTAATGAATTATTAAAAAGTAAGTTTTAAATAGTTTTTAAACCTAAGGAGCTGAAATATATAAATAAAAGTCACATTAGGGATTGAGTTACACACAGCAATTTTTACAAAGTGATTTAAAATATAATATATATTAAACTTTCTCTAGTGTCACCTTTCAGCCTTAGAGGGAGCTAAGTTGTATATGTGAGGGGTGGTGATGGTGGTAGTAGTGGTGGTGTGGCTATTTGATTTCTTCTAAGGTTAACAGTCAAGTAACTAATGATTTTTTAGTATATGCCCAGAGATCCAAATTAAATCACACTGCTGCTACACCATAAGACAATAGTCCAGCCTGATAGATGTGCAATAAGAGAGAAAATGTAAGAATATAAACAACCGAGAGCTGAATTGTGTAGGTCATATTAAGGTGCTCTAGAAGTTTGGGAAGAATTTTCAGGAAAAGAGGACTGAGCTGGTCTGGGATGGATGGGTGGGGAAGAAATAAATGAGTGTGTTGCTGTGCTAGGAAACACAATTTTCCTTTTCCAGGTAGTTCAAAAGGAGATATATATATCTGATACTTGAAAGAGGTCACATAAAAAAAGTGAAAAGCAATTCTTCTCTCATTAGTAGTTTCCTTGGCTTGAAGATGTCTCTGGTTCCTATTCAGGGAGATGGCAAACATCACAGTGATGCAGAGGAGATGCATTATCTTTTCCTTCTCTTGGGCTAGGTTATGCCAGAGGTAAAGAGGATTGGGCTTGGGAAGAGTATGAAATGGCCTTGTGCCTCTGGGTGTACAAATGTTGCCAAGGATGGGCATGTGGATATGGTAGGCTGAAACTGATGGAAAATTAACCACCTGCGAGCCGTTCTTACCAAACTGACAGGAGTAAGCATATAGATACCTCAGCTCCCTCACCCCTGGGTTGGGACAACTCTGTGGTGTGTGTTCTACCCTGTCTTCTGGAGTTGCCCAATGGGATCAAGCTCCAGGTGTCCACAGTAGCAGCTGGCTTGATAATGCACCCTTTATTGGCTCACTTATCCACCCGACTACTGGGGCTTCCTTTACCTCTTAGATAAACTACCTGCCTTTGAATTCTTGTTTTAGGTTGTATTTCTCAGGAAACCCCAGACGAAGCTGGTAGGGATACATGTATACTGTGCCATATGTACCCTTTGAGGAACTCCCTCCCATGACTCCTGTTTGGAAGCGTGAGCTGACTGTGGAGCTGAGTGTCACAGTGCTGTCACAAACCTCATTGATCCTGTCGGTCTCACATGTCTGATCTGCTTCCAGTAGTCAGTGCTTTAATAAACTGAGAAAAACCCACATGGTACACTTACCACCACCTGCAGATGGTCTAGCAAGAAAAATATGGTCTTATTTCCAAAAGAAACAAATCCCATTCCCATTTTACCCTGTCAGCTTTGCTCCATGTGGGAGCTTCATGCTGTCAATATTCCTCCTGGGTGAGTAGCCTGCAAAAGCTCCGAGTCTTAATGATTACCCCAAAGCAGGAATCGTGGCATAAATTTCCATGCGTGGAATACATATAACAGCTTGAGTTAAATGAACCCTAAACATATGGCATTGTTTTCTGCATTTTCTAACACATGGACAATTTCTCACATTTCAAATCAACTGAATATGAGATTATGGGCAAATCTTCTTGAAGGATTAACCACCAGGAAATATACTTTGTTTGCATAACTATCTGGGGTGGGATGGATGAAGAGGTCAGACACTTTGCAAAGACACATTTCATATTGCAGTGTGGTAGCCCAAGGAGGGACCAGGTGAATGACTTTGGAATCACCTGCTATCTGGGCTGCCTGGGCTTTGGATCCCCTTCTCTGACATAGGCTGCAGCAGAGGGCAGGCAGAGTCATAGGAGTTGAGCTTGATGAATAAGGATTGAACAGTCTAGTGCCTTTTTGTGTGTGTATGAATGTTACTGAGGGACCAACAAGTTGTGGAGACAATCTCTCTTCCTGTGTTCTGATGTTGCTATCATTCTGGATGGATTGTAACCGTATGACACTTGCTCACAGGCCACCAGACAAAGTCCTTGGAAACATCCCAGGATATAAAGAATGGATCTATTTCCTGTAGGATTCCATGTAGAAGTGGGATGAGGCCCCATTATGAATGTCAAGAGTTAAAGATGATGCAAAACCAAACATCAGAATTATGTTTTCCTTAGAAGAGGTCAATTCTACTTACCTCTCAGAGGGCTGCACCAAAAAAAGGCAGCAATATGCCTGTAGGACACAGTTCTCTGCAGGTAATTATCAACAGGGAAAGAAAAAAAGCAGGCTCATTAGGCATTTCTCCTTTGAGCAGCTCACTTAGTCTTGTCAGGCCTCCCAAGCCACAACCAGCTATGCTGTCCTCATTACTGAAATGGGCCCATCAGAGTTCCAGGGTGCTGCTCTCCCTGCTCTCCCTGGGGCAACAACCCTACTGGGCTCACAGCTGGCCTCTGGGAGACCTTGAAGACTATGATGTGGTCAGAGCAGCTCTGTGGGCTCAGGGTATTTTCAGGCTTGCTCTGCCTGCCCCTTTCTTCATGTCTTTCCCAATATATTAATGCACACATAGTAAAGGGTTTAGAGAGGGACTTATCCATATACCCATGTTACCTGTAATATCTCCTTGAGACAGGCATCGCCAGTCTGCAGTTGGGGGTGGGATGGGGTGGGTGTCTACTGTAGAAACCAGGCTGCTGAGCTTATTTTCACACTTCTGGGAGATATGGAGGGAGCCCTTCCAGCTGGTAAGAAAGTCAGTGAACTTCATATGCAGACATATAACCAATGAGCACACCCAGCCCCATCTCTATATCAGTTAGGGTGTTGTCCTCTTTGTCCCTTCTCTACTCCAGGCTGCACTGCTTGCTGGTCACCTCTTTTAAGGCTGTGCTCCACACTCACAGTGAATTGAGCTTCCCTATATAGAACAAACTTGAAGACAAGGGACCAAGTCTTTTTTTAATCTCTCCAAACCCTCCTTCCTCCCTCCAAGAGATTGTGGCCATAAAATAATGATTCAACAATCAAAGAGCCCCTTAAGAAGAGAAGGGAATGAAAAAGGAAGAGGTCTCCTGAGCTGGAAACATGTAGATTTTTCTAAGTGACCAAGGGTGAAGGTAACTTTATGGAAGGAAGAAAGAGACAGCTGTCTCCTCAGTGGAACCTTCGCACACCAATGCCAGGCTTGGGAAAAGCAACAGCCCCAGGGAGGAGGTGTATATGGGGTCTGGAAGCCTGGCAGCTCTGATTTCTGGCTCTAGCGCTTTCCATCTGTGTCACCAAATCTCTTTCCTTCTTCATCTGTAGATAATTTTGATCATCTTACAGAGTTGGTGTGAGAATTAAAGAAGCCCAAATAGGAGAAGCAAGATACAAGATATTGCAAGATAACCTGTCATGCTCAGGAAGTTCACGATACTTAGGCAGTTGAATGAAGTTCATTGCAGAGATACCGAATGGGGAAAGAGGACCTGCCTTGCATGGGTTCTGTCTTCCCTTCTCGCACCTCTGTGGCTCCTGCTGGCTGTCCCTGTCTCCCCCCGCGCTCCCACCCATCTGGGCGGCAGGGAGACGCGCCGCGCGCTCCCTGGCTCACCCAGAGCCGGCTGCAGTTGCACGCGGCCGCCTCTAGATGGAACTTTCTCACCAACACACGGCCGGGCCGCAGCGGCCCGGGCGCGGGGCGACGAGGGCGCTCCCTCCCGCTCTCGCCCAGGCAGGTGCTGGGAAGCAACTCGTGGGGCGGGCCGCGGACTGTGCACGTCAGCCGGGAGGGTTTCCTTTAGCTCGAGGCGAAGGGAGTCCCGAGGTTTCCCTCAGAAACCCAGCAGCCGCGTGGTGCTGGTCAGCAGGAGTTCCCGCCCGCTTCCGCGCCTCTTTGAATCGGCTCAATAAAATGACGGTCGCCGTGACCGCCTGCGCCCCCTTCCGCGCTGTGCCCGCAGCGGGACCGTCTTGAGTCTTCCTCGATCTCCGGGGGCTCGGTGGAAGGCGCCCCCCGAGTCCCTCTGGGAAGGCGGTCGGGGAGACCGTCGCCTCAGCTGCAGGGCAGCACCAATGGCCGAACAGCCGCGCGGCGTGAGGCAAACTTTGCAGGGGAACCGCGCAGCCGGCGGGCTCTACTTTGAGCATCCCTGAAGGGGACACTCGCCCCCTACCACGCAGCCTTCACCGGGACCTTTTCGGAGCTGGGCTCATGAGCGGAGTCCGGGCTCGCGGTCCCGACTACGTGCTCCGGGTGGGTGGCCGTCGCGCGGCGCCTCCCGCGCGGGTCCTGGGCTCGCCAGGCAGTCGGAGCCGCTCGGCTCTTTCCCAGCCATGTTCCTCCTTCCACCCGCCCCCTCCCCGCCGCCTTTGGGTCCTCCCTTTTCTGCTGGGGGCGGGGCGGGTGGGGGTGATTTTTAAAATCAGAACTGTTGACATTTTTGGTCCCCGCGCCGCGGAGGGCTGAGGTGATGTAGCGCGGAGGGGACTCCGCGGGCGGGGCGTCTCTCTCCCTGCCCGCGCCGGGGCAGCTCGGTGACCCAGAAATCCAGGGGGCTCCCGTCCCTCGGGGATCCTCCTCCCGCTTCCCGAGGTGACTGACTGGTTGGCGCCAAGCGATTGGCGACGCGGGGCGCGATCCCGACCGCGGCTCCACGCGCCGCGCCGGGTGAATGGCCGCGGGCGGAGGATCGGGAGGCGCCGGGTGCAGACCAATCGCGGCCGCCGGTGGGAGTATTTGTTATTCACATGGAAGAGACTTGGCGCCGGCAGGGCCAGCTCAGCCCCCTCAGCCCCGAGACCAGCCACAAGTGCGGCCGCGGTGCTCGCGTGGCGCGGCGGCGGCGGCGGCGGCGGCGCTGACATGGAGCTGCGGTCTCCCCGCCGGCTTCCTCACCGCGCCCTCTGCGGGGAGCAGGGTAAGACTCGCCGAGCGGCGGAGCAGGAGACGAGGAGAGCAAGTGCCGGACCACGAGGAAGAGCCCCCGCCCCAACTCCCCCCAAACGCTGTGTGGAGGAAAAGGGAGAATCCCCGTTTTAGTCCTCCTCCCCCCTTTTTTCCGTTTTCTTCCCTAAAACCGTTCAGTGGACAGCCAGCCAGCCAGGTGCACCGTTGCTTCTCAGATCACTTCACTGATTCGCTTTTCCTGGGCAGTCAATGAATGGCCGTGCTCGCCCGGAGTCTGGGAGAGAACTGGCGGGCGGAGGTGACGGAACCGGGGGCGACGGAGAGTGGGCACCAGGGGGCGAGGGGCTGGCCGGGCATTGCAGCTTGATTGGGTGTCTGTTGATTTTACGTTGCAAAGAACAAGGCAGCCACCCCTCTTGTCTTCCCATGATGACATTCCAGAGAAGAGGTTCAGAAAAGAGGGAGGCTTAGTTCGGAACTCCCAAGGCTTGGAGATGTGATTCCCCCAAAAGTTTAGCGGGCGAAGGGGAGACTAAAGGGCGAGGGAAGGGGGCCGGCGCCCAGGTGGCCGTGCGAGGGCGCGCGGCGGCGGATCCGGAGGCGCCTCTCCTCGCGGGCCTGCCCTGGGTGACCTCCCGGACCTGCCCCGGCGGAATCCGGACTTGCCCGCCGAAAGGACGAGGTACCGGTTCTGCGAATCTGACGGGAGGGATTTCCGAAGTTAGAGGCTTCTGGGATTCGCTGGGGGTAACCCCGGTCTTCCTGAGCGTGGGGCTGGGTGGTGAATGTCTCACCAGGGTCCGAGGAAGGTGGGGGTCGCGGGGGAAGCCGGGCTGTTTGGGAGTTCTCGGGACCCCGCACCCCCACCCCGCGTCTGCCAGCCTGGAGTTTGCGTGCCCCGAGTTAGCGCGGCGAGGCTGGGATTTCCGCGCCCCCCTTTTGTGGCTTTCGGGAAAACACTGGAGTTCCGTGTCCTGTTGGGGGTGGGGAGGAGGAATGGTCTCAAGGATCTTGAGTTTAAGAAGCAAAGGCGAATGCGCCCGCCAGCTTCTCCGAGGGACCTATGGCCGGTGCGGCCAGGTTCCGGGCGGACCCGCTGGAGGCGTGGGCGCCGAGCGGCCAGGTGCGGCGGGGACGAGGCTGCGTCGCCGGGCGCTCCAGGGACTGGGGCGGTGCGGGCTTACCCCCGCGGCGCGAGAAAGGCAAGGGCCACCAGGTACTTCTCCCAAGGCCCTGGGCTCTATCCGAGCCGGGGTTCAACAGCCCAAAGAACTGAGAAGAAAAAGGAAGATTTGGCGGGGAAGAGGGGGGCGGGGGCGGAGTGAGTGGCTGAGGGCTGAGAGAGAGAGGTAGAGGTAGAGAACCCTCTGAGCCGCACGGAGAGCCAGCCCATCTGCTCTGCCAAATAGCTCGGAGATCCCTTGAGGTTAGTACAGTTGGCGAAAATATAACAGACCCCCCCGCCCCCCACGCACACCCCAAACCGTCTGTCTGACACGTTCCCTTAGTGCAAATGAAATGCAGAGGGACGTGCGAGTCACCCAACTGCGCAAGACAGCACCGCACGCTTCCTTGAAGAATTGTTTCCCCTGGGGCCCAAACAGCAGAGCTTGGGGTCAGAGGGTGTCTGCGCGCCCAGGATTGCGGGAGTGAAAATAGACCTGCCCACCAGCTACAGAAACCCAAACCTCTCAGTCCCCGAAGCGAGAAGCGAGTCCCACCCTGGGAGGGAATGCCCTGTTTGCCATTTGGGGGTGATCCTTTTCCCTAGACCTAACCACGTGGGAAGTCTCGCAAACACCCAAGAATATACTACCGTCTCCATCACTTACCCCGATAGAATACAAATCCTGCCAACGGACCGAACTAGAAAACGGGGTTGGTGGTGAAAATACTGACAAGAAAAATCATAAGCGGGACAAATGCATTCTGATTACAGCTTGTATTTTGCTTGAAAGAAAAGAGAAAAAGAGCCACCAGCAGGTAGATCTTGGATAAACAGCTTATTGCACTTGACTATAATTTCCATTTTCCGCTATGAAATTGTTTGTCAATAATTGCAAATGGCTACAGAAACCACTTTAGTTTACCTTGGTCGCTTGTGAATAATGTCATGAAAGATCTCTGTAGGAGACAGAATCAGCTGTCTGAAACTCATTGCCTGGTTTTTGAAAATATGTGGTTTGATAATTTTGAAGAAAAAAAAATTTTTATCAGGGAAAATGAGGTAAGATATTTAAATGTAATTTTCTCATCTCATATTCGACTACAGGTTGTATGATACCTGAGATAAAGACAGGGAATTCTTGCTTTCAAATCAGGATTGGGGAGAAATAGCTGAGGGAAGGCGCTGGAGGAGAGGATTTACCCAGAATAAAACAAAAGATGCTGAGAACATAGCTCTATTGTGTTATTTAGGCTTGACTTGTTCTATTTGGTTCGCATTAGCCAGTTCTGCCCTATCATGCTCCCTTTGTAAATTATGACTACTTGAATAATTCTAAAAACATCTAAATCTAAAAGGAATAGATAAAAGGAAGAGTTGAGCTTCAGTGAGTGCAGGAAGAAGTTAGAGGTCTGGAGAGAGGTGCTCTTTATAAAGTTTGCTGGGCAGGTTGAAGCTGCTAGGGGGCTTGTGTAATTGCTATTTATAGCAAGCAACCAGCTGGCATTCATCTTGGCAACATCACATTCCAATCTTTGTGTAAGAATGTTCCATTGTCTTCAGGGCACGAGGCACAGTACGTACATGCTCCTGGTAGCAATGATATTTTTCCTTCCAAGTTTCCTTCCCACCATCTTCCTCCTATAGTTAGAATGCCCAACATGAAGAGGATCTCGCTTTTGCCTGGAGAGTGGAATCTTAAAAAGAAGATGCTACCTGGGTTTATCTCTTAACCGGACTCACGACAAAGACCTCACCCATCTCTATGCTTGTTGAATAGGCTGGCTTTCGAAGGTTCAGGAAACTGTTGCTGTTTTCTTGATAGAATCTGATTGGACATCACCAGCTTCATACATGTAGTTTGCTCTGGAGAAACAGTCACTCCAGGAGGGGATGTGAGTAGAGAGCCAGCTGGATCATATTGAGCAGGTCTTTTGTCTGCTAGAAATTTTCCTTCCTTCCTTCTCTCCCTCCCTCCCTCCCTCCTTC
>NW_011888814.1:7412393-7414741 GCF_000151845.1 Pteropus vampyrus | reverse complement strand
GAGGGAGCAGGTGAACAGAAGTGGAAAGATGTAGGTAGGAGAGGTGCAAGAAGGGTATGTGGAGATTATTATGTGTTACCAATTGCATACTTTTCCAGACAAGGTTATGCTGAAAGATAGAAATCTGCTGGCTGTTTATTGGCCATCTTTTCTGGTGGTAATGACCCCTAGTGGTAGAAGCTCAGCATTATATCCTGCATACAATTTAGAAAGATTTCCTGTTGTCCTCTTTACACTGCAGAAGAATATCTTGTCACCATTTCCTTCAGAATAGCCCTTTGGATGCTCCAAGTGTTCATGATCTTCAGCTCCCCACGTCAGATATTGTATTTCCATTGACTTTACCTCTTTTGTCCTTTCCAGTTTTCCTTTGATTTTCTTCAATTTCCAGGACACATGACTTGTTAAGATCTGATCATCCCTAAATAGGATGGGAAAGTGATTTTTTCAGATCTTTTAAGCACAATACTCCAGGAAAATAGTTCAGTTCTAGGATTGATTATTAAACTAATAATATTCCTGTACATTCTTATAGTACTGGCAGTTTAAAAAGTATTTTTATATACATTATATAATTTCATTTCACAACCCAGAGAGGTGTCCAGAAATCATTCTTCAGTTTAGAAACAAAGAAACTGATCCCGGGTTAAGTGACTTGCCCAATGTCATATAGTGAGTACTGGGTAGGGAGGAGGGGGGAGTGAGATTAGAATCAGGTACTTTTCAGACCCCAGGATGCCACGCTCACAGTTCACATTATCTAATTAGAGTTAGCTCAGTATCCATCATGGTGTCCTGCACCCAAGGAGGAAAGAATGTAGCAGCAGTTCTACATTTGAATTCTGGCTCAAGATTCTTGAAACATTCATATAATATTTTTGTTTAGGTTTCTTGTATCCCAAATGGGGGCTATGATACCAACCTCATAGGTGTATTTTGTGAAGGAGATGATATAATGTATGTGAGGCTCTAGGCATTCAATAAATGTTGGTTTTATCCTCTTTCCCTCTTCTTATATCATAACATACTATAAAAGTTACTTCTCATTATTTTAAATATGGTCTTTTATGCAATAGCTGTGTTATCAAAAAAATGGGCAAATTCAATTCTACTAAATTAGATTATATTTTAAATGCACGGGGGATTTAGCTACTTAAAGGAAATCTGTAGTGAATTCTTTTGTAATGCACATAATCACTTCCTAATTTATCTGTTTAGTAAGTTGAGCTTCTCCTGTATCAGATTTTCTTAATATGGGGCTTTTCTGTACAGAAGAGCTTTTTCCAACCCTCTCTCAATGATGGGAAAAAGTCACTCGGCTTGCAAACAAAATCATTTATTGTGTCCATTTGGCAAAGCTTTGCTCTACTGTTTGAGCGTAATCTCATATTCCCTTATTATTAAATAATAGAATCTCAGAATGGAAAGCTGGAAGACACCTTAAAGATCACATGGTCCATCTCATTTCTCAGATGAAGAAATGGAAGCACAGAGGTAAAGTGACACGTTCTGTGTCGCCAGCCAGTGACTGTCAGACAAGGATTCAATTCCAGGTCTCTGTTGCCAGGGGAGGGCTTCATCTGACTGTCCTTATTTTGCCCCCATCAAGATTCCAAGGCCATGCATGCATTGGAGATGATAGATGAATATGATGCATCTTCTAAGACAACCAATGAGAGCTGCAAGTGTGAGCAGTTTCAAGGGAAACTGCTGCATTTGCAATTTTGTGAGTTGATGACAATATTCAATTTAACATTTTTGTTAAAGAGCTGAATGGAATCCAGCATAGTGATGCTGTTTGGCCTTTTTATGAGAAAAAATTACAATTCTTGGCTAATGGTATTTCTCAGTGAGAATTTTACCATATCATGTCTTAAAAGTACTTGCCAAGTGTAACGACGGATTCTTATAGATCCTTCATAAGTTGGTGGGTTTGTTCTTGCTGGCAGCAGGTTGGCTAGGAAACCTGATTTGAAGTAGGGTGTTTGGATAAACTATGCTTGATGTTCTCAACCTTTTGAGGGGTTCAGAAATCATCCTGCCTTAGAAATGCCCCCAGATTGTTCCTTTTTAATTAGTACGTTATTTTTCTTAAAGAGCTAACTATTGAAGATATACACATTTTTGAAAGATTTCAGTGGAGGGGCAGGGCCTTCATCCTCACATGTGCTGTCACAGCCAGTCTCTGCAGCACTGGGGGCTTTCTCAAAGGACAGGACCCACCTTGGGGGCTTGAAGATTTTGACTGCGGTGCCATTTACTAGCTCAGGGCCTTGGGTCATGCTCAACCTTTCTGAACCTCCTTTTCTTATGTATATAAGAGCTAATAATTGGTGTATAAATATTCA
>NW_011888814.1:7404219-7412133 GCF_000151845.1 Pteropus vampyrus | reverse complement strand
TCATCCTCACATGTGCTGTCACAGCCAGTCTCTGCAGCACTGGGGGCTTTCTCAAAGGACAGGACCCACCTTGGGGGCTTGAAGATTTTGACTGCAGTGCCATTTACTAGCTCAGGGCCTTGGGTCATGCTCAACCTTTCTGAACCTTCTTTTCTTATGTATATAAGAGCTAATAATTGGTGTATAAATATTCAATAAGATACTCTCCTAGGCATTTGAGACTTCGATGTAGAGAAGGTATGTAGAAAATAAAAAGGAGCAGAATTCAGGGCCTTGGCCCTTGAGGATCTGTCCTTATCACTGGCCTTTCAGGAAACAGCTAGAGCACTGTTAAGGAGCCACAGACTCAAGTTCCAGTGTGTGTGGATGTGTGTGTGTGTGTCCGGGGGTGGGTGAGTATCTGCTCCCCAGCATGCCCAGGCCAGCAAGACTGTTGATGGAAATGCTAATGAAAAATGATGTGCAGTTTACTTAAGACAGGCTGGGAGAGAGTGAACAGGGAAGGGCTTCCCTGGCTAATGGTTAAACCTTCTCCAAGGTTGCAAAGCATCTCCTGTGGGCTCAGAAATAGTGCAAGGCATGTGCTCCCCTCAAAGGTTGATTTCAGGAATGCAGACCTCACACGTCCTTGAAGAAGTCCATGAGCACAGGTGAGGTTTGTATCAAATCCCTGAGGAAGGTCAGTTTGGGAGAAAAACGGTTTTACTTCCAATTGTACACAGAATAGGAAGCAGAACTACTGGCTTCTATAGCACAAAAAGGTCATTATTTCTTTAAAACTCGAGTCCGACTAGGATGAGTTTAGATTAAAGCTCACAAGAATTGCGTAAGAGCAAGATTAGGCAATGTAAGATTATACAATGAACCCAATGAAAGTTGTGGTTTTTCACAACTTTCAAATATATTTTCCTTAGAATTTAAAAGGGTAACTAACCTTTCAGCTGTCAAGAGTCTGTGATCTTTATGACAATGTATCAGATTTTGAAATAACCTCAATATTTCAATATTTTATAAGTAGCTCTGAGTTTAATTTTAAAGTGACAGAATTCAGTGAAAATATCACCAACTGGAAAAATATGGAAAAAGTTGCTTTACTTTAGTGGAACATGAGCTGCAGACTAGATTAGCGACGGTGTCTCCTGTTTACCGAGTACTTACTCTATGCCAGGTACTGTGCTTTCTGTGTGTGTTGTGTGGCCTATTCTGTCAACCCTTTATAGGCAAGAAAACCAAGCTCTAGAGAGGTTAGGTGCCAATAGTTCTACATTGCAAAGGAGAGAACTTAAGTAAAATTTCAAGTGGGCTGTCCAATCAATAATAACTAAAACGAAACTCTCGTTTTCCATTTAAGGGCATTCATCCAGTAACCACACTAATTCCTCCCTCACTGCCTTTCATCTCCCAACCTTTCCTTAACTTAAAGCTCTAAACAGACCCAAGAGATGCTAAAGAGACTAAAAATTATTGCAAATGTGAATGCTTTGAAAAGAAATTTAATTTTATTACTTCTAGGACTGTATGTACAGCGAGTGGTAGTAGGTTCATACCACCTGAGTAGGTAATGATCATTTGTAATTAACAGATGAACCATCTTTATGTTCGTCTATAATTGAAAACCGTTTATTCTCTGAAGTGTTTTAAGTACTTGGGAGGCAGCTCTGTGAAATGAAGAAAGGCTGGTCTTTGGAGAACAACAGGTCCCCTTCTTTTTCTCCACAAACATTCCTCCTTCATGTATCTGTTTATTCTGTGCTGCATCAGAAAGGCTATGCAAAGGGTCAGCCTAGCCATGTGGACTTGGTCTCAAGTTTTGAATTAGTGATTAGAGTTAATGAGGTTTTACTGTCTTATAACTATTCTTCCTTGTGAACCTATTAAACACAAGTCTACTTCCCTTAATAGGTGGTTGGTGTAATTTATAGTCAGTCCATCACTTAAATGGTTTCATCTAGAAAGTCAAGTTGACTTTCTAAGTGTTTCCTTTTGCAGAATGCTTGAGGTTAGGCTGTTGTTGAATCAGATTTTCTGAAGGAAAAGCAGCTGCCAGGAGAATTGAGTGTGAGGGAATATCAGTCAAATGGTGAGAAAAATAAGTAAAAGTACTAAGTATTTTGGGGCAGAACAGAGGAAATCTAGGGCTTAGCATGTGCCAGGAGGCAGAGAACACTTGTCATAGGCAAAAAAGAACTATCTCAGCAGAGTGGGCCATGGGCTATGTTTCTGAGTATCCTTCAGGTATATATACTCAGAAATCCAGGGCAGTGGGCTATGACAAGCCCCCCATTCTAATCTGAAAGCAAAACATGTGCAGCTTTCTTTGAAGGCTCTTGGACATATGTTGAATCCTCTAGGGAGGCACCATCCTTTCCTTTGGGACAGGGAGAACAGAATGAAAATTTCATGAACTGGAAATTGAACAAGTGAATGGAAAATACAAGCAGATGTTGGTTGGCGAGGGTAGAGGAAATTGTCCAAACTTCAGGTTTCAAATTCATATATATAATAGGTTAGAAATGAGCATTAGTTTAACCATCCTGCCAAAATAAGTTGGTGGAGTTTATTCTCTTAATTTATATGTGTTTTGCATATCAGATTCCCTTATTTTATGTCAGTTCTTAATATCAGTTAAATCTCCTCAAAAGTCCTTTGAAAGAATTTCATGGAATTCTTTAAGAACAAAGGTCTTAGAATAAAGTTTTTCTTGTAGATTTGCTTATAGATGTTTTCACTCTAGGTTATTTCTAGTCTTGATGAAATAACTGTTTTCCCCACTGAGTCAGACAAAATTAAGAAGCTCTTCAATTGATCTTCAGCTCTGACTTGCTCCTAGTGATTCTAGGATCAAGGAGTATTTACTTCAGAACTATAAGCATACCCATTGCTTCCACCAGAACAAATCTAACAGAAAACTCTGACAATCGTAATAGGAATATCTTCACACATAACCCTTCCCTATGTGTTTAATTTTCAAGTCTTTGTTTTGTTATCAGAGAACAATAAGATAATTTATATGAAATAGCTGACATTCTACGTAAAATCTTTTACAAGCTATGAAACAAACATTTGAGCTCCTTGGTGGATTTCTTGCTTTTTTGTGTGTGATTGAATAATCACTTTTTCCCACTGGGAAATCTGAGGCACTAAAAAATGTCACTAACAGATGACTGGCTTGTTGACCACATTACGGAAAATAACCTTTCATTATGATTTTGTGGACAGCATTTAAATGCTAAATTCAGACAGCTTTAAAAAGTGAAAACAGATTTGAAAAGAAATAATGCCATCTATCACAGGACTTTTACCTTCACGGAAATTGGATTTATTGAAATAAACTGGTAAATAAAAACACTTTCTGGCTTGGGAGAATCAACCTAGTTTCTGATACTTTTCTGTTTCCCTTGCTCCAAAAATGTCATCGGTCTCTGTTTATATGCAGTGCAGCCAGGTGTTCAGAATCATAGTGGGACAAAAAGAATTAGCTTCTTGCTGAATAGTGGAAGTTAAGAAAAAAAAGTGGTTAGTAAACAGGGCTTAAAAATATGAAAAATGTAGACCCATTGAACTGAACCCTTTTTTCCCTCCTCCTGCCCCCAGGAATAATTCTGCTGCAGGGCTGACTTCAAGGATGTGAATTGTTGACCTCCTCCCAACATCAGAACCTCAGCTGTTATTCTAATTTTTGCACCATTCCAGGCAAGTTGACTTTAGATGGAAATAAAATTGAACCTTAGGGGTCTGATGGAAATTCACTGTGACATTCAAGTTGAGAAAACTTGCTGAAACTCACAGAGCCTTTTCCCCGTGGGCCCCGATGGTAGCCTCCAGAAGGTGCAGCCTCGGATGGTCCTTCTTATTCTGTGGCAAGAATAAACTTTGGATCTTGGATTGCAACACCACCTGTGGAGAAAATGGTATGCGAAGGAAAGCGATCAGCCTCTTGTCCTTGTTTCTTCCTCCTGACGGCCAAGTTCTACTGGATCCTCACAATGATGCAAAGAACTCACAGCCAGGAGTATGCCCATTCTATACGAGTGGATGGGGACATCATTTTGGGCGGTCTCTTCCCTGTCCATGCAAAGGGAGAGAGAGGGGTGCCTTGTGGGGAGCTGAAGAAGGAAAAGGGGATCCACAGACTGGAGGCCATGCTTTATGCAATCGACCAGATTAATAAGGACCCTGATCTCCTCTCCAATATCACTCTGGGTGTCCGGATCCTCGACACGTGCTCCAGGGACACCTATGCTCTGGAGCAGTCGCTAACATTCGTGCAGGCATTGATAGAGAAAGATGCTTCCGATGTGAAGTGTGCTAATGGGGATCCACCCATTTTCACCAAGCCTGACAAGATTTCTGGAGTCATAGGTGCTGCAGCAAGCTCCGTGTCCATCATGGTTGCTAACATTTTAAGACTATTTAAGGTAGGTAATGGCGTTGTCTTTCGGACCATTGTGAAAGGATGGTAAATTGTTCTGACTCCAACTGCAGGTTTAGGAAGAAAGAGAAGATGGTGACAGTGCCCATAGGCCCTCTCAGGGTCTCCAGGGTTCTCAAACAGAGGATTCTGTGTCTGGGTTTCTACATTGTTAATATAGTTCCATTATTTACAATTAATTGGATTAATTGTGACTTTTTTCCTGAACATATAGAAAGGTGATAATTTCTGTGACATGTTGAGTCCTCAACATCTTAGAATATCCTCTTTGATGAGGCTTCTTTTAAATCAAATGAATATTTTTAGGGAGTATAATGAACTCTTAGCACATTTATCATATAAAACGTTTCTATGGTATTTGAGGTATAAGATGATTTACTTGGTGAAACTTCTTTAAAGTAGGATGCTCTGTTATGACAGAAGTTCCTGTGTAAAGAAACGGTATTTATTACTCATCTGTAGATGGGAGTGACACTCTGGGATGTAAGATGGCCATAACATTGTCAGGTTTATTATAGCTACAATAGAGCAGAACCTCATTAATTCAGACTGCTCTGATGCAGGCTTGGAATAATTACATAGAATTCTTATTGAGTTAAAAGTTTAAATTTAGCAGGATAATTCAAGACTTTTTGATTTATATTTCCACTTAGATGATCCATTACCTGTAAATTGCATTTACATATTGAGTAAAATTGGCAAAATACAATAATATATGTAACAACACTTTGAAAGTATAAAGTGCCATAAAATAGTTATCATTAACTCATCATCTCTCATTAACTTTCTCATTTTATTTTTTTTAATATCCATATGTAGTCTTTTGCAATGATGTAATTTTTAAAATTCAAAATACTTTTCACTCTGATTTCTTAATCAGTGGGACCTGACTTTTTCAACTTGTTCTGAATTAATGAGGCTTTGTTTTGCATTATGAGAAAATGTTTCTATGAATATTAGATTTAGAAATATTAAAAGAATATGGAGAAATTGGACAGGTGACAGATCTAGTGACAAAAACAAAGTAATAGAAAACTTCTCAAAAAAAGAGAGGAATTATATCAAAGGCTTTGTGGTTTGGAAGATATCTTGGGGGACCATCTAGACTGGTTCACTTCATATGCTGGAATCCTCTCTGTATCATCCACCCAAGTGGCTGTCCAGCTTCTGTATTAATTCTTTTAGTTTACAAGAGAGAATGCTAGGAGCTTAATGACTATTTTCAGACTGATGAAATTTTCTCAAATGAGGATGCTGCTGAGCAGAAGAAGCTCTCTGTGTCTAAGGAGTACCAAAGAGGCAAAAACAGGCTTCAGGGAATTCCAGAAATATTTGAACAGGACATTTGAAAGACCCTCATAGCAATGAGAAGGACACAGTTTAAAAGAGGCAGCCAATGAGTGAAATAAGTCAGACAGAGAAAGATAAATACCATATGATTTCACTTATATGCAGAATCTAAGGAACAAAAAGAACAAACAATCAAAAACAGACTCACAAATATAGTGGAGAATTTGGTGACGGACAGAAGACAGGGGAATTTGGGGGCCTGGGAGAATGGGGTGAAGGGTTAAAGAAGTACAAATTAGTAGTTGGTCATGGGAATGGGGAGCACGGCAGAGGGAATGCAGTCAGCGTGGATATATTGGCTAGGTGGAGAGCCAGAGGAGAACAGGAGCAATTAAGGGGATCGTTTTATAAACTATATAAATGTCTAACCAATGTACTGTATACTTGAAACTAATTGAAATAAATAAATAAATTTATATTAAAAAAGAAGCAGCCAAGGGTGCTCTAATTTTTCCATCTCTGGAATCTTTTAAGGGAAACTTTCAAGTGAATGCTGTTAATAATTTTTCTTATGCTAGCTGACCTGGAATTGGGCCTGGAGGCAAGATGCATAACCAGGATTCTTTAGGTTTACCCCACATCCTGGGATCTAGAATTTCTCCCAGCAGTCCCGATTCTGAGCCACATGACATTTTCTTCTCAGGGTGATGTCCAGCTCCAGCCACTTTCTCAATTTATTCTCCTCTCCTCCCCTTCCCTTCCTTGCCCTCCCCTCTTCTCTCCTCTCCTCAACTTGATTTGCCTCCCTGCCTTCTCCAAAGCATCTTTTTTTCTGTTATTAACTCAGCAACTATGGCCCAACAATACCCGCTTTTAGAGAAGAAGAAAACTTTCACAAGGATCTTCTCCCTTCCTTTTATTATCCTCCCCTATACACTAATTCTGCTTCCCATCAATCCCACCATAATTGTTCTGAATCCCGTCTCCTTCCTGTAGTCTGGTGCCCAAAGCAGAGATTTGCAAAGCTTGTTTACATTAATTTAGCCACAGAAGCAGCTTCTGTGTAAAATGGGGATATTAACATTGTGTTAGGTTGTTGGATGGATTTAATGAGAAAATGTAGGTGAAGAGTTCCACCAGGACCTGGCCATGTCCTTTGCCTCCTTGGACTGACAAAAGGAACCTGGAAACCTCTGTGGGCTACCTGGAGGGTGGGTTTTATTTTTATGCAGTTTGAACTTAGCTTCTTTCTGTCTGTTCTTCCCTCATTGACTGACCAATTCTGTCCTTACTCTCTTGGGTAATTCTGGCGACACCTTATCTAACCAGGTGGGAGAATTACTATCGACTCTTTGGGCAGAGTCCAATGCTCCAGGCCAACTCCTGAGAAAGTAGTCAGCACATACAGGGCCTGTTCTTGCCACCTTGACCAAAGCACAAGGAGTGGGTGTCAGTTAGCCAGGAGGGGGTGTTGGTTATAGTAGATGTCATAACTAAGATCAGTACCCTGGTATGGAATGAGCATTTAATAAAAGGAAGAAAATATATTTATTAACCAAGTTACTGGGGCTCGAAAAATTTGTGTCTTTCATAAGTAAGTGATAGGATATAGGTGCTCAGCCCATCTCCCTGCTGAACCTGGCCCACATGAATGTGAATTTGGTAATTACAGCTTATTGTTGTGCTACTTTAATTTACCTTGATGATTTATATGAGACCTCCAGCCAGCACTTCAGAATGATATTAATTATGAAATGATTATGGTCACTCTTGGAATAGAAAATATTTTACTTTATATATGAATATATCCTATTTAAACACGTGCTAGGACTGATACGAAATATTAGAATAGTTATCAAAGGAATAATTAGAACATTAATGCATTGGGGATAGGCTTACAGTTCCATTTTGAAAAATAATAACTTGATTAAACCAAATGTTACGACTTGAATAAAGGTGACATTCAGGACAGTTTTATGGAGCTTGGGCCCTTCCAGGACAGCATAAGACTCATAGAATATAAAAAAGATGATGGATATAAATATATTGCTACTTACTTCTGGATTAATGGAGTTAAAGAAGGTAGAGCATTTTGATTTGAAAACACACAAAATATTAACCTTGACCATAAGGAATGTAAGCACGGTCTTGATTAATAATGAACTTACTGTCCTGCTCAACAGTAAACATTA
>NW_011888814.1:7393165-7403554 GCF_000151845.1 Pteropus vampyrus | reverse complement strand
TTGGGAGTAAAAACAGGTTTGAGAGTTATAGAATAAGACTAATCATCTGAACTTTTTAGAAGCACTGTTGTGTCTTAAAACACACATATGCTCTTCATGTGTGGGTTGACATGGGGGCAGAGTGGTCACCTAGGCGATCGTTTAATCCCTCTAGCAAGTTAATGGTTTTGGATAATAGTAGCATCAATTAGGATAATGTGACATATAACTGCAGAACAGCAAACCGTTAGCTGCTCCATCCTACATAAAGGTAACAGTGCCAGCTCTGTGAAGAAATTAGAGATTATGTAGTTTGAAAAGAATTAAAAAAGAATGGAAATGTTGACTGGAAGCCCATAATTTAAATATTTTATAAAGCAGTTTCAAGGAATTTGCTTATGTTTTATAAAGAGCTCAGATTTTTTTTTTCCCTTTTCTAGAACATTTTCATCTCTCATCTTTAAATTAGAGCAAATATGTTCTTCAAAACACTAATCAAATGTCTTACTTTGAGCAAAGATTGAACATTTCAAGTTAAAAATAGCACATTAATGCTTGGAGGTAATGCACTTTTAATGTCCACATAGATGCATTAGGGTTATAAAAGGACAGTGTCAGATATAATTTTTCTCATGTCTTTCCAGTTAACTTTACCTTGAGAGTTAATTTTCTACTCTTGAAAGAAAGGGGTTAGATAGTCTGTGGTATATACTTCCCAAAGCAATTTAATGAGATGTTTAAATAGAAATCCATCTGTGGGGGTGGGCTAGGTAATGTTTTTCCATGTAGAAGTGTCCTGGCTATAAGCGGCCAAAATTGACCTTCATGTTAAGTAAATGAAGTACTGTGGAAGTCTTTGCTTAGCTAGCTATGTTTACGAAGATAAATTTTCTTCTAAGAGACTCTACTAATTGTAGCAACCACTTTCACAAAGCCAAGCATTTTGCGAGTTATTTATTGCATACAATGGGCTTTATTAACTGTAAAATCTGAAAAGGTAAATCTGCCATTTTCAGGCTCATGTAGTTAGATGAAGAGATAAATGAGCCCAGTCAATAAAGTCAGCAAGAGGTAACAGTTGATGTTACATCTTATTTGATGGTAAGTAGATAATGGAAAATTGAAAGATAGATTCAGTCCATTCTTTGCTACTGTAGCAGATTTTAATTTAACTTTGTAAAAAGCCTACTCATCTCAGATGAGAGATGATGCATATTCTCTATTATAGTGGGAGAAATGGGTACTGTCCATGGTCATTGGCACTTAAACTCAGTCATTTTCTATCTGTCTGTCTGTCTGTCTGTCTATCTATCTATCTATCTATCTATCTATCTATCTATCTATCTATCATCTATCTACCTATCTGTGTATCATCTGTCATCATCTTGCCGATTTGATAATGTCACACCCCTTCTTAAAACTCTAATGGCTTCTTAAAACTCTAATACTTCCAGGATTAAGGTCCGCCTATACTTTGGGAAACTTTTTCTCACTTCTCTTGGCAGATTAAGTTTCTTGTTAGTGTAACAAAACACCTTGAGGGCAGGATGATGTCCATGATATCTGTGAGGGCGTGTGTATCTTGTTTGCTGTTTTATTTCCAGCACTTAGTATGGACCTGTTTGGGAACCCAATAAATATTTGCTAAGTGAGTGAATGAATGAATGAATGAATCATATCTATCGGTCCTCTTCGTACTCCTTCCCTCACCCCAATCTCAAATATTGAAAATAATAGATGTTAAGTGGATAAGACAGAAATAGAATTTTGTGTATTTTACTGTTATGCTCTTTGAGAAAAAGGAACAGAAGGAGGGAGAGGGAGAGAAAAAGGGAGACATGGTATATTTTTAGAGTTTCTATTTTCACGCGTTTTCTCATTTTTTTTTACCAATTCACATTTTCTCTAAACAGATTTTTAAAATTAAAAATTAAGTAAGTAAAAGACACATTTTCATTTTGAAAAGTTTAAGCAATGAATAAGTAAATAGTATAAAATGAAAAGAAATCACATCCAAACACATATATCTATTAATAAAATCACACGCCACAAACAGAATTTTATTAATAGATGTGTATCTTATGACTTGCTTTTTCATGTAACATTATATCTGGGAGAAATTTCCACATTGGTTAATATAGATCTACGTCAGTAATTCTCAACACTGGCTGCATGTTAGCTTCACCTGGATGACTTTTAAAAAAATATGGATGCCCAAACCCTATCCAACAAAATTGGATTGGAGCCCTGGCATTGGTATGTTTTAAATCATCACTAGGTAATGCTGATATTTGTCCAGGATTGAGAACTATTAAACTTTTGTTTAAACAGCTGCTTGATTTTTAATTATATGAATAGACCTAATTTATTTAATAAATCTCTTACTGATTGGTTACTTCCCTTTCATTGCTTAAGATCATTTATCATCTGAAAAAAAATCGAAACAATGCTAGAGGCTCATCCAAGCTCAATTAGCTCTAGAGTAAAATTTGGTATCATACAGCCTTTTCTTGGACCAGTAAAGGAGTCGAATTAATGGATTACCCAAAACATCTTGCTACAAGGCAGGCTCATACCACACAGGCACACATCACAGGCCATGGCTCTTCATGGCATGTAGTAACAGAATCAGTGTAGTGATCATATTCTCAGACTGGTGAAGGAGCTTTGTGACTCCTGTTTGGTGGAGCAGATTTTTCACTTGGTTAAATGAAATTGAGTCTTTCTTGCTATTCTTTTCTCTAGCCTCGAAAGGTCTGAAACCTTACTGAATACTGGAAACATCTCAAGAGCTTACTTAGTGATTAATGTCTATCTTTTGGGTATTTTAAATAATGAAAGCAATTGCTTTGAAAGTAGTGAGGACTCTTTCTAAGAGAATGGCTTGTGACTGAATGCTGTATACATTTCGTTTAAGAAGTTGTCTGTAAACCTTTCTAGAGCAAATCATGGAATACGTAGTGAAGAAATAAATAGATTTGTATAAGGAAAGCCCTATGCTCTTCTTTCTACTTATTCACACTAAAGATTAAAGTGGTTTTATTTGGTTTCGGGGCAGGTTTCTTCCCAGGGTCTTCTGAAGATAGCTTTTTGCAAACAAAGGTTGAACAATCCTAGGAAGACTTACCTTCCAAAAATGCCCCCTGGCTCCCAGCCAGTAGTTCTCAAACTTCAGCATGCATCAGAATCACCCAGAGGGCTTGCTGAAACACAGATTGCCAAGCCCACCTTCAGAGTTTCTGAGTCAATAGGTCTGGGTTGGGGTCTGAGACTTTGCGTTTCTAACAGTTCCCAGGTAATGCTGACACTGCTGTTTTGCAGACCACACTTTGAGAAACACTGCTCCACATAAATCGCTTGCCGGCCGACTTAGCAAGTCAAAGGACACAAAACAAAAATGAGGTTGAACACTGTTCTGTCTGGCGGCAGCCTTTTCTCTTTTGACTCATGCCTGGTTGGATTTCTGTTTGTATTGGT
The DNA here is from genome assembly GCF_000151845.1 of Pteropus vampyrus. NCBI lineage: Eukaryota > Metazoa > Chordata > Mammalia > Chiroptera > Pteropodidae > Pteropus > Pteropus vampyrus. Next base: position 7,400,098 of record NW_011888814.1, on the reverse strand, counting down.
CATAATCACAGCAGCTGCTGCATGGATCTATTTTTAATTGTGTGCCCTTTTGGAAGTTGTGTTTCTTATTAAATAATGCATAGCTCAGGAGTAATGGTCAGTGTAATGGCTACTTGAACACAATTTCTAAAGTAGGGTCACTCAGATTACCACTTTTACTCATTTTTACTACCTGTGACAGTACAGCAGACTGATTTAAGAAACTCAGACTGTAAGATACACATTAACTGGGAATTGAGAACAGTAAGAGATGAAAGAGGCTATGATTTGTCTCAGCTACCAGCAATTTGTCTTCAGAAACCATGACAGCTACCTCCTGATTTCCATTATGCAATGAAATTGCAAATAACATTCTACAGCTGTCTTAATCAATAGAGGGTCACAAGAGGCCCTTCTTTCCCCACAGTGGGGAAAAAGGGTCTATTTACCCATTTAATTGATAGAACATCTCGTTTAGCTGTAATTAGGGACTTTCCCTATCTCTAAGCACTCTTAATAGCATAAAAATATACATGTAATCTTTATGTATTTTAGATACATAATGAGCACTAGCGGGGTGGGGTGGGAAGGGGTCCTGGTATAGCATTATCCAAAGCCACCTTTATCTGCTTCCAGGAGGAGGCCAGTCTCTGCTGCTTTACTCCATTAGGCCCAGCAAGCTAATAGGCATGTGTTCTCAGTGTTGGCCATTAGTCTCCTTCCAAGACTCTCCCAGGTTCCCTCTGCACTTGGGGAGGCCAGTTCCTTGGTATATTATAGCCCGAAATCTACTGGCTAGTCCCAGCCTCTTACACTTTAAATCTAAGTACTTATATTGTGACAATTCTATATATTTGAGTTCTCCAAGTGAATTATTAGCTTTGAGAATGTTTTTATTTATATTGTTTATAGAATAAATGGCATATCATAGTTATGCAGATTTGTATAGATATTTGTGGCTTATAGATATTTATCATCAGATGCTGTTTATTCAAATTATAGATTATTATAATGTACTTATCCAGTGGTGCTGATACTCTTGAGTAAAACAGATTCATGTGAATTATACAAAATAGGTCAGGCTCTGTAGTCAGATTGCCTTCAAATTCTGATGTAATGCTTATTAGCTATATTACTTTAATCAGGCTAGTTTATCTTTCTAAATCTTAGCTTTCTTATCTGTAAAGAGTAGATAATAACAGTACTTCCTTCATATGGTGTAACATAATATAAATAGGATAAAGTTTACAGCGTCCTAAACAAGATCCTTGGCACATAGTACCATAAATGTCTGCTATGATGAGAATATGGAGGAAGACATTGATATCCACCATCAGAAAGATGCTCGTTTTGAGTTATACTTCTCCTGCGGTTTCTCAACCATTCATACTGACTTGCCTTATTTAGAGAACAATGGCAAGTTACCAATAAGGGTGTAGTCATTGACCTGGAAATAGCACAACTGATAGGTCCAAATAGGCTCTGGCACAGAGCAAAGTTGTCTTGTTTGCCTGAAGCTCAAATACGAGACTGGGACCTCACCAACACCATGCTCTGGCCAACTGAACTAAGGAAGTTGTGAACTACTCTTCTTTCAAGTCTATGTGTTAGATGGTAAGAGTCAGTTTTATATAATGAGCAGAAACCACGGGAAAGATTGGATGACCCAAAGATAAGCTGTACTAAATTTAAATGTTGTTCCAGTACCCGAATAAAAGTGCCATTTGGATTCAGTTTTGGAAAACAAAATAATAAATTCTGGCTCCTTTGAAATATTTTCCAGAATTTCTGGTTTGGTATATAAGAGATTGTTGTTGTTGAGGATAAGCAGCTAACTAATCCCAAGCCTGGATAGCAGCCTTCAAGTCTGTCTTTTGGGTTAGAATTCCATTTCTCTGCTGTATTTGGTTCAATGATCTAACATAGACAGAAACACAGGCCCATTCTGGACAAAGAATACTAGCCTCATATTGTAGGAATAATTTTTCTTTCTCCCAGGGTCAGACTACATAACACTCATATCTATCACTCTCTGATACAGATATCGGAAATGTAAGCACTAAAAGAATTCAGAGGTACTTTCTCTAGAAGTCACATTCATTTTTGGACAACCGGAAAAATAATGGAACTAAATATATTTAATTTTGACTCACACTATGACCTATCTTGCTCCGCCTGTTTATAATGAGAGTAAATCAGTCAAACACATATCAATTAAGCCCTGATAAATGTTTATTTTAATCAGAAATGGATATTATACTCAAATGTAATAGGACTTCAGAGGGAAAGAGAAATATTTTCACAATGTAGAGTTCTGTGATTCAGTCGGGAAATACAGAATCCTATCAGGATGTTGTGAGATAATGCTGAACAGTTTTTGGTATAGTTCTTTAAACTCGACAAGTGCTAAATCTCTTTTTTTCCACCAAGAGAAGCAGAATAAGGTGAAGAAATGCTAGCATATTATCCACTTATTCTCCTTATCATTATTTTTTTTTAAGCGAGGCAACCCTTGATTGACCTCACAGATTGCAAGATTGTCAGCTTACAATCCCTTATTTTTTATTTTTTATGCCTACAGCACCTGGTCTTCCTACGTGGTCTCCCATCCAGGTACTAACCAGGCCCGACCCTGCTTAGCTTCCGAGATCAGATGAGATCGGGCTTGTTCAGGGTGGCATGGCTGTAAACCTTATTCTCCTTCTTAACAGGTGAAATAGGTAATAATCAATCAATTCCCCAGCAGGTATTTATTCAGCATCCCATAGGTATATGCATTATGTTTGACACTTTAGGGGATAACTATGAAAGAAGTAGAAGATTCTATGCTTTCACATTACTTAGCATCTAATTGAAAGCACTAACACATGTAAAATAACAATGAACAATATAAAATGATGTAATCAGTGTGGTGCCAGGGTTTAGAAGAAAGGCTATCTTCACCTGAGGAAACTGCATTTATCAGTGAAGACTTTGCGTGGTAATGTGAGATTGGCTTGGACCTAGCAGTATGGATAGGAGTATATAAACTGAGAGGCCAGGTGAGGAGGAAAGCTCTTCCAGGTATGGGGGAATCCATGAACCTTTGACCTGAATCCTGGTCTTGTTCAGCTATGTGAAAACAGAAGTAAGTGGGAACCTCATTCCTTTCTCATAGCATCTTTCTTTTATGACAGAACTTTAAAGAATCACTTTAAGAGTCTCCTAGGAAGATTCAAAATGAGGAAAGTTGGAGACTATGTCCCCAGCTCCCATTGAACACAAAACTTGAGGCCTCAGTTAAAAGTCAAGCAGTGGGTACAGAACATCCAGAGGGCAGAATGCTATGCCCTCTCAATCAGGGGTAGGGATAGGTAAAGGAGGTGAATTGCTGTAGGATTTGAAGAAGGAGCTAGAGGACCCAGGAGAAGCCCTACCCCCAACCCTATTCTTTGCATTTTGGAAATCTATGTAGGTAAAAATAAAATAAAAAAAATTTATTTGCCACATGCATATCTTGACTGTTTATACTATTCTCATTAAGCTCAACAATTAATTGCTGACAGAGAAATTAAACGCATTATCAGCGAATCGTTTTTATTTACCTCATTCTAATAAGGAAAGCCACCATCCTTGAATGGCTCATAGTTTCTTTTTTCTGTCTTTTTGACCCTTGAGTAAACTGAGAGTAGTCATCTATGAACTTATTCTGTTTCACAAAGTGGTCATAGATCTTGGTAAGATAAAATCTGGAGAATTTACAATATTCTAAGTATAAAGTGTATTGAGTGATTTGGAAAAAGGTTCTGTATTGAAAATGGCATAAGCAGTTCTTTTTCATCTTAATGCTGTGGCACTTTAACTTGTAATTTCTACTCTCATAACTCCACCGATTTAAATGGGAACTCGATATGAGTTTTGTTGTCTTTGAAATCACTGGGGAAGAAATTTTAAACCCTTGGATTTTTTTTCCCCTCTGCCTGAGGAAAGAAGATATGAGAAATTCCATTATTGGTTTGGATTACTTTATTTCATTTGTTTTCATGCAGCTAAAGTACCTAGTGAATTTTGCGTGTATATAAATTAATATTTACAGAACACTTTGCTGAAAATAAAATAGATTAAGTGGAGAATATTTTCCCCACAATTTCCTTCTCTAATGAAAATAAAATAATCTAGCATCACTTCTTAACTGAATGCCCCACCTGTCACCTCCATGCTGATCCAAGCTAGCACTGTCTTGGAAGTAGTGTGAGGCCAAGGGTCTGTATTTGAAGCAGGATGGGTTTAAGTATGTATTGGGAGATTGGGATTTCATGCATCAGACTTATATTTACCCTTAAGTATATCTCTGAATTATGAGGAACTAAAATGAAAACCTGTATTTTTGGATTATAATCTCAGTTAAATCTTAGCCTCTATTGATTAGTATTAGGCATAGCATGTGACAAAAAATTTTGGATATTAAATCAGTGATTGAAAATATTGTTGTGGTCCAAGGTTGGTGAATAAATATTATTTTAACATCTTATTTAAAAAATTTCATGGTGTTTAAACTAATAGCATTTATATTTCATTCTAGTAAAGTGGTACAAGTTTAGGATTTGAAGTAAAATAAATGTAAAACCTACAAATAATGCTGATCACATTTACATGATGAGAATTACCCTTAAATAATCTATGCCCACTTAGAAAATGGTTCTTATGAGGAAAAATATTCAGTTTTGCATTGTACTTTGTTTTATATAACTCAATTAAATTCAGTAGCAGAATTCTACTGTTTTTAAATACCATACACACTAATGGACATTTTAAAAATATTTTAGGAATCTTGGCATAAACAGTTGCTTTTTTAAAAAAATTGTTTTTTCTAGTTCCCCTAATACTTAGTATTATGGAAACTTAGAGATGGAAAGGATTTTTGAGATCTTCAGTGATAGCCTTTCATCCAAAGCAGAATCTACTCTATTAAGACCCTTGATACACAGTGATTCAATACCTTTTTTGTTTCTCTTAACCGTGTTAAACATATATCTTTACCCAACCCCTGTCTAGAGTACAATGCTCTTGAAGGCAAGAGACATGTCTTACTCATCTTTATGTCTCTAGAGTACCTGGCGTGGTCCTTGGCACATAGTAGGTACCAAATGAATGCATCCAGGATTGATTCATTTAAGTACTGTCAGTGATGGGATGCTAATAATCTCACAAAGTTGCCCACTTCATATTATAATGTCACTATTTTTTTTTCTCTGTTCTGGCCCCAAATCTTCTTCCCCTTTGGACAGTTTTAAAATGGCTTAAATTCCAGAAAGGATGGGGAAGCCCACACAGCCAGTTGGACCAGAGAAAGCAATCCTGGTGCTCAAGAGGGGAGCAGGTGTCATGGCCAGTCACTTCTATCCATTGGCCCTGCTCTTGTCTTCTGATGAATCCCTTTTTTTTTTTTTTTTTTTTATGAAACAGTCCTTCAAATGTTTGAAGATCTCTGTTGTTCCCTAGTTTTGAGTTCTCTAGGCTAAAAGTTCTATTGGATTACCGGCTCCTAATAGTAATAGTACAAGAGCTAATGTTTATTGAGAACTTCCTATATGCCAGGAGCTGGGCTAAACACTTAACATACCTGATCTTATTTGACTCTCACCACAATTCCATCAGATAGGTATGGTTTTCAGATGAAGAAATGAAGCTTATCTAAGGTTTCTTAGATAACTTACTTACTTGATCTGACAGCCACAAAAGCCCCTGCTTTCGACCACTGTTTCTATAGCCTTACATACAGTATGATTTCAAATCCTTTCTGTTATAGTTTCCTTCACCCGAACAGACTCCTACTGTTAGCTTAACTCTGTTCTAAGTAAATCCATTTTTCCTTGCCATTCTTAAAGATTGCCTTTGAGCAGGAAAGTTAACAGAGAACTTTGGCTCTGTAAGGCTCATACTGTCAGCATGGAAGTGGCTGCAAGGGCAGATGGACTGGCCAGCATATCCTTGATACAAGGATCAAGTCTGGCTGTCCACGACCCCATGTGCCTTCCCTGCCCCTTGAGTGGCCACATGGTTCCCTGGGAAATGTTGGGAAACGTGAACTCCTTTAGAAGCACCGATGGGAGCCTCCTATTATTCCAGATGTTTTTTGAGGAGGATACTGGGTGGGAAGAATTTGTATTATTACAGATGGCCAGAGCAGTTTATGTATCATAAAGTTTTCCATGGAAGGACTAATGTATCCAAAATGATTCTTTGAAGTTGATGGAAGGATGCGGTGAAACTACTTAGACTTCATGAAACACTGAGAACATCAAAATAAATATATGTGGTTTGCACCTACTCCTTTCCCAAAATAAATATGACCCGTGACAGCATTTTGTCAACACATGGGATCAAGTGCTAGATCAAATGGAGTTATGATAAAATGAGCATATTTGTATTAAAGATTTTTCTTTCTTTTCTTTTCTTTTTTTTTTAAGTTGAAGTGTAGTCGACATGCCATATTATATTAGCTTCAGGTATACAATATAGTGATTCGCCATTTATACACCTTTTGAAATGATCATCATGATAAGACTAGTAACTATCTGTCCCCATACAAAGTTATTACACTGTTATCAATGTTATTGTTTATGGTATACATTATATTCCTGTGACATTTATTTTATAACTTAAAGTTTGTAGCTCTTAATCTATTTCACCTATTTTGCCCACCCCCCTCATCCATCTTACTCTCCCCTGGCAACCGTCAGTTTGTTCTCCATGTCTGTTTGTTTTGAGTGTTCATTTGTTTTATTTATTTATTTAGATTTCACATATAAGTGAAATCATATGGTATTTGTCTTTCTCTGTCTAACTTATTTCATTTAGCATAATACCTTCTAGCTCCATCTAAGTTGTTGCAAATGGTGAGATTTCATCCTTTTTTATGGCTGAGTAATATTCTATTATATATATAATATATATATATGTGGTATATATAAC
>NW_011888814.1:7385234-7392500 GCF_000151845.1 Pteropus vampyrus | reverse complement strand
GTTTACTTTTTTCTTTTGTTGTCTTTGCCTGAGGAGATAGATTCAAAAAATGTTGCTAAGGCTGAGTTCAAAGGGTTTACTGCCTATGTTTTCTTCTAGGAATTTTATGATTTTGGGTCTTATGTTTAAGTCTTTAATCAATTTTGAGTTTATCTTTGTACATAGTGAAAGAAAGTGGTCCAGTTTTATTTTCTCACGTGTAGCTGACCATTTGTCCCAACACCATTTATTGAAAACACTGTCTTTTCCCCATTGTATATTCTTGCCTCCTTCGTTGCCGATTAATTGTCAATTAAAATATGTGTGGGTTTATTTCTGGGCTTTCTATTCTGTTCCTTTGATCTATGTGTCTTTTTGTGCCAGTACCATAGCTTTGATTACTATAGCTTTATAGTATAGTTTGAAATCAGGAGGCATGATACAGTCATACTTGTTTTTCTCTCTCAGGATAGCTTTGGTTATCCAGGGCCTTTTGTGGCTCTATATAAATTTTAGAATTATTTGTCCTAGTTCTATGAAAAATTCCGTTAGGATTTTGATAGGGATTGCATTGAATCTATAGATTGCTTTGGTAGTATGGACATTTTAACAATATTCTTCCAATCTGTGAGAATGGTATATCTTTCCATTTATTTGTGTATTCTTCAGTTTTTTTCATCAATGTCTCTTTTAGTTTTCAGAGTAAAGGTCTTTTGCCTCCTTCGTTAAATTTATTCCTAGGTGTTTTATTCTTTTTTGCAGCAATTGTAAGTGGAATTATTTTCTTAATTTCTCTTTCTGATAGTTTGTTATTAGTGTATAGAAATGCAACAGATTTCTTTATATAACTCTTGTACCCTGCAACTTGAATAAATTCATTTATTTCTAATCGTTTTTTTGGTGGCTTCTTTAAGAGTTTCCTGTCTATAGTATCATGTCATCTGCAAATAGTGAGAATTTTACTTTTTCCTTTCCACTTTGGATGCCTTTTATTTCTTTTTCTTGCCTGATTGCTGTGATTAGGACTTCCAATACTAACTATGTTGAATAAAAGTGGTGAGGGTGGGAATCCTTGTCTCGTTCCTGATCTTAGAGGAAAAGCTCTTAGCTTTTTACATTTGAGAATGATGTTAGCTGTAGATTTGTCATATATAGCCTTTATTATGTTGAAATATGTTTCCTCTAATCTACTTTGTTGAGAGTTTTTATTATAATTGGATGTTAAATTTCGTCAAATGCTTTTTCTGCATCTATCGAGATAATCATATGATTTTTATTCTTGGATTTGTTAATGTGGTATATCACGTTGATTGATTTGCAGATATTAACCCATCCTTTCACTCCTGGAATAAATGCCACTGATTGTAGTGTCATTCTTGTAATGTATTGTGAATTTGGTTTGCTAATTTTTTTTGAGGATTTTTGCATCTGCATTCATCAGGGATATTGGCCAGTAGGTTTGTTTGTTTGTTTGTTTATCTATCTATCTATCTATCTATCTATCTATCTATCTATCTATCTATCTATCTATCTATTTTTTATTTTTGTAGTGTATTTGGTTTTGTATCAGGGTAATGCTGGTCTTGTAGAATGAGTTTTGAAGCTTTCCCTCCTCTTCAGCTTTTTGGAATAGTTTGAGAAAGATAGGTATTAACTCTTTAAATGTTTGGTAGAATTTACCTGTGAAGCTATCTGGTACTGTACTTTGTTGGGAGTTTTTTGATTACTGATTCAATTTCATTACTAGTTATTAATCTGTTCTGATTTTCTATTTCTTCCTGATACAATGTTGGAAGATTGTATGTTTCTAGGAATTTATCCATTTCTCCTAGGTTGTCCAGTTGGCATATAATTGTAGTAATAGCTTATAATTCTTTGTATTTCTGTGGTGTTGGTTATAACTTTTCTCTCATTTCTTATTTTATTTATTTGAACTCTTCCTCTTTTTTTTTTTTTGATGAGTCTGGCTGAAGGTTTATCAATTTTGCTTATCTTTCCAAAGAACTAACTCTTAATTTCTAGTTTCATACCGTTTTGGCTGGAAAAGATGCCTGATATGATCTCAATCTTAAATTTGTTGAGGCTTGTTTTCGTGGCCTAACATGTGATCTATCCTGGAAAATGTTCTATATGCACCTGGAAAAAAGTGTATCTGCTGTTTTTGGATGGAATGTTCTGTGTATAGTCATGTGCCATATAATGAAGTATTGGTCAACGATGGACCACATATAAGATCGTGATCCCATAAGTTTAAAATGGAGCTGAAAAATTTCTATCACCTGGTGATGGTGCGGTCATTATAATGTAGTGCAACACATTACTTTTGTGATTGTGATGATGCTGGTGTAAACTACTGCACTTTCAGTCATATAAAAGTATGGCACGAACAATTATGCATAGTACATAATACTTGACAATGATAATAAATAACTATGTTACTGGTTTATGTATTTACTATACTCTTTCTCATTATTTTAGGGTATATTCTTTCTATTTACAAAAAAGTTTGCTATAAAACAGTACACCATGTTATGCTGGCAAAGCTTCACACATCTCGTGTTTACTGCATCTCTTGATTGTATCCTTTTTTTCTTATGCTTGATTTCACCTCGTTTTGTTTATCATGGCTCCTGAGCATACAAAATCCACTGCTAATGTTGCCAGTAAGAGCCTATGTTGAGTGATTGACCTGGAAATGAAATTAAAAATGATTAAGGACTACAAATGTGGAAAATTAGTGATGTTATTGCTTGCCAGTCAGGCATGTCCCATTCCACCAGAGCTATGATCTTGAAGAACAAGAGCCAAGCAATGGAAGCTGTTAAAGGGTCTGCTTCACTGCAGGCAATGAGACTAACAAAATTTGAGAAGGGCCTATATCAGACATGAAGAAACTTTTAATGACCTGGATTGAAGACCAGATACAGAATTGTATTCCACTCAGCACCATGTCAATCAGGGCCATTCTTTTGTTTGTTTGTTTTTTGCCTATTCTTCTTTTGTTATCCTGTTGTTTTTCCACCCCAAGGCTTCTTTAACCTAAGCTAGCGTGTATTTTGTTATATCCTTACTTTGAAAACACTTCTGATCTTTTTAGTGTTCCTCTAGGTTTTCCTATTAGATAAAAATAGTTTTTATACCTTTTGTTTCCATGGTAATGGATTCCAAGACTGCTTTAGAAAACCACTAGCTTTGTGTGCCAGTGGAAAATTGGGGCATTATGGACCAACACAATAAACATCCTACCTGTAAGAGGAGAGCAACTTGATGGAAACACTTTAGAACCATGGTCATGAGATGATGCAAGCTGTTTCTTTTTTTTTTTTTTTTACCGAGATCAGCAGAAATTGGAAAATAAGCAATGCAGACAAATGGCTTGGGAGTGTTAGCATGAAATTTAGTGTTCACTAAGCAACTCAAGGCAGAAAGAGCTGAATTAACTTGAGGCATTAATTTTAAATTCAACAGTATATTAGAAGCTATGGAACCTCGTTTAGGAATTTTCAGCAACTTTCCTAAATTTTTACAAGTGCCAAGTCTGCTCTTGAGAAGGCAGAAGAGGATGTAGGCAGAGAAGAGCTTTCCTTGAGCTGTTTGCCTTTTGATGGAAGGAAGATTATTTCCAAAAACTCAAGGGAACTTATTGGTATTGTCTGCAGATATACTTTTTTTAGGAATCTGGAGTACAAACCAGAAGTCAATAGAAAAATCTGTTAGATTTGACTCAAGAGAGGGCAAACCTAAAAAGTAGAGATTTTCAGGGAAATAGAATTACTTTTACCAAAAGCTTTAGGTTTCTGAGTATGTAGAATGAGAAAGAGTAATCGGATTTTTTGGGTCAGCCCTGACTCTGCCCCTGTTATTTGTTATCTCATAAGGGAGATAGAGCAAGGGAAGAGAAAAGGCAGAATGAAGGAAAGAAGATAGGAGAGGGAAGAGGAAGATCAGAGGTGTGTGCCTAGCTGATCTTTCTTATTTGGAAGGAGAGAATGAATCAAATTCCTTTTTTTTTCCTAAAGTGGATTTTAATATTTAAAATTACCAGTGCCATTTTGAGGATATTAAGATGCTTTTATGTTGAACTGATTAAAATTACATTTGGAATAATGAATAACATGTAATGTATAAATACCCTCCCTACACACGTTTTTGCTTTTTTTTAAAGCATAAAAATTATAAACAACTGTAATGGAAAGTTTTCAGAAGCATTCTTCTAAGAGACAGGTTTGAGGGGCCAGAAGCACAGGGCCAGTAGGTTCTATGAAATGATTTACTGTAAGATTGAGGGCTCCCCACATTCCTGGAAGGACTCAGGACTTCTGCCTCTAAAAAAATTAAAGGGGCGGGGTAGAACTACTCTATTCATTTTCTCAGTATTCATTTTCTTCTTAATCTAAGACCGAAGATGCCTGTTAAAATAGCTCTTTATATCTGGTAGGATAGTTTGCCAAGGCTGACCAATTTTGAACCCATCTTATTTCTTTAAGCATCTGAGACATAGCTCCAAATGATCACACTTGCTGCTTCTCCTTTGCTTGATGAATCAATCCTCTACCATTCATTATATCTTGATCAAAGCCATCTTAGTTCTATTTTCCTGGCAGAATTGATTGCACAGAAAGTAGAGCTTTTATCTTTTATAATTGGAACATAAATTTACTATCCTCCTGGAGGGAGGCTCCACTGTGCTGAAGGTTAGCTGAGACCCAAGCCTTGGCAAGGAACCCCTTTGGATGTGTTGGCAGGTCAGCCTGGTTTTGAGTAGAGACTTCCATGACTGCCAGTACAAAGACTCACCAACCCACTGTAGTTCCCAAGGCAGAGCTCTGTGGAATTGCCTGGAGGGTTCCTCCCCTGTCCCCACCGCAAATGCATATCTGAACAGCAGATAGACTGTGCTCCTTGCGAAAAGTGTCCAGTTAGCTCTGGAGTGACCTTGGCATAAGTGGTGAAGATGCCTTCACTGCCGCCCCCCTCACCCCATTCTTTTCAGTCTCTCCTTTGCATTTTTCCTGCTTTCCGTGGGTTGCTTGAATGTTTTATAGAATTCCATTTCGATTTATCTATTGTGTTTTAGAGTATATCTCTTTAGCTTTTTTAGTGTTTGCTGTAGGTATTATATTTATCTATACATAATTTATCACAGTTTACTGGTGTTGACATTTTACCAGTGTAGAACTTAACTCCTCTTACCGTCCCCTTTTTATGGTTGTTTTAAATATTTCCTCTGCATATCTTGAGAACCACAGATTTTTGCTTTAATCACAAACCATATTTAGAAAACTAAAGAGTAGAGTCTGTTGTATTTTCTTTTATTTTTGCTCTGTTCTTTCTTCTTTCTTGATGTTCCAAGATTCCTCCTTTTATCTTTTTTTCTTTCTGTTTAGAGAGTTTCCTTTAGCCATTCTTTTAGAGTAGGTCTGTTAGCAATAGGTTCTTTTAGTTTTCTTTCACCTGAGAATGTTATTCCTGAAGAATATTTTCTCTGGACATAAAATCCTAGGTTGACAGTTCTGTTCTTTCAGCACTTGAAAAATATTGCACCACTTCCTTCTGGCCTCCTTGATTTCTTATGAGAAATTCTCTATAATTCAATTTGTTTTTCCCCTATAGTTAATGCATCATCTCTCTCTGGCTACTTTCAAGATTTTGTCTTTGTCTTTAGTTTTCACAAGTGTGACTATGATGTGTCTCGATGTGGATTTGAGTTTATCCTGTTTGATGTTCACTGAGATTCTTAAATCTGTCTTTTGCCAAGTTTGGGAAGTTTTCAGCCATTATTTCTTTAAATACTCTTTCAGCTCCGCCCTCTATTCCCTCTCCTTCTGGGAGTAAGATGACCTAAATTTTTAAAATCTTTTTATAATTTCATAGGTCTGAAGTTCTGTTCATTTTTTTTCAGTCCATTTTCTATTGTTTTGATTGGGTGTTTTCTATTTTTCTATTCTCAAATTAATTCTTTCCTCTATCCTCTCTATTCTGCTGTTGAACCTGTCCACTGAGTTCTTGCTTTTAAAAATATTCAATTATGGTATATTTTAGTGGCACTTGGTTCTTTTTTATATCTTCTCTTCCTTTGCTGAGAAGTCCTACTTGTCAAACCTTTATAGTTTATTTGTTTTAAGAATGTACTTCCTCACTGAAACAGATACCACTCTGGCTGTGAGAAGGATGGGTGCCTTGATACTGTTCCTATGGACCTCCACAGATACTGCTGGGGACTGGCACTGCTGAGAGGTGACAGTGAGGTCCTGACTGTCCACTAGGCTCCTCCATTACCACCTCAGCAGGGAATTGTACCTGGCAGAGATGAAAGTTCTGACTCCTCACCCAACCTTTTCAGAATCCATCCTGGTGGGTGTATTGGGAAGCCTTATTACTGGGCCTTTGCTGTTAGGATGGGGATGGGACTGCAGTTTTTTTTTTTTTTGCTGTGTTTGGAGTAGAATGGTTATTATCTAAAAGTTTTCTTTTCTACCTAAAAGGTGCTAGGCTGCCCCTTTCTTGTTTTTTTTTTTTGATAGAAAGAGAAGTTTTTATTTTTTGTCTGTATGTTGGCATTTCCATGTTGCTAACTTCTTCAGTTTCTAGTCTAGAATATATGATGAGAAAAGAAAATCTAGGAACTGGCCACCATGTCATTCCTTGGGTTCTGAGGTCTTTTACCTTCTTGACTTCTCTCTACCTTTCAGTCTTCTTGTGTTCATTTTAGATATATAATGTAAATGGTTTTTATCTATCCCTATGGGAAGAATAGGGAACAATATATTTATTCCATCTTCCTTCAAAGGCCCTTTTAATTCTTATCTTTGTCTACACTAGACAACTTTTAGATTGCTTTCCTTTCTCAAAGTCAGAGAACATGGCATGGTTTCAAGACATTCACGTCCATGAGTCTCTGTTTGTTTGTCCTGTTCATTTGTTGCTTTTAGGTTTCTATCCCATATATAAGTGATAGAATGTGGTTTTCAGCTTTTCCTGTCTGGCTTATTTCGCTTAACATGATTATCTCGAGGTCCATCCATGTTGTCACAAATGGCAGTATTTCATCTCTTCTTATGGCTGAGTAATATTCCATTGTATATAGTGGTTACCAAAGGGTAGCGGGGGGAGGGGGGAGGTAGATGGAAATGTGCTGACAGAAATCTAGCTATGGGAGGTGAATACACAGCGTAAATATATATATATGCCTTACTGTTAAAGTGTACAGCTAAAACTTACTGGATTTCATCATTAAAAAAAAGAATATTCAGTAATTCTGTAGAAATCTTAGCTTGGACCAGTAAT
>NW_011888814.1:7364050-7384804 GCF_000151845.1 Pteropus vampyrus | reverse complement strand
ATGTAAATAACATAAGTCAGAACATGGAACAAGCACAGTGATTCCTCTAAGGAAGCAGAATACAGTCAAGCATTGGGTGGCCTGTTGTTAGTATTAATGCTGTGATGAGACTCTATTCTCTGTTTAAGAGATTTCATACTGCAAGAAGCAAATTTAGGGACCTTGGGGGTGGTTTCTCTGCTCCCTAACGAGAACTGGAAGAATGAGTCATTGATAGTATTTTAGGCAATGTTCTGCTGCTGATAACCTCAGCTTGATTGTTCACTGACTTCAGAATATGTCTTTCAGCTCCTAACTGCAAGTCAGGTGAGAATTGTGAGGGCAGAGAGGAGAGACTTGGTGCTTTTCCCAAGAGGAAGGGTGGACTTCTAAGCCAGAGGGGCAAGGGGCCTATTCCTGGTTATCCGAGTCACTGGATTTAATGTTGATGGGTTCTGGATAAAGATAGTCCACAGAGGCCTTTTGACCATTGTGGGAGCTGAGCCAATATGCCCACTTGGAACACTCATGGAGAAGCACAGCATGAGGTCTGGTTCCCCAGGCAGGGGATTCGTATACAAGTGATTTATTAAAGAAAGTTCTCAGGAGAAAGAATGTGGTTTCAGGTGAAGTCTAGTGTCAGCCTGATCCTGTGTGATGCTCTTTAGCATCCACTGCATAAGAGCCTGTTCTCTCCTGAGGCAAGGAAGTGAGGATTTTGTATCCTTGCTTCAGTCAGTCCTTAGCTAGGGACAGCTCAACCCTAAATTAGGGATAATTTCCAGGCCCCTTTGAGCAATGCCTGCTTGACTAAGGTGAGTTTATTGAGGACAATGGATATGATACCACCTGGCATCCTAGTCTTTCGAGCATGGGGACCTTCAGGAAGAGCAAAGGAGGCAACTGCAAGGTTATTGGGCCTGAAGCTCAGGGAGGCATCCTTACTTCAGGGGCTGGGGCCTAGAATTAGACCTCAACAGACTGAGGGCCAGGGACAGAAAGGCTGCATGGGTTGGTGACCCAAGGGACAGCAAGGAAGTCTGTATCAGGGACTTAGTCTAGAAAGCAGATTCTGGGAGGAACAGAGTCCTTGCTTCTTGTCTGAGTGGTTGCAATGAGAGTCTGGTCTAGTTAGAAGTTTGGGTAAATATGTTCAGCTCCTTGAATTCTGTAAACTTTTTTTCTTGCTTTTAATTCCATCTATCTAATAAGAGCCCTTTTTGTAGATTGATTGCATTACTAGTAATATTTTGCAATAGTAACCAGCCAAAATATTGCAATATTTTTAGGCTCATTATTGTAGCTTGTGCTCTGGTCAGGAGGAATGGCAGATGTTTTTGTATTTTCATCTGTGCTCATATGTAGGAACTGGACAACTGTAGGAAGTAATGGGAACAGGTGAAGTTAGGAGGATGAGTGAAAACCTCAGTAATGTCAGTCCTTGGACTTCTTCAGGTTAGTAGAGCTCGTGCCTCTAATACAGAGTTTCTTTCTTTAGGATAGAAGTTTCTAATGAGAATGTTTCATTGTTGTGTGACATAAGTGGTTGATGATTTGCTTAGTTACTCTTGCTGAAATAGTGGCATAAGTTCAGTGCAGATCCCTGTAACTGGTTTGGCTGTTGATCTGTTTGATTACAGGGAGCTACTGGGGAGGCTCCTTTCATGCAGGCCTTTTGATACAAAGCTTTTACCACTCTCAAACTTTAGTTCTTCCTGGACACCCTCCCAATTTGGAAACAATCACCGTGGAGTCGAATCTTAAGCTGAATGGTCTGGCCTCATATTAGGTTCTGGAAGAAACCTTAGCAGGCTTTTTCTTTAGGCACTATTACCTATGTTGGCTTTCACCAAAAAGCCAAGCATTGACTGTCTAGAGCTGGGTATTCCTAAGGAGTTTTCGAGCTTGATTAATTTATTAATAAAAAGACTGGTTTTTATGGGACCAGTATCTTTTCCCAATTTTCAAAGGGTTCTGTATCTAACAAGGCCTCAGTCTCGTTTGAGGGTGGTGGTGGGGTGGTGGGGGGAGAGTCTCAGCTTGGTACAGCAAAAGGAAATCCTGATAAGGAGCAGGCTGCCTGCTTGTGTGGGTCCTGCCGCGTTCGGGTGTTGCTTAGTGGACTGACTTTTTCAAAGGAGGAGTCAGTCTGCTGGTGGTAAGCAGATTTGTGGTGTCCTAGGACTCGCAGACCTCTGATGCCTTGTCTCCTGTGGATGGAGCTTTCGGGATGGATGTGGAATCTCACAGACACATCGCTGGATTTGTGTGAGGATAGTGTGGAAACGCTGCCTTTTCTGCTGACTCTCTTTTCTCTGAGCACTTGAAATATCTGGTCAGAAGTAGTGGCTTATTTAAAATTCTATGCATGACTGTAAAATAGTTTCATTTAGAAAGAAAAATTAGTAATTTTAAGTACCTTTGTAGGAGATTTAGTCAAAACATGACTTATGGAATAATTTTTGCCATGGAAGACAAAAGTCTTTAGTGTATTCCATATTTCAATCTTGCAGTAGCTGACATTCTAAGGATGAAGCTTCCTTCCTTGGCTGAGATGTCACCGGGACAGATACCACCATTTGCTACTAATGATGATTGATAGTAATCAAAAAAGTTCTTCTATGTCAAGAGGGCACTTGCAAGGCAGGTTGTAAAAGAGCAGTTCTCACCATCTGAAAGCGTTTGTTATCACTCATGCTTTGATGCAGCAACACATTGCAGTTCTTGGCATAATGAGAGTCAGGTTTCAGGAGTTACCGCTGCAACCAACTCTTACCTGCCAAACTATAAAGACAAACTATTTTGAGGATTAAAGAATGGAATCCCTTTGTGCTTTGTTGAAGCAGAACTGAAAGGTTCATAATGACAGACAGAACCATTAGGAGGCATGAAAGAAAAACAAGCATCAAGGCTGAAAGTGTTCTGTGCTAGAAAGGAGTTGACGCCCTTTGAACATTTAAGTTCAAATAATGTGCAGTCCTTTATCTCCAAAGATCCCGATCCCACTACTGACCCACTGTCGGTGGAGCATGTGCCATGGGTTGTTTTCCAGCAGAGGGGATAGGCTTTTTTTCAGATCTGTATTCTGAGGTTTGCCATAGATCTCCTTTGGGACCAGTGACAAGCACTGATGAGCCGGATGGCTGGAGAAAGGGGAGGCGGGATTGTAATGGCTAACGCCTATTGAGTGCTTGTGATGTGCTAGGTTCTCTTCCAAACACTTTATATGAATCACCTCAATTATTTTTCACAACCATCCACCCTATGAGATAAGAACACTGATTAGTCCCACCTTATAAAAAGAACTTGCCCAAGGGCACATAGCTAGTAAATGGCACAGCTGGGGTTGGAACTCATTGTGTGTGATGCTGGGTCTGTCGGCAGCTCTTAAGCACCAGACCCTGTTATAGTCGAGTTAGCAGTTGAGGACATGGGTTCTGGAGTCAGAAACATGGACTCAAATCCTGACTCCCCCAACTGACTGCTATGTGAGCTTGGGTCAGTTATGTAATACTGTTGAGGGGCAAGAAAGGAAGTCAGAGAAGCCTGCTATAGGTCATGGCACATAATAAGCCCTCAATAAATGCTAGTCACTCTTATTAGTGTGTTTGTCACAGAACAGAGTGAAGCTAAGAGGTGGTAATTCTCTACTTGAGGGTGTATGAGAAAGAATTTATCTAGCATTCTTATTAATGGCTAAGACTTCAGGGCCCCACTCATAAGAGATTCTAATTCAATTGGG
This sequence comes from Pteropus vampyrus, assembly GCF_000151845.1. Classification (NCBI taxonomy): domain Eukaryota; kingdom Metazoa; phylum Chordata; class Mammalia; order Chiroptera; family Pteropodidae; genus Pteropus; species Pteropus vampyrus. The sequence continues at coordinate 7,381,083 of NW_011888814.1, read as the reverse complement.
CCTGGGGGAGTGGTGGCTGGTTGGACCTAGGAACCTGAATTTTTAACAAGGACCGTAGCTGATGTGGAATGGGCAGTTCGTAGATCCCACATTGTGAAGCTCTGTGGTGTGGGAGTCACAGGTCTGAGTCAGCCTCCCTGCCCTGTGCCCATCCTGGCAAGGCTGACTGGCTGAAGGCGGTGAGAACAAGGCTTTAGAATTTACCAAAACCCACAGCTGCATTTCATAATTAATTTACGCATTAAGCCATAATCAAGCAACGGAGTGCAACGCATGTTCTGTAAACGCTCTTAGTCATTAAAAAACCAAGAAAATAAACCAGCAAAAAATAATTAACCAATGAAAGGAATTTATGTTTCATACTTCAGTATCAGCAATTTTAGAATGTGTGCTGGAGCAAACACAGGAGTAACTAAAAGACTTTTAGGGCTGAAAGGGATCTTAGAGATCCTTGATTCACACCCTGGTTATATAGATGCTGAAAATGACTTACTTAAAATAACTTGCTTAAAAATCACACAATTAGTTAGCAGTAAAGTCCACAATAGGGCTTTGATGTTAGATACTCTGGGCACCTTTGGACAAGGGGCCAATACTTGAACCCTTTCGAAAGTTCTGTATTCTCTGAATTTAGAGTGACAGCATAAAGGAAGGAGGAGTCCCTCACCTGCCTGCCCTGCATGTGCTCTTTTTCTGCCTGGATGCTCTTCTCCGCCACGTCCAGCCAGTCATTGCCTACTTGTTTTTTAGGGTCTTTTGTAAGTTGCCTCTTCTGGGACAGTTTCTCTGCCTGTTTCCCACACTTGCTCTCAACAGAGTTCATTACTCCCTGTTTAGCCACTACTGAACCTTATGACACTTATTGAACTTAACGGAAACTTTTCGCCACTTTATTTCCTAGGGTGCAATTAGGTGGCACAAGTGGACACCACTCTCCTATTTTTCACACTTGCAGGCATCATTGACCACTTATTCATCTAATTCTCTTGTATGAACAGAGCACCCACTGTATGTATCAGGTTCAATAAGAGGATACAGAGAAAAGCAAAGCTTAATAAATGAGAAAATACATAGAAAACTAGGTAATGTAAAATATTGATATGCACTATGAAGACAATTGAAAAAAAAGCGATGTGATGGGTGAATGATATGGCGGTGGGGCTCCTTTCGCCTGGGCGGTCAGGGAAGGGTCTTCTCAAAGGGTTTCTTATTTGAGTTGACACCCAGATAATGAGATGTAGGACCCATAGATCTGAGAGAAGAGTATATGTTCTAGATGAAAAGAAGAGTATGTGTAAATGAGCTGAAATGAGAATGAACGAGGCATCTTTGAAGAACAGAAGGAAGCCAGTGTGGAGAGAATGAGGTGAATGAGGAGGGTGGTGTCAGATGAAGAGGGGGAGGCAGGCAGGGCCACATCTCATAGGGCCTTGGAGGCCACACAAGAGTTTGGATGATAGTTCAGGAGCAATGGGAAGCATTAGAGGTGCTTAAGCAGGAGCATGGGATGGTGAAACTCACATTTTTAACATCACTTTTATCTACTGAACTTTGCCTTGTCCTCATATTCTTAACACCAGGTAATCTTTATGTTGAGATCAGTTTGCACTTAAAGAAAAAAAAAATTTAGGCATTCTTGCTAAATTCATTGAGGGCCACGTTCATGTTTTAATTACTTTTAGATTCCTAGAACTTAGTATTGTGCCCGGCAAAAGCGTGGGTTCTTGGTAAATATTTGTTTTTCGAATAAATGGTTTCTGAATTCTTTTATCCTTTAGAATAAAGAAGTGGCAAGTTTCTCTCTGTCGGGTGATTTTTTTAGCAAGTCCATTAAATGGTAGGTGGTAGCATATTTTGAAAATTAGTTGGTTGACATCCCAGCTCATCCCAGATTATCTCAGTTCACTTCAAACATTTTTTAGTTCTATAAAATTCATGTATAGTTAAGCTGGGAGCTAACAGTGAGGCTTCTCCAAAGCACCTGAAGTTGTAGCTATGTTGTCTCACTAGCCTTTAGGCATCAGATAGAAAAGGCCTGGTGTACTTCTACCTCTGGTATCACCGAAGACTGAATATTTTGAGAAACTCTTGTAATCACACACACTGTGAGAAGTGCTGAATAGCATAGAAAAATATGTAGCTAAGCTCATTAAAATTTAACGTAAATTCACAGGAGCCAAAAATGAAGAGAGAGCTAACATCAGGGTGGTGAGTGAGCACCTAAACTATGGGCTGCCTGGAGGTGTGTGTCTGAAGATAATGGAAACCTGGAGCCTTGATTTTAACTACCACACAACAGGGGTGAGTGTGGGTGGGTTGTGAAATAGGAGAAAAGGTCATGGAACTACAAGATGGAGAGTCAAGACTAAGAGCTCACAAAAGCCAGGAAGCTTAAAGATCTTAACCTCAGTGAAAAGGTGGGCTAGAAAAATGCATCTGGCAAAGATTGCTGCTATCAAAAATTATTTGTTCCAGCTTTGGCTTGGATGAAGGGATAAAAAGAGTTTCTCTTGAGAATTCTGATCTCATGAAGGTCTTGGGTTTAAATTTACATTATCTACATTTGCTGTTCAGGAAAATTTAAGTGAAAGAATTGAGTTAAGGTGATTCTAGTGTGAGAGATTCAAAATTAGATGAGAGTCCCCTTTGGAGGAGTGTACCCACAGTGAGACTCTATAGGGTTCCCACAAATTGAGATCAGCCACATATGAATTCACAATAAAAAGTTACTAATTACACACACTACATAAGCCATAAATCAAAACAAAAAAACCATAGAATTAGATTTCCCAAGGACTTCAACATAAGAATTTTCTGAGTCAGAATATAAATTGACTATCCTTAAAACTTTTACAGAAATAAAAGACAGCATTTAAAACATGAGCAAGGAACAAGAAGCTGTTAAGAATGAGTAGGCAGAATCTGAAAAAAGAACCAAAATGAAATTCTGTAATTAAGAATATTATATTTGAAATTGGAAACTCAAAGAGAAAAAAAGGTTTAACCACCCAATATTGTTTTTTGAAAATCTGACAGATAAGGGTTTTGAATTTTCAATATCATTAAAAAAGTCTTACACATAGAAAAGTGTAAAAATCATAAGTATATAACCTGATGAATTTTCACAAATTAAATGTACTGTGTAACTAGTATTCAGCTCAAGAAAAAGAATGTTATCAGATCTCAGAAGCCCTCTTATTGTACTCTTCTAGAAAATGTCCCCACTCCAAGGGCAACCACTACTATCCTGAATTCTAATACCGTATTTTCCCTGTTTTTCTTTAAAAAACCATTTCATAAATCATTTTATATAGTATATGCTCTTTTGTATGTAACTTTTATCTCTCAACATATGAAGATAATAAAAAAATAAAATTCATTCATATTTTTCTATATAGTTGTAGTTTGCTTTTTGTTATTTCAAATAGTATTCCATTGTGTAAATATACCACAATTTGTTTATCCACCCAACTACTGATGGGCATTTGGGTAATTTCCAGCTTTTGGTTATTATCTATTCGTTTCTGTTTGTTTATACCTAGGAGTGGAATTTCTAGGTCATTGAGTATTCATGTGTTCAGCATTAGTAGAAACTGTATGAGTTTCCAAACTTTTTCTAACTTAGGTGAAATCTTGTGTGGAAATTCAATAAATAAAACCATATTCAAAATGTCAAAAGAAACATACAAAACCTAATGGAATGGATGGATTAAGAACAGATTAGACCCAGTGAAGAAAAAAAATCAGTGATTTGGAAGATAAATATGAGAAATTACCCAGGATGCAGCAAAGAAAGACAAAAAGATTGAAAAAAGATTAAGAGACATGAAGGATAAAATTAGAAGACTCGGTTTAATTGAAGAAGGCTCAGTGGAGTTGTGTCAGTCTAAAAGCATCTAACTTAACACTATCTAACAGAAATATAATGTGAGCCACACACAAAGAGATTTTAAAATTTCTAGTATATATGTTTTATTTAATCCTATAGATACCCAAGATATTCTTATTTCAAGAAATATAAAAATTATTCAGATATTTTACATTATTTTTTTCATACTAAGTCTTCAAATTTGGTATGTGATTTTATACTTGCAGAACGTCTTAATTAACACTAGCCACATTTCAAGTGCTCAGTGGCTATATGTGTAGTGACTACCGTGTTAGACAGAGCACATCTAACTAACTAATGAGGGTGTAGGGAAGAAAAATTGACTGATGGTCACTGTGTATTTGGAGAAGTGAGCCTCTTGAAGCAGAGGGCTATGTTGTGAGGGCGAGAGGAATGTGGGTGTGTGTAACATCACGGTAGTGTCATTAGGCTTTGAGTTTACCCACAGTCATATCCCTCTGTATGCTTGTTATAGCCTTCAACATCCAGTGAATTACAAAATTACAGCTATTGAGTAGTTAGAGCAATAGTAAACAATAGTCCAAGAAGAGAAATATATTATAGCTGTTGAATTTATAGAGGGGATTTGGAAACTCAGAATTTAATTATCCTCATGTAAATTTGACCAGAAGCCTAAAGTGAGCATGTCTGACATTTGCATCAATGTCAGATGTGTGTTAATAGAAGCAGGAAGGTTGGAAGTAGTTTTTTCTTTCTTTAGCTGTAATGATAGGAAAACTTGAAAATGAATACAAGTAGTTTGTTACCTTGGTCTTTATGCCTCAGTTAAAAGATAGCACCATGTTCTCATGTGCTCATACAACACAAAAGCTTTATTATCAGGCTCTGAATCAAAAACCTTAGGAACTTGACCCAAATAGCCTCAGACTTCCTGGGAATTTCCATGTTTAGGTAAAATACGTGACTGTCATCGGTTGGGTCACTGTTGCAACAGCTTCAAAAGCAGTGAAGCAAGGCACTTGGAACCTTGTCTAGCTTCTGCTATTTGAAAAGTAGTAATAAAATTGAAAATGTATTTTTGTCTTTAAAAATACCTCTAAAGCGCTGTATTTATTTGTGTAATAATAACACCTTTTATGCTGGCTCTGCCAGTCCAAAAATAGGGGTGTGACTATTATGCAAGGGAGACCATTATGTAAGGTTGTGATCTTTAGGATGGAAAAAAATTCTTATTTTTCCTGTAGTCTAAGTATGAGACTGACCCAGCCAAATAAATGCTGTCATTATGTTTGATTATGAGGCTAACAGTCAAATTATTAGTTTAATCCAATTATCCCAAATACTGGAATATAGTGTCCTAGAATGTTCTACTATACTAACTTTGAGATACTCTATATATTGGCTTTCAGAAGTTTATGAAACAGTCTCAGTCTAATGTAGAACCTCCACTGAGTAGATCACCTTACACAATATGTGAAAGCATATCCATCAGATGTTGAGCCTTTTTATTTGTGCCCATTATCTGAAACCAAAGGGAACGTTTTATAGTCAATGCCAGTTTCCTGCTGATGTCATGAGGCTGAGTTTACTGGTGATGCTGAAGATCATTCAGTTGAGGTCTGATTGTGTGACTAGGGCAAAGTCACGAATCACTTTACTTTTGGGTGCTTTTGCAATTAAAAAGATTCCTCATATACGTCAGGACTGGAAGAAATCTTAGGGATCATTTATTCTCACCTCATACCCAAATTACTAGAATTCTCTAAAGCAGGGGTTCCCAACCCCTGGGCCACGGACTGATACCGCTTGTGATCTGTTAGGAACCGGGCTGTACAGCAGGAGGTGAGCTGCAGGCAAACGAGCGAGGCTTCATCTGTATGTGTAGCTGCTATCCAGCACTAGCATCACCACCTCGGCTCCACCTCAGATCATCAGGCATTAGATTTTCAAAGGAGCACTGGTCCCTGGTGCAAAAAAGGTTGGGGACCACTGCTCGAAAGCAACTGTAGAATATGACCATCCAGCTTTGGTTTGAATGTTAGAACAGAGGTTACTCCCCTTACAACATAGTTTCCTCCATTGCTTGATATTTCACAGGGTTAGAACATTCTCCTTTGGACTGAACCCAGAGCTTTTTAGCCAATGCCCAACTTATAGGGGACTTGGGAGGTAAAACATCATAAATGTGAAAGTATTTTTTAAACAAAGTAAAAAGATGGTATGTAAATCTATATATTCACATGTATGTGTATGTGAATGGGTCTAATCTAATTTGTAATTTGTAATGCCTAAATTCTTGCTTTTCTTTCAGCAACTTTCCACAGAGAAAGAATCAACATCTTTGTGGTGTGGCTTTGTAATCCAGGCACAGAGCTACTGTAGGTTTGTCTTGAAAGTAGGGAAAAGAATTCTGTCTCTCTTGATTAATCAGGAACCCTTAGCTTTTTAAAAGCTGGTTTCACTCTTATCCTCAGAGTCTAATATTCAAACTCTTTACAGGGTTAGGAATGCTCCCACTTCTAATGAAGGGCTTGCTTACCTGGACTCCAGGGGCTTGTAGCTTTCTCTGGGGTGGAGATAGTGGGTGAACTACATGTGTGGGGATGCTGCCATCCTATAGGGATCCTAACCTATGGTGTGTCCCTGACTTGTTGCCCTGGTGATATAGGATAGTCACTCATTCTTTAGCTTGTATTTATTGAGAGTTCACGATTTGTGCTTCACACTGTCTTTCTTGGGAAGCCCTAAATATCCTCTTTAATTCAATGTGTCATAGCCAGAGGACCCTCAGTGAAGATTGAGCTATTCCAGGCTAGTTACCGAGGCCCAGATGACCTGGACGTCAAGGGGATGTCCCCTTGGATGAATTAGAATCCCCAAAGGACTTTACTCCCCATCTTCTCCAATACTCCACACTGGTCTTAGTCCCTACAAGAGCCTTTGTGGAGGATGCTGAAATCCCCTTGGTTTTCTGTACTCCTACCACCCTGGAAACTGTTTCCAGCTCTCAAGGTTGGAATTTAGACCTGGACAGGGAGGAATGTGGCAAATAGTGCAGCAGAGCCAGGCAGAGGCTGCAAAATTACCAGAGTTTCTGGGGGTGAGTGCCCTTCTGTTACCTCAGTGTTCTTTCACTGAACACTCAGCAGCTGAGATCTTGGCTGGGCTTCATATTGGACAGCATATTCTTGACTTTGGCGGGGTTTTAATGAGCTTCCTTTCTGATTTACCATTTGGCCCTGGTTCTAGGGTAATTTCTTCCCAGCAGCTGCTATGTGTCCTTGCTCCTTCTCAGATGAATTTTCCAGGTGAATTCATTTCTCAGCACTCTCGGAGTGCAAACTGAAGGTGCAGGGTTTTGTTTTAGGTGCTAAATCCTTTTGGGGTAGAGAGAGGGGAGAAATCTGAACTATATTTAAATGAACACAGCATAGCAGCACCAAGCAGAACCTCTATTTTAAGAATTTATATCTCTGCTATTGAAACAAACACACACTATTAGACATTCTAGGGTAAAACTTCTGTGGAAAATAGAATTGGGAACTAGGCATCCCCAAGGAAAAGCTAGGCATTCAAGGCAAAAACTCAAATAACAGGAAAACGAAAGAAAGTCAGGCAGCCCACAAGCTGGAAAACTCAATGTTGCTCTCTAATGAGATGACTGAAAACAAGTGACTGCTGTGATAAGTGGCTGAGTGAGGGGAAGAGAGGCCGGTAATAAGAGATCATGTCAGGTGTACAAAATCAAGTGGTTAGAGGCCTGGAGAATGGCAGGTCTGTGAGATTTGAGGTGAACGAGAAAGGTGGTAATTATAAAAGCTTTATTTATTGATGAGTGTGCCTCCCGAAGGGATCCTGAGTTCTGTGAGGGAGGTGGCACAAGCAAGGACAGGCTCAGGAGTCTCAGTGTTGGGTACAAATCCTGGCTCCTTACTCACTGTCTAAGTTAAACAGCTCGTTACTGCCTCTGTTTCGTCATCTGTATTGCAGCCATTGCAGTGGCACCTTCCTCACGAGGTTGTGGTGTGGATCGTCGATGAGAGGTCAAGAATCTTAGCATCATGGTTGGTATTTCTTACACGTTAGATATTATTATTATTATCTATGTTTCTATAGCCCAGAGTGGTACTTGGCTCATAGCTGATATTCAGTAAACGTTTGTTGAATCAATAAGTGAGCATTTATGATTAATGTTTTAATAAAAGTTTCATCTTTATTTAATTTCTTCCCTCCCTTGCTGATTAATATTATTTGATATCCTATTAAGACATAGAAAACTTTAGAGCAAGCTGGAGGGAAGTAAAGGTCAGGAGAGAAGGGAGTAGCATTGTGAAAGATCCTGTGGAAGTTGGGGCAGGAAAGAGTTGTAGGACCCAGGTGACCAACTGTAACATGACCAAGTGGTGAGCCTCCACCTTCCTCTCGTTATCTGCCATAGACACCAGGGAAGATTTGACACCGTGGGTGCTCCCAGTGCCCCCAGCTGAGTACACTGGAGAGCTGCAGGGCGGCAATGGAGAGCATGGCTCCAGATGCCAGTGATCTCATGGTGGCCCTGGAGACACGGCCGTGAGCCACGTTTCTCACCTGGCTCCCAAGGAGAAGACTAGCAAAAAGGGCAGCGTGGAGGACCATAAGTAATTAGTTCTGTGCTTATTGGATGTTAATCGACATCTGATAGGACCCCAAAAATAATTGAAGGAGACTTCAAAGGAAGCCTGATCCCTAATAATTCGAGCATTAATGGAATTGTGACTACATTTTATTTATGGGCTGGTGAAACTTGCGATATTTGGAATACATACAGGGCCTTAATTCTAAAACGCTATGATTATGTTCTATTTAATAGCATTCCCACATGTGAGACAAAAAATTACTTAGCACTAATTTAGAAGTGAATTACATAACTTTTAGCCCAGAAAGGAACTTTAGAAATAATCGAATGCAACCCTCACATTTACAAATTAGAATAAGAGAGCAAAAGACGGGAAGTAGCTAAGATCCGTGATGTTAGGCATTTTAGTGGCAGAGGTTGGAATGCATCTGCAACTCGTGGGTCCTAGACTTAACTATTTTAGGAAAAAAAAGGAAGAGGAAGGGGTGAAATAGAAAAAAAAAATTGCGAAACCTACCAAGTATGACATGGTTTCACATCAAGTTAAAATTCTAAGAAGTTACATTTTAATTATAGTCATTTACCAAATACATTAGTAGTTCTATATAGTTCTCTGAATAATAGTGTATATTTAAGAAAAAGGTTCTGAAATTTCAGTTCTGTGATTAGATATCAACATAAATTGTGTCTTTGATCACTCTACCTTTGGCATCTCATCTGACAGATTTTATTATGAGAGAAATTTGGTGGTAGTTTTGTTGCAGGCCTCAAACACAGGCCTCAGACATGGCAGCTCGCTCTCACGTCAGAGCCTTGCTCTGGCTGTTTTCTCTACTTAAATACTTTTCCTCCAAATCATCCTAAAACTATCTCCTTCTCATTTTTTGTGTCTCAGCTCAAGAGTCATCTCTCCTGAGAGACTTGTCACTCATCGGCCTCCCTTCCCTGGGCTGGTCTATCCCCGTGGTTCTCAACTGAGAGTGATTTTGTTCCTCAAGAATATTAACCAACATCTGGAGACATTTATGGGGTGGGGAGGTGCTAGTGGGTAGAGGCCAGTGATGATGGTAAATATCTTATAACGTACAAAACAGCTCCCCTCTGGTTGAAAATGTCAATAGTGCCCAGGTTGGGAAACACAGCTCTAACCCATTGCTTTAGTTTTGTTTTTCCCAAGGCTGTACCACTATCTTATTTATTTGTTTATATACTTTTTTAATACATATATTCTGTCTTCTGCCATCCCACCCCCTCGAATGAAAGCTATACAAGGCCAACAACTGGCTTTCATTCATTGTTATATAAGCATCTAGAAAAGTACTCAGCACACAGTAGGTGCTCCGTAAGTATGAGCTGAATCGATTGAATGACTCTACTACTGGAAACATAACTTACAGGGCCAGCTGTACTGTGGTGCAGCATTCTCATTTGTTGAAAGAAACTCAGGCCAAAGCGTCAGGTAAAATACAATGGCTCTTTTCTTTTTGGTCTCATACAATCAGGATCAGCACAATTTTGTCTTTCAGAACAACAACAAATGAAAAAAGGCAAAGGTTATTGAAAATGAGTGGGTCCTGCCTGTGTGACAGCTGTCAGTGTAATCCTGTAGCTCCTGTAACAGTGGTTTTCTAGGCTCAGACTGCAAAGAGGAATGGAAATGATGCCATTTGTACATAAGCTGCATTTGCCAAAGAGTAACAGCTTATTGATTCAGGCTGTCCAAGAAGGCCATGTTTCTTCTCTGTGTCTTTTCAGCCTAGTGTGGGTTGAATTGAGAACACAAATTCTACTCAAATGTATTAACAGCTTCTAGTGTAAGCTATCGGTCATGAAGAAATGAAAATAATTATTTGAAACACTTCAGAAGGCCAGAGTTTCAAGCTGGTTTATTTTACCTGATATATTATAAGAAAAGAAAGAGCAATGTGCATTAAAGCCAAGTCAGAGATGCATCAGTACAGTTTTCTCAATAGAACTGAAAAACATATTAGTGAGCTCATCTAACTAGCAAATATGATCAGGAGTATCATGGAAATAAAGACTAAAAAGTGCCTTTAACAGCTTTAAAATTCACAGATGGCGAATAAAGTAAAAGATCTGTTCATCACCCTCTGAACACTCGGTAAAATGCGCATCTGAAGGCTAAGTTTCTAATGGCAACTGATGCACTTTTGGAAACCTCAGTGGAACCCTTGACTCTCTGATATTAAGCTCTTCTAGTGTCTTGCCGCAGAACAGGGAAGCTGCTTTCCTGACCACACGGCTTCTGTACAATAAAACTGCGAAGCCATTGTGCTCTGTCAGGAGTGTCCGAAGGCAAAAACGAGAGTCAGATGTGTATAATAATGCACTGGAAATTGTTATGTCATATACTATGTTTCATAAAGTCCTGCATAAACAGCTTGATGTAGAATATTACAGAATAGTGAAAGCTGCTTTCTAGTGTTTATGCTTTCTGTCCACAATTCAGTGAATATTATGTACATTAACTGTATGCCTTGGCTGCCACATTCTTTTGTGCCAAGAAAATGTAAATTAGTGAATGAACTCCACAATCAATTAGAGCTCTGATACTTTGACCATGGCTCATATTTAGCATATGTAATGTTTTAAAAATGTTCAATTTAATTCCTTTTTATTTGAATTACATACATTTAAGCAATTTTATAAAAATAAGAATTAAAAAATTCTACAGTTAGGACATTTCTAGTTATGAAGAGTTTCTCCTTTTTTCCCCCTTCTTTCTCTTCTGCCTGCCTTACTCTCCTTTCCTTCCTTCCTTCAACCAATTCATGCACAGTTTAACCCTTTAAGGTTTCAAATTTAATCATCTGTTTTCTTAAATATCTGTTATCTAATACAAAAATGTGGAAATATACTCGGTAATATTTACCTATCCATAAAATATAATTTAATTTATAACATGGATCTCTATTAGATGTCCAGTTACAAGATGGATTGAACCATGTCTCCTGAAATGTAATTCATGGTGCTGATAGGTAGCATTTGACCTCTAAGAGAAGTCTTAAGTCGATCTTCTAACTGAATGTGAGGAAATTGTCTAAGTAGCATAGGCTCAAAAGCTCTAGCTTCATTGAGCTAAAAAAGACAAATGTATTTTGAAGATGAGGATTCTTGATCCTATGTCTGTTAATCACTGGTAGGTCAGAGGGATCTCAAAAGAAGAGAATAGCTGATTAATTTTTAAGAAGGCTAGGATGAAGTAGGGCATACTTGAAGAAGATCTTATATCAATGAATGAATGAACATTTTATTTGTGTGGAAGCAGGCTTCAGAGTTATGTGAACTTGAGTCCAAATTCTGCCTCACCTGATTTACTAGGTCTTAAATGACTAACTACTTAAACTTCTCGGAGTCTATATTGGTAAAATGGGGATGAGTAATAAGTACCTGTAGGGTTATTGTAAGGAACAGGAATATGTACAGAAAGCGTTATCTTTTCTGATACACACACAGTAGGCATTAAGAGATGGTTCTATTAGCAATATTTATTTGTAAACCAATAAAATGGAAGTGCATTAAGAATTTTGAAAGTTCTGTTTTTGTAGTCATGTTTATAATATTTAGGATATAGAACTTATGATTAAGTATAATATACACACAAAACGCGTATGCACAAGTACATACAGACACACATTCTCTGCCAGAGTTTATTCCCGAGACATCAGATTTGAGAAGGCATCTTTTGGCAGTTGATTTTGGATGTTGCTTTAACTTGAAAATAAAGATTAGTAAGAGGTCTTAGAACTTTACTATAATCCTGCTGCAAGTGGAAATTAAATCTGACAATATCTACATGTAAGAACTCCCAAAGTATTGATTACTTTCGGAAATCCACCAAAGAAGTTGGGATGAAGTCTGAGTTGGAAACTTTAAGCTTCTAGTTGTATCCATTTACTAAGTAGGTAAACTTACATAGACCAGAAAAGGTAGGTAGGGGGAGGGAGTCTAATGAAACTTGATAGGGACGTTTTCATAATGGAATTCTCCTTTTTAAAATTAAAATTATGTTGACCATGGCCACAAAACTGATCTGAAAGTTCTATTTTACCTCTCAAACGATTTTGGGCTATCATATGGGCTGCAGGAGGAAGGGAAATTAGTTAAGAAGAGCCTATGACTGTGTTAGCACTTTCAGGAAGGGGTTCTATTTTCTTCTTGGTATAATTCCCCAAACCAAGTGTAGGGCTTCCCCCAGGTCTCTGGGGAATATTTGTTGAGTCAATGTGTGGTTAGATATAGGGAATGGCAACTGAATTGCATCAAGACTTCCTGTGGGAATTAAACCACACATCCCGAACATCTGAATTACTGCTCAATTTTAACGCTCTGTAGAAGACCAAAGAAATGCACAAGCTTTGGTGAGGTTTAAATCTGTGGGGTCTTTCAATGTTTCCTCAAGCTAAGGCTCACAGCCTGTGGTTTGTTGGTATCGAAGCTACTTCTTTCTCTTCTCTAAGGATGATGTACACATAGTAGATTATATTTCTACATGTAACTTAAAGTAGTCCTGGTAAGTTGACTTACATCTTCAAAAAAGCAAAGCTGAAATTAAATATTCTAAAAATCAATAGTGTAACAAACTGAATGATATTTTGTCTGAAGCCTCTTTTGTTTGTTTTTCTTTTTAGATCTTTCAGCTTAAAATAGGCACCCACCCCATGGTCATTGCGTTCTTTTGGCTAATTTAAATCCTGTGCAGTGCTAGACTTGGGAAAACGGGGAATAGTTTGTACTTTTATAAATGGAGGCACAATTTGCATCATTTTAAAAAATAGGCAGTGTAGTTTCGGACAAGGTTGCTGAAAGATAGAGGGATGATTTGAGGACAGAGTGGAATAAAACCCTATCCTCATGTGCCTCTGTACTCTCATCATGTGGCACAATACTTTAAAAACCAAGGCCTGAAACTGCCTGTGGTTGTCATCCTGAAAGGAAGATCAACATCCAAACAAACAGAATCTGAGTTTTATCACATGGAATCTTTGCTAAGATCAAAAAGGCCCTGCTTCTTATATTACACAGAGGTATACATCTGTAAAAGAAGAGACAGTCTAACTATTAGCAATGTTTTCATGGTATTTTATCACTTTTATAAACTTGCAATAGGGCTGACTTTCTTCATTTATGACATGTTTTCATTTTATTTGAAAGCAATTTTCATTTCTACTTAATAAGCATTGAATGTGTTGTCCATTAGCAATCATCTTTAAACAGGGTTAAGCTGAAAATCCATTAGAGAATATGAAATGAAAAATAGCATACTTTTTTAGCACTGGGCAATATAACTCAGAGGTCAAATCCTAGAATAGGATAATGGACCAAAAAAACTCCACATAATATCTCAATGAGAAAAACAGTAACAACAATAGCTAGCATTTATTAAAGGCTTACTATGCACCTTTGCACTGACTGCTTTCCATGAATTAGCTCACTTAGCTCTCTCAAAAACTACGTAAGGACACACCACATTTTTATTTTTATTTGATAAGAAATTGCTGCTCAAGTTGGTTCAGAAATTTGACTAAGGCCACAGAGCAGATATGGGTTTCAAACTCAGCACCGTCTGACTGCACACACTTGTGCTCTTTGTGACATAAAGACATGTTGACTATTGTCCAGTTTGCATGCATCACGTTGTGACTTTGTGCCTGAAATAGCCTAAATATTGGTTAAATTAACTATTTGGTAGTCAAGAATCAAGGAAAACCTCATAATGCCCAGATAACAAAAACATCTCTTGGTTATTCCACATCTAAAAAGCAAAACATATAGTATGCACATGATTTGAAGTTTGGATTTCAAATGCTTTCTGGTAAAGAAAGGGTACTAAGCCTATGTGTATTATTGCTCAGAGGAAGTAAATTTATAGAGTAAAAATGATTCATTTGCCCACTTTCTGTGCCCCAAATCTTTTCCCCAAATCTTTAACCATTAGATACACCTGAAATAAGAACAATGACAAGTAATGTCCTCTTTAGTTATGCCAGTTTTTCTATTCTGTTCTTCCTAAGTATTCAATTCTTGGTTTCCACAAATAAACGGGCAATATCAAAAAAGTATCTGGAATGTCCTATTGTTTTCCTTATCATTTACTTTTTTCTCTGAGTGATGTTTTTTTTTTCCCTTTGCTATTTTTTCTCTTTTCTTTTTCTGACTGACATGTTTCCTTTCTTATTAGTGACAGCAAAAAACCCTAAGAAAGCACAACAAAATATATACATAAATCAATGAATTTTGAATTGTGAAGCATGTTAGGAAAAAGGATTGTTTCTTTGGTCACAACCTTCTCTCTGTCTCTCTCTCTCTCAGGTGTGTGTAGGGACGGTTAATAATGACTCCTCTGAGCTGAAAAGCTTGAAATAAAAACCAGTGTTTTGGGCCCACCCAATTTCTTTGACAATTGTTTATCTAAACAGATTGTTGAAGTTTTGTGAAAATATCTTCTTAAAAAGTAGTTTACAAGTAAACATATAAAATTAAGTAATTTTGAATTTGAGCATTTAAAAATTAAATTAGAAGCCCTTTTGGAAATGGACTAGATATCTTGGGAATTTGTTCTCAAGGAATAATCCTATTGGAGCAAAACCAACCAACTAACCAAATAACCATCCTTAAATTCATATGTTTAGAGGTGCTTCTGTGAAATAAATAATTTAGAAATACCTAAATGATGAATAATAGTACATCAACAATTATTATTATTAATAATAATAATAAATATTATTATAAAGCAAATGCTTAGAGTGCTTACCATTTAGCCAGCATTCTTCTAATTGCTTTATATGAACTCATTTAGTCTTCACAAAAACCTTGTAAATGGGTACTATTATTTCCATCCTTATATTGCAGATGAGGAAGCTGAGGCGCAGAGAAGTTAAGAGCTACAAAATGATAGAGTTAGACAATATTTGTGTGGACAGGTATTGAAAAGTACTATGCAATAATAAAGTGGTGGTTTCAGGAGGTGGGAATTCCCTCCACCCCCAAATTAAATGTATTATTTCTTCATAAATAAATCAATTAAAGCAAATTAGATTATATGAAAGCACTCATAATTTGTATTTTTACTCATTTTGATGCTAATATTATAGATGATGTCATTGCATATATTCTTTATTAGTTAAGAATTTATAATGTAGAGACTTAGCAAATGAGGGTTCTTTTTAATTGAAACTTTTTTGTTGTTCATTTGCCATCCTCTCATTAATTTTTTCAACATTTATTGAATTTTGGTTTTTTGGTACCAGGTCCTATTTAGGTGCTGGAGAAGACAAATATGTATAAAAAAAGCCAAATATCTACCTTCAAGGGAAAAAAGAACAGTAATTTTTTGGAAGGAGGAGTGGACAGGCAAGCACACAACCTCAAAACAGTAGAATAAATATTAGGAAGAGAGAGGTTCGGAGTTTAGCAGGAGTACTGGGAAGAGCTTGAAGATGGGGTCCCAGAGGAGATGGCCCAAGTTAATTCTGGAAGGAATAGGAGGTGGTGGCAGGAAGATGATGGAAGGGCATTCTGGGTAGGTGGGAGAGGGAGGTGGAAGTGCACATGTCCATGGGAGAGAACTTGCTACTTTGAGGACTATTTAATTTACTAAGTTCAAGGTAAATAATTAATATTGCTGAATCCAAAATTGTTTGTCTCCACAGGGCAGAATTCTGTAACCTTTCAGAATTATAAGGTTAACTAGTTTTGTCCAATCTGAGCATGAGAATCTTGACTAATTAAGATTTTCCCTAGTTCAGATAGTTATCTATAATCACATCTATATTATGGCATTTCTGAGGATGACAAAATTATTCGTTTTGCATCACTGATCCCATGCTCCATAAATAAGATTACATATAAAATAACATTTTACACATACACACTCTCTCTCTCTAATTTTTCTGTATTATCTATCTATCTATCTATCTATCTATCTATCTATCTATCTATCTATCTATCTATCATCTATCTCTGTATTTAAACAGTAATAAAAGACAAACCAACCTTAAGGAATATGTAGTAGATTTTGATATCAGTTTCTAGTTACTTCTTATTAACGTATTGGTAATAAGACTTCACCAATGTGGTTAAGAGAATATTTCTGTCACAGCCTATGTTTTTCTTCTGATTTGCTGTCTACTTCCTGCTTCTGGGCCATTGTTACTAAGTACTTTTTTTAAAATTTTTTTATTTAGTCAAAGTTAAGTCTTAAGTTTTCATCTCCGATTTTCATCAAATATTTGTTTTTTGAAGTTTATTTTGGATTTATAAACAACAGAAAATAGAATCGTTAATGACTTCTGCTGAACATACTGTTCTAGGCAGAATAATGGCCCCTCAAAGATGTCTATGCCCTAATTCTTGGGACCTGTGGATATGTTACCTTACATGGTAGAAATCACTTTGCAGGTGAATTAAGGTTAAGGACCTTGAGATAGATGGGAGATTGTTTGGTGGACCACATATAATCACCTCGGTCCTTGGAAACATAACTATTCCTGGCTGTCATTAGAGGGAGATCATTGATGAAAATAAGAGGTGCAATGTTGCTAGCCT
>NW_011888814.1:7347609-7363315 GCF_000151845.1 Pteropus vampyrus | reverse complement strand
GCACCACATCCCTAACCTCCAGATGTCCCCACTGATGGCTTTGGCCTCTGGGCAGTCAAGATTAATGCAAGTGTTGAGATGTGGTACATGGTAGACTGAACAATCATAGAGTTTACTTCATTTCTGGGATCATCCATTATGACAAGGAGTCTGGTCTACCACAGGTCAGAATGTATCTTTCATCAAAAATAACTATATATGATAAGATTGTCATTGAACATAGTTCTGCTACAAGGCAGGTGTTGATTCTGAATTCTGGTGTTAGCATTATAAAAGACTTTTGTTGATTTTTTTTCCAAAGACCGTTATTTTGACTAAAGTTTATATTAATTATTTCAGAATTTTTGATTTTTTGTGACTGTAATATGCTGAGAATAATGGTGGGTTTTTGGGTTTGACAAGCAAAGTTTTTATAACGTGAATCACAAAATTAAACTTCTTGAGGAGAATTGTTTCATTATCATCATAGTAATTGCTCATTATTGAGGAGAAAAAATGTAGCCCTCTCATTTATTCTTTGATTAATTGATTAATTAATTAATTGCTTTATTCAGGAAGAATCCAAAGGACTGTCAAAAACATGGAAGTTTCAAAAAAGCAGCAAACACAGTTTTTATCCTGTAGAGAGCATAGTTTTGTTGGGAGAGAAAATCACTTTGAAACAGAAGATAAATGAAAGTATACATAAACAAAGTAACTGATATGAAATTTCATTGTTGTGAAATTTGAGTACTAGGGAACAGTATTCTAAGACAATAAAGCTAGGTGGACAGTTAGTAAGACAAAGCTTTTTATAAGCGAAAAGCCTTGAATTAGGTCTTAAATAATGTGATGTATTTTTAACCTTGAATTACATCTTAAAGAAAGTGGTGTATTTTAAAGTCAGGAAGTATCTTACATTTCCCGATTTCAAAATATTTTACAAAGCTACAGTAATTAAAACAGTATGGTACTGGCATTAAGAGGGAAATATAGACAAATGGAACAGGTTACACAGAGCCAAAAAATAAACCCATGCATATATGAGCAAATGATTTTTGCAATGATGCAAAGCATACACAATGGGGAAGAGATAGTTTTTTCAACAAAAGATGTTGAAAAAACTGGATATCCACATGTAAAAGGATGAGATTGGACCCCTGTCTTTTACCACACACAAAAATCAACTCAAAATGATTGAAGACCTAAACATAAGACTGAAACTGTAAAACCTCTAGAAGAAAACATAAGAGGAAAGCTTCATGACATTCATGTTGGCAATGATTTTATGGATATGACACCAAAAGCACAGATGACAAAAACAAACATAAGCAAATGGGACTATGCTGAACTCAAAAAAGCTTCTTCATAGCAAAGGAAAAAGTCAACAGCATGAAAAGGCAACCAATGGAATGGAAGAAAATATTTGCAAACCATAGACCTGATAGGAGCTAATCTCCAAAATATGTAATAGAACTCCTAAGACTCAATAGCAAAAAACAAACAAACAACAAAACCAAAAAAAAATCCCAAACAAATAAAAAACAAACAAACAAAAAAAACCCCTTCCAAATAATTCAATTGAAAAATGGGCACAGAACTTGAAACTTCTCCAAAGAAGGCATACAAACGGCAAACATGTATATAAAAATGTGTTCTACATCACGAATCACCAGAGAAACTGAAATCAGAACTGTAGTGAGATATCCTCTCACACTGTATAGGATAGCTATTATTAAAATAACAAAAGGTAAGAGTTGTGATAATATGGAAAAATTGGAACCCTTGTATACTTTAAGGGAATGTAAAATGGTGTAGCCACTATGGAAAACAGTATGGAGGTTCTTAAAAAAATTAAAAATAGAACCACCATATGATCCAGCAATCCAAGTTCTGAGTGTATATTCAAAGAATTGAAATCAGGATCTGGAAGAGAGTTCTGCACTCCCATGTTTATTACAGCATTAGTCACGATAGCCAAGATTTGGAAACAACCCGAATGTCCATCAGCGGACAAATGGATAAAGAAAATGTGGTATATACATACAATGGAATATTATTCAGCTTAAAAGGAAATCCTACCATTTGTGTCAACATGGATAGACCTGGAAAAACTATGTTAAGTAAAATAAGTCAGTCACAAAAGGACAAATACCCCATGATTTCACTTATGTGAGGTTTTTAAAATAGCCAAACTCATAGGAGAAAACATATGGTAGATGCCAGGGGATGCTGGAAGGGTGAAATGGGGAGTTGTTCAATTGGTATGAAATTACAGTTATACAGGTAAGTTATAGAGATCTGTACAACATAGTGTCTATGGTTAATATGGCGTTGTGCACTTAAAAACTTGTTAAGAGGGTTAGATCTCATGCTAAGTGTTCTTAAAACACTCATACACACACATACACACACACAAGCAAGTGTACACAGGAAATCTTTTGGAAGTGATGGATATGTTTATTATTTTGTTTGTGGTGATAATATCACAGGTATATGAATATGTCCAAACTCATCAAAATGTATACATTAAACATGTGCAACTTTTTATATATTAAATATAAATATATAATAAAGTGGGAAAAAGAAAGTGATAAATATGAATGAATGGAATGGAGGTAGAAGCACTCATTGTGAAAAGAACAGCAAAGAAATATAGGCAAGAAGGATTAAGGCTGTTGTGTGGCAGGGTATGTACCGAAGATAGAACTAGGATGTATCTACAATGAGATCACTATTTGATCCCAATAACTAGAATGCATAATAATATTCAGGAAGTCATAAGCGAAGCTTTATTTTGATGTTTTTATATTCCATTTATCATTTCAATTGAGATCTGAGAGGGAAAGAAATTTAGACATATGTATAAATCACCATGTTACCTGGAAAACATGGCTTGACTTGTGTTTATTAATTCTTCTGAAATAAAGTCTCTCAAAATGATTTTCTTTATGTAAGTGTGATAAGGAGTAATTTATGCTGATTTCCCTGAACGTCATGCCAAAAAGCAGTCTCATTACTTGGATTTCACATTTTCTGTATCCCATATAATCAGTCTATGAGGAAAGCTCGTTCTATGAGGGAGTTAGGATCACTAATAAATTAACCATCAAGACTTTGTTGAAATGGGGCCATTTTCCAAGTGTTATTTATGTTCTTACTTTTAAAAATAAAAAGTATTTGATGCATGAGCAGGGATGCCCCAAAGTCAACAAGGGTATCTTAACTTTTCATTATGGTACGGAAGGAGCAAATTAATCTCCTGTGGCATTGAAAGTTAGAGGTTGAATTGGGTCTTTCTTCAAAATCTTCTACTATTATTTCATAAACTCTTAGAAGTAGTATGAACATTTAGATGATAACCTTATTTAACTCCATTAAATGAACAATACTGACAATGATGATGATAACAGTTAAAGTTTACTACCACCCATATGTTAGGTTACTTAATTTTCACCAAAATCCCGTGAGCATTATTGTCATTTTACAGATGTAGAAACCAAATCTTAGAGAGATTGATTAACTTGTCCAAGGTTATACAGCAAGTCAATGTCAGATATTCGAACCTAGGCTTACTGAACACTCACTCTAAAGCCCACATTTTTCACTTATTATCCTTACTACTACCATTATACACTGAAGAAATTGAGGCAAAGAACAGCTAATTATGTTAATAAAAGCACAGGACTAGTTATTTACAGAGCTGGGGTAGAAGCTACATTCTTGGACTGAGAGCCCTTGGAGGAACTCCGAGCTTATGGGTCAGCTGGTGGTCACAGCTGGTCTTGCCCCTCTCTGGGTGCCCTCTTCTTCCAGTGAGAGCTGCTAATTTTTGAGAGAGGGGCTCATGTGGCTTGCTCATTCTTCAAGTATAATTCATGTTACGACAGGGATGGGATGTTAATGCTCTTGGGATTTTAATTAAATTGTATTCTTTCTGTTTTCTGATACTTGCGTTGAAGATGGAACTGTTTCCTGAAAGTAAATATTACAGAAAGAGCTTTTCAGATGGGGTAGGCTCTGAATTTTAGAGATGTAGAGGCTTATAGAGCAGCTTCTTCTTAAATGATCAGTGTATTTTCCCCCTAGTTTCCCTGAATGACTCTGCAATATTTGAGAAGGTGATTATTGATTATGAGGATAGGTCCCATAACCACTGTTCTTGACCCAAAGTAGTAACAATTGCTCAGGAAAAGCTACTGCTTAACTCCTTAGGCCTCAGGAAGACTTGGAGCCTCTTGACATGCCCTGGGAGTGTGGCTTCAAATTAGAGTTGACATAAAGACTTCATCTCACATTCACTTTGAAGTTTTGTCCTGTGGAGTTAATCCACTTGGGGATACACTCTTTGAAGGAAAAAGAGGTTTTGATTGAATTGGGTCTTCCAATAAATGATATGAAAATTTTAATCTTCACTACAGCCTGAAACACCTACCTGGGTCAATACTGCAAACTCTTTCTCCAGTTGACACTTTTGAATGGACATAGATGAGAGTTATGGCTTTTATATTCACATTTATGTTTAAAGGTTGTATGCATGACGACATTATATTATTGTAAGAATAAAAATATTAAAAGCAAAATATAAAAAAATATTAAAAACATAAAAAACAAATTTGTTTTAGGGCATAATCGAACATTCTGACTGGTTTTATTCTGATAAAATGTATAATCTATTAGAGAAACAGTGAATATTTACATAGGTAGATACATAATGGTAGAGAAAATGAAAAGCTGTAATTTCTCTAAAGGGAAAGCACTGACTTTGGATCAGAGTACTCAGGGAAGGTTAGAGGTTGGAAATGAGTTGGTCCTTAAAATATGGGTAAAATTTAGGTGCGAGAGGCTTGAAGGTGGGAAGCACAGGACATATTCAAGGAATGTGTAGGTCAGTCTGGACAAAATAGGGTCAGTGTTGAGCGTTCCTAGGGGCAGTAGGAGTGAAAGTGGAAGGTGTGTCTTGTCTGTGCTCCAGCCTGATACCTCTTTTTCAACACAGGCTTTGGGAAACTTCAAGTATGATTAGACTTTTGTTTTAATAACATAAAGAATGTGAGGATGGCAATCCAGTTGCCATACTTGTTCAGACCATGACCTTCATTTTCAGCAGTCCCAGGGGTTCTTCTTGTGCTGTATACAGCATAATTGCTCCCTGGCTTGGTGTCAAATATTTTTTATGTCTCTCAGACTTTCTTTCCTTTGTAAGCCCTTATGGGCTCCCTGAGACTGGTGATAAAGCACAGACCTAGCGGCTGAAAGCAGATATGTCATAAATTAGCATATGGGAGCTCGGAGAGCTTTGTTTGGAATAGTCTGGAATCTGAGACCATGGTTTGCAGTATCTCCAAGAAACAGATTTTGGAGTTCAGCTCCCTGGAGAAGCCATCACCCCTACACCCTACCTTGGGAATTTGAAAAAACTGCAAATGGACTAAAATTTAAATGAAGCTTTAGTACCTATAACACACTTCGGTTAGCTATTCAAAATAATGATGCATAATTTGGTAGCATAAAACATATGTTCCTCTTTTATGCATTTGTCCTATTTACTTCTTCCATGTTTTTTACTTGAAAAGGTACTTCATGTGTATTCTGTGCCCCAGGTAATATTTTCTAATCAGAATATTCTGCAGATCTTTTCATGTTGAGTTTACTTGTGGTGTGGCAATACACGAATGGTAGCAGTGGTTGTTAAACACAATTTTACAAGAAAGGGGAGAAATGTATATCATCAGTTTGCTACCACAAATTGAAACATACATGGAAAACCATGAGTTTTAATAAATGTGACATAAGTTAACAGAGCATGGAAGATAGAAGAATGGGAAATGGTGTCCTTAAATCAGTTTAATGTGATAACCCAAACAGACAACAGATTGAACTTCTTCAGCAAAACATGCTAGAAAAACCAAGGTTGTAGGAAATTGTTTACAATATATTTTTCATAGAATTGCAGAGGAGATTATCTCGCAGAATTAAGTACAAAGTCAGTTATGAAAAATATGTCCTCTTGGTAGCTAATGTTGAGAATATTATTTATATTAACAGGCAAAATAGGCTGGCATTCCACAAGCAATTATCTAAATTTAATGAAAGTGGTTCTGCCCATAAATCTGGGTAATGATGGCATATCTCTTATGGGACTATGTTAACTTATGAGTTGTCATAATTGTATTGAATCAAGGGAATGTCCACTTGAAGATTAAGGCATCAGAGTGATAGCTACTAGTTGATAGATAAGCGAAAAGGCTCTAGTCTTCAACAACAAAAGAAACTTTCCAATTAACTACAGAAGAATGTGATTTGAACACTGACTCCTTTTATATTCATTACATTATCCAGAACTATTTCATTGCTGGAAGGTTAAGGGATGTGAAATTAAAGTGGTCTCTTTTTCGTATGATAAAAACAATGTAAGTAGTTATACTGTCAAATGCATTGAACCCAGGAATAGAGATTTTGATTTTTACAGAGATGTAATTTCATTTTAACCTTCTTTCTATCTGAAGCCTGATCTAATATCGCTGAGTGGTTTAGTCTTGCCCTGATGTGAATGAGCTGATATTTCCAAAATGTAAACTTACCTAATGAATCAGATGAAAGATACGAATCTCGGAATCAGATACCTTTTTTTTGCATTTGTTTTGTCAAGCTGTTAAATGAAAGTATTATTAAATTTAAAATATTGAACTAAATTTCTAGTTTATTCATAATCTTTATTATATCAGTTGGGCTATTTCAATTTTCCTTCTCTCCAAAAATTAGAAAAATTTACCATTGTCATAGACTTACAAGGATGTTTAAAGCTTTTATTAGCTCATAAAAATGTTTCATCAGGTTGCTTGAATAAAGAATACCCAGAAAGGAAATAAATCAGTTCATTCTCAGCATAAATGTTATTTACCCCAAGCTAATATTTAACTAATTATAATAATAAGACTGGAGTTAAAAAATAATATCTGAACTAGATATTTATTAGAAAAATAAGTGTCTTCTTTCAGATTGGTTTCCTGGTTTAGTACTTGTAAATATTCCTGGGTTCCATTTTTATAATTAAAAATACCATAGCTTTTATACTTCTGTAAACATACTTGTGGCAGACTGCATCATTGGCCTCAATTCTCCATCTCTCCCTGTCGCACTCCCTTTGCCATTTACCCTTATATTTCATTGCCACCGAGGGCAAGACATAATTTCCCATTCCTGGTTTCAGCCACAGGGCTTGCTTTGGCCAATAGAATGAGGTAGAGGTGAGGTCTAAACTCTGAACTTAGGTCTCAGGAGTCCTTGTATATTCCTGATGGCAAGCTCCTCTTCCATTGCCATGAGCCCGTGCCTGGGATAGCCTGCTGGAAGATAAGAGACACATGGAACAGAGCTGAGTAATCCCAGTTGTCCCAGCCAAGGCCAGCTGGGATCACCAACAGCCAGTGACTACTAACATGTGAGCAAGTTTGGCTAAGACTAGCAGAGCCATGTAGCCAACCCCCAGCTGACCCAGGCATAAACAATAAATGCTTATTGATGAATGCTACTGAGGTTTTTTGTAGCTGTTTTGTATGCACTAATATTATGGCAGTAGATAGCTGATATATTACATATGCTCATCTACCTTCAGAGGTCAAAATATGTTGACATTGTATTTTTCCAGCAGTGGAATTGAGCTGCTCTCTTTCTAAAAGTTTTCCTAGGAGTAAAATTTAAGAGGGGCGATTAGCCTTTGAGGTCACAGAAAGGGGTTAAACCCTTAAGGCTCGGTGGCTCATGAACCAGAGATGTAGTCTATGACCTTGATTTCTTTTCATCTGCAATTGCCAACTTTACCTCCCTTCCTTCTTGCTTCTATTTTTCCCTTTGCTTTTATTGCTCAGCAAATATTAATTCAGCATATATTTAGTGTGTCCCGTGTGTCACTTATTGTGGGACCACACAGACTAGACCGAGGGAGGATTTGTTTGAACAGATGAAGAAATAATTCAGGTAAAGCATCAGTTTGAGGGTATTTGCTTAATATTTAGGTATGTGATTCTTACAGTAGGAGAAAAAAAAAATAAACTAGACCTGCTACACAGGGCAAATGACACAGAATTCTGCAGATTGTCTATCAAATTGAATAAAATGGTGCCCTTCCCCCTCTGGCCAGTTCTAAATAAAGCCACTTCTCTGTGCTGGAGATGAATCATTGCATTCATGATAAAGCACTTGAGAATTACTGTTGTTTACAGAAAACATCACCAGCAGCAGGGCTTAAGAATACTCCACAGTTGAAACACAAACACATTTACAATGATGAGTGATGGAAAATAGCTCAAACCTGCTTAGGTCTGCAGGTCTTCCTGACATACCCAGTGTACTCGTGTTAGGTAGCAGGGAGGAAATTCCACCACAAGAAAGAGAATATTAAGGGTAGAAGTTTGACTGCAATCTAAATTCCTATAGAGGCATTTTTGAAGCTTCTAACTTTTATGGCAATTTTGGATTTACAATAATAATATAAATACCTGGGCTCTTGAAACCCCAAGAAAATACAAGTTACTTTCACTGCTTTGGAGGCTCAGTATTTATATTATCATTTAAGACAAGATACAAGTCAGAGGATGGGAGTGTGGTGTACTGATTGGAGAATTGTCAACTTAGCCCTGGTGAATTAATGGGGGAGGCTCCGCCAGGTCAAGGTGAGTGAGTGTCCTCAGACTGGTCTGGATGGTTTCGCTTTGACTCCCTGGATAAAGTGAATTATTTGATTTATTAAAAACTTTGCTTGCTATTTGATATGCACCATACCAGGCTTGGCTAGAGGTACCCTTGAAAGATTGGTTGGGGAGATTAAACATGGCAATGAGAACAAGTTAGGAAAAAAATGATGTCAGCTGTAGTATTTGTAGAAACTAACAATCTTATTATGTAGTAAATGAAAAAACACAGCTTGGAGTCAATTCATTGAAGATGGCTCCTTCTTCAGTTGTGTTGGGCCTTTGCGCAACACTTGAGGTAGAGATGACTTGGCGGAAAGTATGTGATGAGGGCTCCAGATGGAGCCAAGACATTGACATGAGGTGGAGGTGAAAGGCATCTTGGAGCTCATGTAGACCTTCATCTTGGACATCTTAATAGAAGTAGGATCTTCCTGTTTGGTGTTTTATTTGTATCAGTAAATAAGAACTTTTCACTGTTACTATTTAACAGGCAGTATCATTTAGAACCAAACTTCTGAGCTTTGAATCTTAGTTCTGCCACTTACTAGTTGTGTGATTTGGGCCATATTATTAACCCCCGAGTCTCAGTTTTCTCATCTATAAAATAGGGTCACCAATAGTGCGTTGTGCCTAAGGTTATTACGAGGATACAATAGCCCTATTAAAAAACCCCTGTAGAAGTGCTCAGAAATGGTAACTGGTATTACATGTCAAGGGCAGGGATGGTTTTTGTAATCCTAGAACACAGCACTGGGCTCTTCTCATTGAAAACACTCAGTAAATGTTGTTAGGTGAATGTGTAAAGAGTGGCCGACACCAAGGAACCAGACACATGGAGGATTATTACAAGAGATCAGACGAGTTCAGTGGAAGAATAATAAAATCAGAGCTAAGAGAGCCTGTCGATATTGCTTAGTTTTATTGTATTATCGTGTTACAGATGAGGCAATAAGTCTGAGTGCATTCATGTGACTCTGGACATGGCAGACAGGAGAACAAGATGAAGGTATTGTATTGGGGAAAAACTGGGCTTGAGTATAAAGATGAAAGGAGTCAGGGAAGTGAGAGCAGAAGCTGTGAGCTCCAAGGCCTGTGGCGGAGAGACCTGTGAAGGGGCTGTGAAGGAAGGACATACCCAAGAATCATGCAGAGGAAGGTCCAGGAGTTCAAGATTCCGAAGAGAAAAGATGAGAACACCGAATACAGATTTATGACTAGAGGGTTGATGCCAGTTACGGTTCATTAGCTGATGGCTTTGGAGGTCATCTGGGTGCACTGCTATTTGCTTTTTGTATGGAAAACCCTAAATGTAATATTCTGACTTCATAGGTTGGAGACTCACTTTGATTTCATAGGTAGACACACAGTTCTTTGAAATTGGGTGAAAAAGAATTACTCTTTCTTGCTTTGACATGAGCATTTTTCTTTAAAAACCATAACCTCTCTCAAAGTAGTTGGTCTTGGCAATGGAAAAAACAGGTGTGTATATAAACTACCTCAAGGTACATTATGTTGGGGTTATTATAACTAGAGGTTTTGATATTAAATGATGTTCTTTTAAACAACTTGTTCTTTGTCAGGAAATACAACTTGGAAGGTAGTTCTGAGTTCATTAATAAATGCCGATTGTGTCCTTATTGTGTATCTTCAACTAGTATAAGAGATCAACAGATGTTTATTGAGCAATGAGCTAGAACTGAGAATAAAAAGGCGATGGCAACTCCCATCTCGATCTCACTCTCTGACTGAAAAAGACGCTTGTATGGAAAGACCTCAGTGAAGTGTGCAATACTTGATGTCTGTCAGTTGCGCATAACTGTGGAAGCCAACTGTAGGGGCTTGAGTTGATGTAGTTCCATCTGATGGACCTCAAGTAATTCCTGTACTTCTTAGATCCCTCATTCATGAAACTGTTCTCAGATGTGGCCCACCACAATCCCATGATAATTATAAGCTATATATAAAGAGCAAGGAGAACAAAGGGAAAGTCATAGCTGTTACTAACTCTTGGGATTGAGAGCTCCACGGAGGAGGTAAATCCTATTTACACTTTTGTGTAAGATTTATTTCATTAGAACTGAAAAGTCCTTGTCAGCAAATTCATCTATTTCGTATTCTCTTTGTGTGTATATATTTTATACCTGTGTCAATCAAGGTCGAGGCAGATAACAGATGAGGAGAAATAAACATGGGGACTGTTTCAAAGATGTGGACAGGGTCAAGGAAGCCAAGAAGAGACGGGGAAAAACCATAGAATGGTATGACTCCTATAACTGAAGGCAGCTGGGGGTGCTGCAGGAGACAGTAGTCTGCTAGGAGTGACGGCCTTCGGCAGAGGACTGTGGCCGTTGTCCACCCACAGCACAGCAGAGAGGGAGCTAAG
Organism: Pteropus vampyrus; assembly: GCF_000151845.1. NCBI lineage: Eukaryota > Metazoa > Chordata > Mammalia > Chiroptera > Pteropodidae > Pteropus > Pteropus vampyrus. The sequence continues at coordinate 7,352,257 of NW_011888814.1, read as the reverse complement.
AAAATAAGTGCTCTTGTCTCACTCTCCTTCTGCTTCTGAACTTCAACTTGGCCTTCGTGGGAAGTCATCGTGAAGGTACCCTTTAAAGTAGACCATAAAGGTCAGACCCTTGGGGCAGGGTGAAGAAGGTGGGTAGTATATCTAGGGAGGCAATGGAGATTATCTAACATGATAACTGTTACATTTCTTGGTTTGAACCTTCATATGTGGCCATGTCTAATTAAAACATAGGATCATTTCCCCCCAAGACAATATTAATACAACATATTTCTGACTTATAACTTATCTAATTAATTTTTCTTGCCTGGATTATCTCTCCTGGTTATCTTTTTAGCCATGGTTTATATAATTTCCATGTCTCTGTTCCCCATATCATCCTCTTCACTTGTCTGGCCCAGAGCTCTTTTTATTTTATACTGTTGTAGCATATTTATCATCATACTATATTCCCCATAGTATAAATATATACACAAGCCATTTTTCTTTAGCTCTTTTCCCCCTTAAGACTCAAATCTGTGCACATTATTAATTGAGCCTCAAAATACCCCAGTGAGATAGATAGTAATGCATACAAAATGAGAAAGATGACAAGAGACAGAAACTTATTAAGATGATTAAATGGGTAGAAATTTTCATGTGTGCGTTAGTGAAAGAGTAAAATACCCACTCTATGTAGATCCTTGGGATCACTTATTCTTGGAGTCGATGAACTTGCCTGAGCCCAGTACATAGGTGGCCACTTGAGTAGTGGAATGGGATGGGGTATGGCTCAGATACCAACATTGTTCAAGAGACTTTGCTATGTTGGGGGCACCAGGAAGAAGGAGACCCAGGATCCTTGTTAAAGTAGAGTCTAAGGACTTGGCAATCCCAACAAGAATCTATGCAGACAATGTAGTGTGGCTATTTTAACCTTTTACTCCTACTCAATAAAAATTCAAGGAAAGGAATGGAAAACATCTAGTTTCTCCTTGGCCCTGGACATCTTTTCTAACCCATTTTGTGTTGTTGCCATCTACTGTGGAAGCCAACGCTGAGGAGTGACTATTAAAGAATCAACACTTTGGGTCACAGTTTTGTGCTTAGAAGTGTCTCAGAGAGTTAATAATAATTTGAACATAATAACAGTTAAGTATGAACTCCTTGTCATCATAGAAACAGAGTTCTGAAGAAATGAGACAGAAACAAATAATTCTTATGAATGGGCAGGTAAGTAGAGATGCTGAGTCTGGTGTTAGTAGATTGGATTAGGTGATGTGTCTGGGGAAACTGAGCAACCAGAAAACAGCATGGAAACTTAGAGTGGGGCAAGGCTGTTATTCCAAAGTTAAACTTGATTTGCTGCTCAATTGTGCCTTAGGTAGACCCTGATTTTTATTTTATATATATTTTTTGCTATAAAGTTCAATGAGATTTGACAAATTCATGATATCATGTATTTATAAATACGACATACAGAATAGTTTTACCACCCTAAAAAAATCCACTGTGCTTCACCTATTCAGTCTTCCACCTCACCTATGAGTCTCCAAGCCCATGACAATCACTGATCTTTTTATTGTTTATATCAGGGGTCCCAGACTCCCAGGGCCATGGACGGTAGTGGTCTGTGTCCTGTTAGGAACCGAGTTGCACAGCAGGAGGTGAGTGGCAGGGGAGCAAGTGAAGCTTCATCTGTATTTGCAGCCACTCCCCAGCGCTGGCATCACTGCCTCAGCTCCACCTCAGATCATCAGGCATTAGATTCTTATAGGAGCACTGGTCCCTGGTGCCAAAAAATTAGGGACCACTGGTTTATATTTTAAGTAGGTATTTTTGTAGGCAACATATAGTTAGGTATTGTTGTTTTATTCACTCTGATAATCCCTGACTTTTATTTTGTATATTTAAGCCATTCACATTTAAAGAGAACTGATATAGTTGTATTAATATCTACTATATTTATAACTTTTTTCTATTCATTGTATGTAGTCTTTTTTCTTTTCCCATTTTTTTCTGCCTTTTCCGCTTTTAATTGAGTATTTTGTGTGACTTCATTTTATTTCTTCTCTTAGCAATTATACTTCTTAAAATTTCTTTTTAAGTGCTATTCTAGAGTTCACAATATACATTTTAAACGAACCTGTATACACCTTCTAATAACACTATAGCACTTTGTGTGTACTGCAGGCACCTTACTTATAACAGTATTGCTAATTCCTTCCTCCCATCCCTTATGACATTGCTGTCTTTCTTACACTGTCCATTTGTTACAATCATCCAATACATTGTTACTATTATTACTTTAAGTAAATATTTACTTTTATTCCCTTTACCCCTTAATTCTTTATTACTTTTATTCTTAATTAAGAATAAGAAAAAGTAAGTGATTTTATTTTAATTCATTTTCCTTCTTTGTTGCTTTCCTTTATTTATATAGATTTGAGTTTCTGACCCATACATTTTCCTTCTCCCTGAAAAACTGTTTTTAAAAAACATTTCTGCAGTACAGGTCTGCAGGTGATGAATGCGTGCAGTGTTTGTTTGTCTGAGAAAATCTTTGTTTCTCCTTCACTTTTGAAAGATAATTTTGCTGGATCGAGAATTCTAGGTTGGTAATTTTTGTCTTTGGACACTTCAGATATTTAATTCCACTCTCTTATTGTTTGCATGGTTTCTGATGAGAAATATGTTGTATTTCCTAATTTTGTTTCTCAATAGTTAAGGTTTATTTCTCTAGCTTCTTTTAAGATTTTCTTATTGTATTTGGTTTTCTACAGTTTGAATATGATATACCTAGATATAGAATTTTTTGGTGTTTATTCTGCTTGGTGTTCTCTGAATCTCATGGATCTATAATTTGGTATCTGTCATTAATTTTGGAAAAGTTTCAATCACTATTATTTCAAATATTTCTCTGTCTACTCTTTCTTCTCCTTTTGGTATTCCAATTACATGTATGTTGCACCTTTTGAAATCGTCCCACAGTTCTTGGATATTCTGTTCTTTTTTATTTCTTTAATTTTTTTTCTTTCTTGTATGTCAGTTCGGGAAGTTTACATTAACATATCTTCAAGCTCACTGATTCTTTCCTTGGTCATGTCCCATCTACTGATGTGTCCATCCATCAAAGACATTCTTTATTTCTGTTACAATATTTTTGATTTCTAGCATTCTCTTTTGATTCTTTCTCAGAGTTTCCATAGCTTTGCTTATATTACCCATCAGTTCTTGCATGTTGTCTGATTTTTTAATTATAACTTTTAACATATCAATCATAATTATTTTAAATTCCTGTGTGATAGTTCCAAAATCTATTCCGTATCTGAATCTGGTTCTGATGCTTGCTTTGTGTCTTCAAACTGTTTATTTTCTTGCTATCAGCATGCCTTGAAATTTTTTGTTGAAAGACTAATATGAAATATTGAGTAATAGGAACTGAGGTAAATAGACCTTTACTATGAAGCATTAAGTAAATCTGGCTAGAAATTGGGCCATTTTAATGTTTTCTGTGGATATAGGTGCTAGATATACAAAGGAAGAAAAATCCATCCTGATAGGTGGATCAGGAAAGACATCAGAAAGCATTTGGGTAGTTTTGTAAGGTGGATAGAGTTTTGACATGTGGAGTCAGGGCTGGATAATCTGAACTAAAGTATTATAACAAAAGTCAAGAATTTAAAAAGGGCGAGATTTGAATATTCCCAACTGATCCTATTTGGCTAAAGTTGGGCAGAGAAGGGTAGAGTAGGAGTTATGGCTAGAGTCAAAGTAGACTGAGGGCTCAATTTATAAAGTGTCTTGGAAAACAGGCTAAGGAATCTCTATGCTGTACCCTTGCCTCTGAATAATTGAAGATGGGAGCTTATATTTGGGTAGTTGAAATGGCAGAAATCTAGAGTTTGGGGTTGGGTTAATGGCAGTGTCATCAAGGAAAACTGGAGGGACTCCATTGCCCACTAGGCAATAGTTAACATGCACAAGGTGGCCACTGCCTTTTCTTCTTTCTCAGTGAAATATTTTACATCATTTTTTTTTTTTGCAATGGGCCTATATTTTTGATTTTAAAATGGAAATTATGAAAATCAGATTTTTTTCCTTTTAATAATATGTTATAATTCATAATACAGTTAGTACCATAGGAATACTCCATCCTTTGGAAAGTTTGAGTAGGAATGGAGTTGAAATAGAGGGAGGTAGTCTAGAATTTAAATGCTGATCGTAGTGACAAAGAGTGCCCTCAGGAGATATTTTCAAGAGGGTTCCCTCTGTTTTATGTTTCCTTCTGGGTTTTAGGCTATCAGAGGCTTGTGGTCTTCTTGCCAATGTTCTTCTTCCCTTTCCAAATTTGTATCTCCTTTTGGACTCTTTCCACTCTGCTTTAATGAAGAGAAAAGATACTAGTCATTTACACTTTAGTGTAAATATATTAATTTCTTCCCCTGGGTGTATTAATTTTACATTTTAAGAGTCAACTCTTATTGTATAATCTTTGCCCCATATTAACAATGTGAAGAAGTCATCAGTGTTTGGGTGGGAAAACCTTGGGTGATGGAGTCAAGGAAAGCTTCCCAGTGTCCTTAAATTATATCATGTAAGGAGTTGCCTTTTTCTTCCCATGAGACTTGCTGGGGTAGAAACTATCAAGAGTAAGAAAAGGCTAATATAT
>NW_011888814.1:7336492-7347294 GCF_000151845.1 Pteropus vampyrus | reverse complement strand
ATTTCTCTAGCTTCTTTTAAGATTTTCTTATTGTATTTGGTTTTCTACAGTTTGAATATGATATACCTAGATATAGAATTTTTTGGTGTTTATTCTGCTTGGTGTTCTCTGAATCTCATGGATCTATAATTTGGTATCTGTCATTAATTTTGGAAAAGTTTCAATCACTATTATTTCAAATATTTCTCTGTCTACTCTTTCTTCTCCTTTTGGTATTCCAATTACATGTATGTTGCACCTTTTGAAATCGTCCCACAGTTCTTGGATATTCTGTTCTTTTTTATTTCTTTAATTTTTTTTCTTTCTTGTATGTCAGTTCGGGAAGTTTACATTAACATATCTTCAAGCTCACTGATTCTTTCCTTGGTCATGTCCCATCTACTGATGTGTCCATCCATCAAAGACATTCTTTATTTCTGTTACAATATTTTTGATTTCTAGCATTCTCTTTTGATTCTTTCTCAGAGTTTCCATAGCTTTGCTTATATTACCCATCAGTTCTTGCATGTTGTCTGATTTTTTAATTATAACTTTTAACATATCAATCATAATTATTTTAAATTCCTGTGTGATAGTTCCAAAATCTATTCCGTATCTGAATCTGGTTCTGATGCTTGCTTTGTGTCTTCAAACTGTTTATTTTCTTGCTATCAGCATGCCTTGAAATTTTTTGTTGAAAGACTAATATGAAATATTGAGTAATAGGAACTGAGGTAAATAGACCTTTACTATGAAGCATTAAGTAAATCTGGCTAGAAATTGGGCCATTTTAATGTTTTCTGTGGATATAGGTGCTAGATATACAAAGGAAGAAAAATCCATCCTGATAGGTGGATCAGGAAAGACATCAGAAAGCATTTGGGTAGTTTTGTAAGGTGGATAGAGTTTTGACATGTGGAGTCAGGGCTGGATAATCTGAACTAAAGTATTATAACAAAAGTCAAGAATTTAAAAAGGGCGAGATTTGAATATTCCCAACTGATCCTATTTGGCTAAAGTTGGGCAGAGAAGGGTAGAGTAGGAGTTATGGCTAGAGTCAAAGTAGACTGAGGGCTCAATTTATAAAGTGTCTTGGAAAACAGGCTAAGGAATCTCTATGCTGTACCCTTGCCTCTGAATAATTGAAGATGGGAGCTTATATTTGGGTAGTTGAAATGGCAGAAATCTAGAGTTTGGGGTTGGGTTAATGGCAGTGTCATCAAGGAAAACTGGAGGGACTCCATTGCCCACTAGGCAATAGTTAACATGCACAAGGTGGCCACTGCCTTTTCTTCTTTCTCAGTGAAATATTTTACATCATTTTTTTTTTTTGCAATGGGCCTATATTTTTGATTTTAAAATGGAAATTATGAAAATCAGATTTTTTTCCTTTTAATAATATGTTATAATTCATAATACAGTTAGTACCATAGGAATACTCCATCCTTTGGAAAGTTTGAGTAGGAATGGAGTTGAAATAGAGGGAGGTAGTCTAGAATTTAAATGCTGATCGTAGTGACAAAGAGTGCCCTCAGGAGATATTTTCAAGAGGGTTCCCTCTGTTTTATGTTTCCTTCTGGGTTTTAGGCTATCAGAGGCTTGTGGTCTTCTTGCCAATGTTCTTCTTCCCTTTCCAAATTTGTATCTCCTTTTGGACTCTTTCCACTCTGCTTTAATGAAGAGAAAAGATACTAGTCATTTACACTTTAGTGTAAATATATTAATTTCTTCCCCTGGGTGTATTAATTTTACATTTTAAGAGTCAACTCTTATTGTATAATCTTTGCCCCATATTAACAATGTGAAGAAGTCATCAGTGTTTGGGTGGGAAAACCTTGGGTGATGGAGTCAAGGAAAGCTTCCCAGTGTCCTTAAATTATATCATGTAAGGAGTTGCCTTTTTCTTCCCATGAGACTTGCTGGGGTAGAAACTATCAAGAGTAAGAAAAGGCTAATATATCACACTCAAAACAGAGCTACCTGTGTGTTGATAGCTGACTGTCCTAGGAAAAGAAGGCTTTTGTAATATAAGCATTCAAATCTGGTTCCTAAGGTATGGGTTGACATACTGGGAAAATGCCAACTCAGAGCTGTGAGTACTGGCAAGATATTTGGTGTTAGCAAACATCAGAGAAAACTTTTAAACAGCCTTTTCTACATTGTTAGAAAATAATATTTCTTATATTTGTTCTATCATGACCTCAAATTCAACTTTCAGTGGGAAGTGTGGGTAAAAATTGATACTCACCTGGTGCTTTTCATCTTGCTTCTGACAGTGCTACTTTTGGAGGAGACTTCAAAAAATAGTTGAGAAGTTACAAGCCTTCTATTGAGACAAAGAAATATTAAGAATTTTACAGAAAAAAGGCCTAAGCAGAATAAATGCAATTATAGTCTTAAAAAACAGTTCAGGGACCAGGAGGACCAATTAGCCTACCATGAGCCATCTTTTACTCACCTCCCATGAGGATTAGGATCAGGGGCAAGAAAGTGCACACTGCAGTTCTCACTTCCTCGTCTTTGATCAAATGTCATCTTACCAGTGACCACCCTATTTCAAACTACAGCACTCCTGATCCCCCATAACATGCTGCATTTATTATTTTTTTACATAGCACTTATTGCCTTCGAACATACCACATAATTTATCTGTACATTATGTTGTTGCTTGTCTGTTTTTTTCATTACAATATAAGCTCTCAAGGACATGAAACTTATTCCAGATACGTTCTTAGTGCCTAGACCAGTGCTTTGTACAATGCTGGATACTTACTCGCTATTTATTGAATGTATAAAGGAGTGAATACATGAGAATGAATGCGTATTTTAGTTGTCATTTTCCCTCTTTTCTGTCTCTTCCTAGTTATATATTTTTTCTAGCTATTTGAGAATCTCCCATCCCAGGCCAGTTCACAATTTTGATGCAAAGTTGTGTTAGACCTGAGACTCAAATAAAGGTTTGAAAGTCATAAAGAATCTGAAAAAAACCCCAGAAAGTCAGTGGTGTACACAGCATGCTTATACTCAGAGCACATTTTTTGACCCTCTCTTTGTCTATGTGACAGAAATATCTTCAAAATTATTTCATATGAAATGAAATGTATGATAATGGTCATAAAAGAAATATTTTTGTTGGACTTTATATATATAATTTGCCCCTAAAAAGTGAAAAATAAAATATAAATGTTATTTACAAAAAGAGGAGAAAAATAATAGAATGGTATGTTTTAATTATATTAATATAAATTTTTGAAATAAGGGTAAAAACTTTACTTATTCATTGGTCCATGACAGTAATGAACAATATTAGAGCTTAATATCAATCAAGTGATAAATAAGGATAATTGAAAAGAATAAGTTTCAGTTTTAAAGGTATTGTGAAATTAAATAAAACCATTTGTGAATAAACAAAAAATTGCCCTTACGAAACAAAAATACTACATAACACATTTTGCACTCTTTTTCATAATTTCACATTTTAATACAAACAAAACTTCCAGTGGTCATGTAGAATGATGACTGGAACACATTAATTTCATTTTTACAGTTAATATTCTGTTATTGTTTGTTTCCAATCTGTCATTTCATTGTAGGAATAAAGAGTATCACGAGGGTTGGAGACACAAGCTGTACCCAAGTGAGCTGGAATGATTCTTGAATCTTCGTGAATTTACTTATGGAAGGAATGTGTGTTTCTGAGACCGTGTGTGTCTGGAGTTAGCTGTGTATCTGGTAGTTCTCTGAAATACCTTACTTGTAGACTATAATGTTTATTAAAAGATGAATAGTAAAAATGTGCTGATTTGAAGTTTGTATGCATATTATTAAAATCAAGCAGTAACCACAGCAATTGTTAGAATATATACAACAAAAAATATAGTTTCTTTGTTTTTTTAGGGAGGAGCATTTTATCACTTACATTATTTAGAATTGCTGGCCTGTGGTGATAATAAAAAAGCAGACCATTTTTAGTCAATTTAGCTATTCTAACATTTTCTACAGACAGCGCCTCCCAGTCAAATTGTCTCCTTTTTCTACCTTTGGCATGCCACTGGAAACACCAGCCCTTTTCTGAAATCTTTGCATTTTGAAAAGATGTTTCAGAGTTGATTTTCTTCTTTTAGTAAAGTATACTTTCAATTTTATTCCACTCATGCCTGCAGATTATAATTTTTAATCTAAACACAAAAGGAGAAAAAAAATCCTTTTCTTTGATCAGGGTAAAGTATTGTCTGGAAGATTAAAATGCATCACACCAGAGGCCACTTGAAGGTGAACCAATATAAATTTTAGCATGTCATTTATGAAGAACTATAACAATCTTTTAAAAAAATTTTAAATTAGGACAATACAGGATATTTTTATGAGAGAAATCTGTGTATAAGGATGGAGAGAACAAAAGGCTGGACTTCTTGGTATCTTTTCTTCTGATATTTTAACTTGTGAGATAATGAAACTGTATTATATTATTATAACTGAAAAGAAAGCAATATTCTCTTTCATACTATTTTTTTTTTTTTTTGGCACATTTAGAATGTTCAGCGTTGCACATGCTAGAGTCCCGCCTGCGTAGGCATTGCTGTTGCCTCCTTTCCTGGTACCTAGGGATGTTTTGGGCATGAGCCAACCTTTGGATGGTGGCTCAATCCCAGAACTCACGTGGAACGTGCAACAGTATGAAAACCAGGCCAGTTTTGTGTGGCTCTCATTTATCACGGCTTTGGAAAACAATAACATTAATCTGAGTTGTTGAGTTTCTGGCAAACAAAGGCTCTACATTTATGTGGTCTTAGGTGAATTCCTTAGAAGTTTATCTTAAGAATTTAATTTTTAAGCTTTTTATGTTTTCTATTCTTGAATGACTTTGGGCCCTGTGTATGAAGAAGAAGAGGGAATAAACTCACAGCAAAGGAGTAGGAGGTAAAGAAGAATATTCAGATAGCCAAGATATTTGCCTGTGGCTATTGTTTCATGGGGTTAGGGAGAGAGTCGGGGAGCCCAGGGACTCAGGATTTAATTGTCCACTATTGTTTTATATAGATAGAAATATCTTTATTAAAAAATTCATTCCATTAACCAACTCATAAGGTGACAGTTTTCATTACTAGATTCCCCGCCCCCCGCCCCTTGGTGGAAATAAGCATCATATTTATCTTCATGAATGTCCTGACAGTTTCTAACACAAATCCATATTTTATTAATTCTCAGATTCTGAAATTGTTAGAAACATGATGGTGGGGTTCTCGGATGGTGTTACCTCTTCTCACTCTTCTGTAGCCTCTACTCCCACCAGTATAACCTCCCACCTTCCCCGGGGTTAGCAGCTTCTTTTGGAATCTCCTCTTCCTGTGGCTACATATAGGAGTGTAGAGAATAAAGAAGAGAGAGTGAAAAAGGTGGAAGAAGATGAAAGAATTTAGTGACAGTGACTCTGATATAAAAGGAAAACAGGTGAACGGTAGCGTGAAAGCTGTTTAAAGGCATACATCAGACGGATGGCAATTTGTTCAGCAACAATTAAAGGTGAAGAAATTAAAAGGCCAAGTCTGTGAAATAGCAGCAAGAGGATGAAAAAATTGTGATGACAAAGCGCTATGTTTGGAAAATTAGGTCAGTATAAAAAAGACAAAATGGGAAGTTGGAGATGTTTAACATGGCAATGAAATATAGCTTGGGCAAGGATACTAGGCTTACAAAGTGAATTTGTTCATTGATGAGTCTACTAATTCAGGTTGAGATTCTGGATTATCATTACTATTTAGCTGGAAAACATATAGTTCCAAATATTTTCAGTCTTTTGATATTTATCTAAGAATTTTTTCGTAAGCAGTGAAACTGGTTTAAAAACTAGTTTTAATATGTGCCTTTTCATCAAAATATCACCTTCTTAAAGAGGCCATTCAAGATCAGCTTATCTAAAAATTAAATCTTCCATCATTTTTACTCTGTTTTAGTTTCTTCCAAACACTTAGCATTATTGAAAACCTTAATATTTGTCTGTTTATGTGTTTATTATCTCTGATGCAAATAAGAAGCTCCATGAAGGTCGGGACTTAATTTTATTTATTGTTGTATCTTCAGGACACACAAAATAAAAAAACCAGATACGTACTAGAAGCTCAATACATATTTCTTGAATAAATGACAATAATAGTAGCTAACATTGTTTGAATGCTTAGTATCAGCCAATCCCAAATAGACTGCCTTAATATTCACACAAATCTAATAAGCACAACTATTAGAATTCCATTTTACAGATGACAAAACTGAGGGACTTAGTTAAGTACTTACTCAAAGTAACCCAGTGACTGGGGAAGCAGAGATAGTAATCCCTAAGAAGGAAAGTTCATTTTGAACCAATATGATCAAGATAGTCTTTAAAGAAGAGTTAAAACAAGCTGAATTTTGAGAAGGATGAGTTTTGAAGTGGAGAGGAGAAAGGCAGAAACTATGTTAGTATGAGGAAAAGCATGTCTATGATGGGTAAAAAAAGTTTTGCATAAAGATTTGTAAAAAGGTACATTGTAATATAAGATTGGAGAGTGCATAAAGGTCAGCCTAAGAACGAAAGGAAATAAATTACTCAGTTAAAAAAATTAAGAATAAAATTGCTTACATTATGTAGATCTTTTCTGAGTCAAATTGTTCTTCGAATTAAAGTGAATTAATGAGGTTTTACTGTTGATTACCAGTTTGGAAAGGACTGAAAACATTATTTAGAACCTTTGATTTTTAAGAATATTTTCAGGCAAAATTATATAAGAGGCCGTGTTCCTGTTGCTGGTGTTCTCTACTTACCCCTCCTCTCCTATTGTGTTAGTCAAGGTCCCCAGAGGGCACAGATAGCACACCCAAAAGGGGTGATTACGAAGTTTTATTTCATTAAAAAGCTTTCATGATGGAAAAATTTAAACATGTGCAAAAACAGAAATAAAATTATAAAGAAGACCTGTGTATCCATTTCCCAATCTCTTAGCTTCAGCAATTATCGACTCGTGGCCAAATATGCTTCATTTAAATATCATTTATCCCAAAATATTTTAGGATCTATCTCTCAAAAATAAAGACCACTCTAAGAAAATAAGCACAATATCATTATCATACTCAAAGAACTTAATAATTCTGGAAGTTGTGCCTGAAGGGTCTATGTACAAAGGGTTGAGGGACTTCAATACAGGTTGGAGAAGCACCCAAGGAGAGTGAGAAGCCACAACCACCTCTCTCTAGGTTTGAAATGATGACCGAAACCCATGGAGACCCATAGCTGTAGGTGAGGTCTGCCTGGCGGGAGCTATGGTTGAGGCCAGAGAAACACAGCCACTGCCAATCCAGCAGGGAGAGAAATATCCAACTTTATTCTGCTTCTATCTCCTCATCCCTGGCAAGTCCTTTCCACTGACTAAACTCAACAAGAAGCCAGAGGTCAAGGTCAGCCTGGTATGGTTCATAGAAGTCAGCCTCCCAGGCACACAGCAGGATGGGAATTGCAGTTCAGATCCACTTAGTTTTACCCACCTCCGTCTATGCCCCACACCTTTTCCGAAGGCTGCGTTTGAGGCTTGTCTTCATAGCACTGTACCCTCGACCCTCGCTCAGTCACTTCTGACCCCACCCACCACCCACATAATTAAAGAAAATCATCTATGTTCTCAACATTGATAAGTCAGCAAGTGGGATTAGATATTTTGGTAAAGAAAGTTCTTTTTCCAAAGCATTCCTAGTTTCAGCTGATCTCGATGCTCTAAAACAGGAGCTCTATTTCAATATACCAGCCTCAGATATTGATAAATCAAGGTACAAGGAAGCTACTCTAACTGCTTTTTGAACTTGCTCTGCTTCGCTGTGTTCCAATTAGGTTTAAAATATTTAGATGAGAAAAAAATAGTTCTGGTCCATTTAAGACAAGCCTCTAGTAAGAGGCAGTTTGAAATTTGCTGTTGGAAACAGGCAGGGGTTATAAAATACAGAGTCTAGTTAAATAAATCCTTTTACTATTAACTCCCTAGTAAGACAGGAGGGAGGAACCAGAGGAATGGTTAGTCTAGCAAAAAGAAAGAATAGAAATTACTTCTGGTCAATACTTGGTTACTCAGGCAACTATTCACTGACTGGAAGAAAGGCCATCTGGGAGTCTGGATTAGATAGAAGAAAGAAACTTCTAGTCTTTCTGTATCTCTCTCTTCTGGCCTGGGAGAAAAGGGACCAGGAAATAGGTAATAGGACAAAGCAAGTGGGGACCACTCCTTAATGGAGATATTGGTGAAGAGAGACGGTAGCTGACGGGGCATGACTGTCTTTTCACTGATGCCTTCCTGGAGGAGCTGAGATGCGGGTGCTGAAAAAGCTCCAAGTTCCTTGCGTCTTTCCCAGCAGCAAACCCACCCGAAGTTCCTGCTCTTCATAGGCTGAAAGGCTTCAAGGTCCCAGCGTATCTTAATTCTGGGAGAAAACCAGAGATCTGGAACCATAGAATTTTTACAATATAAAGAAATCTTACTAATGATACAAATAATACAAATCCAACACTTTTATAGTTGAAGAAACAGACCAGGAGATTTAAGGGCTCTGTCAAGAATCACACAACGAATGATGGTGTGTGGGGGATGAGTGATATCTCATTTCATCTACTGTAAGATACATGTTGGAACATCTTTGTGACCAGAACTGTCTTACAGTTGATGTGATAAGAAGATACTGAGTTCCAGTTTATGTGGTGACATTTTTTTCTTTCATAATGGCACATAAAATAATGGTCCATTAAAAGATGGGGAACAGTGGCAAACAGTGATAGACGAGTGCATTATTTTACTGTGCTCCCTTTAAATCTTGCTCATCATTATGATTCTTCTTCATGTCGTAGAGAGATTAGTCATTTCAGTTATTAACAGATATATTTTGGTAGAAAACGTACATTCAGGTAAAGAACTATATGTTTTCTTTCAGATGTTAGCAGTCCGTGTTTGGAATAAATTTATCTGTTTTGATTAAGTGGCACTACCGAGTGCATTCACATACCACACATACACACACATGCGTACACACATGCACATGGACATACATGCATTTCACAGGAAGCTAATTCTCACTTCAGCCTCTTTCAATTCCTTCCTTGACTGTAGATGACTGACTGTAGATGAGTGTCAAGGCATGGTGACAATTAAGGTAATGAAAGAGTCAAACTTGGAGGATGTGGGATGGGAGGGAAAAGTTAGGGGCAGAAGACAGATCTCATCACCTCCAATTGCTCTAGGATGGGTCTGGCTCACCATATCTTACAGATCAGTTTCCTCTTTTGCTCTTCTCGTTTTTTCTAAATCTTAATATTTCCCTCCTCTTTACTTTCTTTTCTCCTCTCAAAAGTCAAAGTACCAAATGGGTTGGGTTTATTCGATGAAGACTGGGAACATTATATGATTTGTTATACTCCTACCCCAGGTTCATAATTTTTAAAAATCTGTGTGGTGAGCTAAACACCACAGTCACATGTCTTGCATTCATTATTCTTTAAAGGAAAAAATGTTTTTGTTTTATACAAAAACTTCAAGGTCATTATTAAGACCAAGCAAATCAGAAAAGTAGAAAAGAAAGTAAAAACAATTACCTCTATCCCATCATTCAGAAATAGCCACCGTACTTGACTGTCTTTCTTCTAAGAAAAGATAGCTCAGGCTTTGCTTTTTTTGTGGGGGTGGGGGGGATGGTTTGGATCCACTTTACAAATTCCTAGGGACCAGGCAGGCTCAGCCAAGGTGGGTACAGTTGTTATATTGTCTGGATGTGACTCAACTCTGAGCAGCAAGGTGATACTAAATGTCTGCCTGGTTGGGAGGTGACCTCCATTCCCTCATCCCCACAATCTTCTGATCCTTCACCAACTCATCCTGTGGTTCAGAGGCTTCTCTTGTGCTAGAGAACTGCTATTTCTCTCCCAGCAGCCTTTCTGTAGCTCCCCAGAGGAGAGGGAAAAATCAGCTGGCTAAGCTCAGAATTTTGCAGCTCCCCAGGTAACTTCTGAGGGCCACGTGGGAGTGTGCATGTGTTTTCATGTGTGTGTGTGTGTGTGTGTGTGTGTGTGTGTGTGTGTGTGTGTAGGAGGACAATCACAATACACAGACACATTTTGCGCCACTCCTAAATCTTCTTTCTTTCCTCCCTGTTTTCTAGGTAACAGCCTTAGACTTTTCGTTTGCCATGTGTTGATCAATTTTTGTTTTGATTTTTTAAAAATTTGTTTTTGTTTTATTAAATTTGAGTAGAGGGAAATGACAAGAGCTAGTTTATTCTGCCATTCAAAGCTGGAAGTTCTATTGGCAGGTTTCTATGCCCAGTTCACTGTGAGTTTAGAAAACTCGCTAACTCCCCTTCTCCTGCCAGAATGACCTGCAAGTGTCTGAGAGTGTGTAATGATGGCTGAGGTTTTGTCATATGCAAGAAGTGTATATATGGTACTCTTTGCTATAGTATTAGAATCGTGTTTTCTTGCTATAGTATTAGAATCATGTAAATAGGCTTAATAGGCTTTAAAATACCATTTTTTTTTTTTAGTTTTCTCATGCTTAGCTAATGCTTTTATAAAATCTCTCTATTAAATATGTTCTTTTACATTCCATTAAAGTATTTGTTCTTTAGCTTTGCTTTCCAAAAGTGAAAGTAAAGTCAATCTTCGGAATCATCTTTTATTTGCAAAAATAACAAAATAGTATGTTTCAGCCTTTTAAGCATGTTTTTTTTGCCCTGAAGTGCAATATCAGTTCTTCAAGGGGAATTCAGCATTTGGATTATTTTGTTTAAATTTTAGAATACTCTAATTTAATAAAAGGCAA
>NW_011888814.1:7314628-7335257 GCF_000151845.1 Pteropus vampyrus | reverse complement strand
CATCTGAACACAGTTATTTTAGGGCTGTTAGACCTGACAGAAATCTGTGTTTATTTGTACAAGCTCTTTAGTTTCTATCTTACATTTTTTCCTATGTTTTCTAATAAGTGCCAATTACTTCTTACTTTTTGCCTCCCATTATCTATAATGGTGGTTTTTGTTTTAATCAGATCTCAGGTAAAGAGAGTTAAGTTAATCATTTTCCTTAGTTCATAGTGCATCATCATCATTGATTGGTGCAAAGACCTCTTCTTGTTTTATTTCCTTTCTCTTTCACCTTTCCTGATCACTACTCCAATTCTCTTCTCTCGCTTAGCATTCACTCTAGTGTCTTTGAAGCGTGCCTTAAATGTATGGTGTCTTAAATATATCTGTATCCTTTTTTAAGCCCATAGTGTTGTTTTGCATGTGAATGTGCTTTCAATTTTCATTACTGGTATTATAGAATATAATTCTTGCTCTGTTTCCTGCTTTTATCACTCAGTTTTATCATGTAGCTGTATGTATCATTAATGTTTGGTTAGGCTGCAGTTACAACCAATCCCCTAAATTTCAGTGTCAGCAACAGTACAGGTTTTTTTATTCATGCTACCTGCTTGTTGTGGTTTGGCTGCATCTTGGTTCAAAATTACACTAGTTATTAGACCTTCCACTAAATCTGGTTATGTTATCATCGATAAAGAAGAACATGTATTACTGTCCAAAGCCAGTTGAAAGGGGCCAGGCTGATGGCAATGCCTCAGAATAAAGACTTCATAGCACTAAGGCTTGGACTTGAGCTTCATATTTGCCCCGCCTCACTAAGAAAATTTGCCCCTGAGTGAACATCTCCGTGCTTCTGCTGAGCCATCTCTGAGCCTTCTCTCTTCCTACATCATTTCTACCTTGCTTGTCTAGCCCTGAGCTAGAGCTGTGGAGATGACAGGCAGGTGGAAGGACCACTCAGGGGTGAGCTAATCAGCCTGCACCTGTTTTTAGCTTCTTCCAACACCAGCCAGCTCTGCCCTGAAGTTACCCTACAACTGCCATGATAAGGGGTAAGTGAAGTTCCACAGAGTGAAAAGAACACAACTCATATGCACACTCCCAGCCTAACTGTCCATACATTGCCCCTGCCTCTTCCATACTGGCTACCATTTTTCTTCCACACTTAGTCATCACCGATCTTTTCCTCCCTAGAGTTTCTTCATCATCTTTATATTATGTCTTCAGGTTTATACACTTTTCTTTTCCTTTGTGGCTTCTCTAGGGTTGAACTAGGGGAAGAATTCAATAGCTCTTGCATGCTGAAAGAAAAACCTTTAATGGTTACACATAATAGTTATTATATAGGAACAATTATTTACAGAGTTCCTGAAATGTGTGTGCCAATACATGATTTTGTTAGTGATAGGTGAAGGATCTTAGTAAATGGTTACTTTTTCTCAGAAATTCCTCTTACGACATGGCAACCCTATAAACTTAAGTAACCCCGGCTAGAATTAGCCACATCCTATCAACAGTGGGCACTGGAGGTTATCGAAGTCTGTTAGTCATCAAGAGTGCCTCAGTCCCGGGTATCATCCACCCTCCTCTCCTGTGCTGAGCCACAAGCTCTGCCTTTTATTCCCCATGTTGTCAAGCTAAGAGATCCCTGATTTTCTTATAGTTTGCATAGATCCTACATTAAATCCAAATGAGCATAGACAGGACTAATTTCATAGTCTTTCTCTCTTTCCTTAAATATATCTGACATGTGATTCCAGCTATTTGTGTGCAGTTTGATAAACATTATGTTTAATGAGTGAAATTTGGAGGACTCTACATAAAATTTGTGAATAAAACTTTCATGGGCCAAACTTGCCATTTGGTTCTAGATAACATCTTTCTGCTTTTTCCTTTCGCGTCCTACGTGGGGCAGTATGGCTCAGTATGCCAAATACCTACCTCAGTGCATTTGGTTACTCAGTTTTTCCCTCCCTAGATACAGATGGTTTTAAAAAACATTCATTACGTTGAATATTTATAATCTCAGCATGATAGGATACTATTTTCTATTGTTATTACCCTTAGATTCTTCATGGCTCTTAACCCCTTCCCAAAAAAGAATATCCAGCTAATTTATTAAAATTTGCAAGTATTTTGGCACTCAGTATAAAAAAAATTGCATATTAAAGAAAATAAAAAAAATTACATAAGAGATACTCCTTTTAAAATTTTAAAATATTGGGACACTCCACTTTATTTTATATTAAAACTTATCCAATATTAATTAATATTTGAGAAAATTGCACGATTTAATAAAAATTTCAATTTAAAACTATTTTAAAGAAAATCCACTAAAATTCAAATATGTGGAAATGGATTAAACTACTTAAATTATATTAGTTAGACTTCCTTGGGTAATATTTTATTGGATATATAAGAGTATTATATAGCAAACACATCAAAACAAACACCAGTAGAAGAAACATGGAAGTAGAATGTAGTTCAACTTTCGTCATTAACGTTCTCTGTGATTTCGGACCATTTTTTTTTAAGTGTCATCTCTCTGGCACTCCTTTTATGGTAAATAAAGTTGTTTAAATTGAATTAAAAAAATAAAAAGACATTCAGCTTGTGGCTGCGGTATACTCTTTTTTGACCTGCCTCATGTACTTGTTCCATGAAGTAACTATTTTGGAAGGTGTTTTGTTTTAAATGATTGATGATGGTTAAATTATGTAGGATGAATCAAAGAAAGAAATGCATCTCATTTCAAGAAAGTAAATATCCCCAAACAACAGAGCTGTGATTTTAGAGTATGAGAGCATTAGAAATTCCATGCTGGGTTAGATCAGACCAAACTGGATGTATCTTGTTCAGCTTTACAGTATGACAAGGATACAGATGGCATTTCATGGGTAAGTGAGGGGTGCAGGCTCCCTGCTGAGGAGGTAAATAGCTCTAATTTCTACTCAGTGATAAGTTGAAACCATCATCCTAGATTATAGCTAAATCTTTCTTAGAACCTACTTATATTTTCAAGTTTGTACCAATTCTCAGAATAAAGAGTTTCATGTTTGCCACCTGCTGTGTAAAGTAGTGCTCCCTTTTATTTATTCCAAAGCTACCTTCTTCTGGCTTTGAGGAGTGCCTCTAATTCTAATATTCCTGAATTTGGAGAATGGGCAGTCTTATTTCTGTAACCTCCCATGTCTTTGGTAATATTTGAAGCATCTTTAAATTAATACCAAAACTTCCTGTTTCTAGACTGTTTGAATTTGAAAAAAAAAAAACCTGATAGAACAAAGAAATCAGTAGTCATTTAAAATATTTTTATCTTTCAGGTATTTAAAATCCAATAATGTATATATAGGATGAGGTTCTAAGATCACTTTGAGAAAAGATTTACTGCATGGGTTGGAAAAAGGAAATGTCAAAATGAATCGATATCTAAGAAACAGCCATTTGTCTGCAAGGTAGATGAATGGTAAAACCCAATTCAACAAACATACACTGAGCATTGTAACTATGTGACAATCACTTTTCAAGACACAGGGAGAAAAGGTTAGATCAAATGTGGTTTCTTCCATGCTTAAAGGTATGTTAAGGACTGAGGAGAGGTGGGCTTCTCTACTCTGGGAGAGACAGGCTTTGTAGAGGAGGTGGCACCTGAGAGGGAGTAGTAGGAGTTTATAATGGATGAGGTGGGGAGAGAGAGGCCTTCCACTGTTAGGGGAGATCAGGTACAAAGCTTGGAACATAAAACAACATGTGGCATTTTAAACCAGGATATAATTTGGAGTAGCTGGAATGTAACATGCAGGGTTGGAAGCAGCAAGAAGAAGCTAGAAGGTCTGTAGGTGGGGGCAGGAACTGGATCCTGAGAAAGAGAGCTAGGCATGCTCTTTTACTTTCTGAGTTCCAGGGAAGAGTGTATTTATTGCTAAACTAGAAAGCTTGACCATCAGAATGTTGGATTTCCTTCAAAGCTTTTCTTCAAATTCCAGCATAATTTTTCTAGAGAATCAGGGTCATGTGGTGCTGCTACAGATTCCCTTGATCCTGTTTCTGGAATCTTGCTGCCCTCAATGTGACACTCCACAGAGGTGACTGGCCGTCCACCTAATCTTCACACTCCTGGTCCCCAAGCCTCCTGTACCTGAACCTCTTCTCACCTATACCACTGACTAACCTCTAATGCAAAGTCCAGGCCTCAGGTTTTCCTTCATGTATACATTGAACTTTACTAATCAATTGTAACAAATCAATTGTATTCTGCAAACTTAAAAAGAAATCTCATATTTAAAGTTTGTTTATGATCAGACAATTCAGATATTTGTCCTATCTAATTGAATTCAAATAACATTTATGAATAACTACTTTGTGCCAGGAACTGTGCTAGGTGCTGTTGATACTAAATCAATTAAGACTTTAAGCCTAGCAGGAGAAATGGACAGAAGTGGTTCGAAAAGTTTGAGACTCTTCTTAAATCGTACCAACTTCAAACTGCCTGACAATCCTCTTTATCCCAATTAACTTGCTCGACAACATCCACAGTGACTGTTTCAAATCGCCACTCACCCCACCTTCCATCTTTCAACAAAGGACTTTCTACTACTTCACAGAGAAAATAGATCTGTTCAGGACCATCTCTGTTTCAACCAAACCTTTAAACCAGCCAACAGCCAAACCTACTTTGCTTTTCCCCTTCTGCTGTGGTGGCAAAGTTTCCCTACAATGAAAGTTTCAGCTGTGGTTTGGATTTGACTTTCTCCCACATTCTCATAGGCCCTGTGCTGTCAGTTTTTTAAAAAATGAATTTCTCTCTCCTTTACTGTGTTTCTGACTGCCCAGGACACCAGGATTAGACTTGCACTAGCTTTGCATGGCACTTGAGTTAACTGTGACTTCTCTGCAGAAGTGCTTCCTATGGCCATGAGTTATGTCTTTCCCAATGAACTATAAATAAAGTGTGTCTCACACTTCATTAATAAATTCTTTTTTTTTTTTTTCAATATCCCAAGTGATCTAAATGCTAAAGATGCAGTGTTTCACAGCAGGTGGTGCAACTTTTTATGTGATATACCTTTTAAGTAAGTGGGCTATGGTCTTGTGATTAATGTGAGTTGATGTTCACATTGAGAAAATGGGAGGTGTTAAACTCGTTAAGAAACCCAATATCTTTAAGGAGATTTTTTTGTTATTCGTGCTAATAAGATTAACTAATAAGATTGTTATTCTACAAATGGAATGCCTACAATTTAATTTTTGACTGACAAATGGTTCTAAACTGTTAAAAACATAAGCATCATATAGCATTTGAACTCTAGTTCTATAACACTTGTCTGAAAAATAATTTTATTTATGGTTTTCTCCTTTGGAAAATTTCTTCAGGGATCATTTAATTGTTTTCTCCAAGTGACATCAGCTGTGCTTCCAACTTAAAGAAAGAATTTCTGTCTCATAATACCTATGTTCATTTATAAAAAGAGCTCAAAAGTAATTTTGCAAAGAAAAAAGCCGCCTAAGAACACTTTAGGCCAACCTTCCCCCAGGATCGATTATTGATTACTGTGAGTTTGAATGTGGAGATAAACTACAGTCATATTAGATAGTGGGTGGATCCCAGTAGAATTTACAATCAACTCAAGTCTTTCAAAATAGAATTAAGTTGTTGATCAGATTGGTAGAATATTTCTTTTGTTACAGGTACTCAATCATGATCATTTCTTGATTTTATGTATCCAGTGTTGTTTTCTCACTTTGCTACTTTTCTCACTTTGCTACTTTTACCCTTAATGCCCTGTCTTGTCACTTTTGCCCATCATTGTCACCATCATTATCACCACCACTACTACTATCACGTTTGTCATATATTGTGCTAAGTGCTTTCCCTCCTTTTTCTCATAGCCTTAGAACAGCCCTGCGAGGTGAGTATTATACTTATTGAACAAATGGAGAAAACAGGGTTAATAGAGATTGATGAATTTGTGCGAGTTCACTCAGTAAGTTGTAAAACTCGGAGGGGAACTTGAGCCTGGATGACTTAACTTACCCACTTTGTTCCTCTCCTAATGCCTCCATGGATCCCACCAGTCTAACTTCTTCCTGTAGTTTCTATACTACATTTGTTCACTTTTTCCCTAAGATGAGAGGAAATGAAGAAGAGATAGCAGTTTCTCTGTTTCCAAGATTAAAAATATACATGAAAATTCAACAATTAGCAAGTGAGAAGTCGTAAGAGTAATTTAACAGTGGCCTAGGAACACCTGATATTAAAACATTTTTTTTTTTGATTTGCAGAATTAAAAGATTTTGGAATGTAAAGGAAAAATTGATAAACAGTCAGAAGGTAAAATATAATCTACATTTAATACTGCCAAGAGGAGAAAAGGGTAGCATCTACTTTCTAAAGACCCCTTAAGGTTCTTACTATCTATACCTTCTTCAGGTTCGTTATCTGTAAATTAAATAGAAGCAGCTTTTCTCCCTATGTGCTTCCTAGGCTTCTTATCACACTGAAGTCTTTTCCCTGAGATTCTCTGTAAATACACAAGCTCAGATTTTGAAACCTCTTTATGTGTATTTCTTGAAACCTCAATAGAGATCTATAAACTCAGAGATTCAAGAAGTATGGGATGATGATGTAGGTGAAGGGTAGAAGTTGCAATGTGACTGAACACCTTTCAGAAGCTCACTCAATGTATTTACTGTTGGAAATGTTGTTGATGATCCCTTAGTTTCATGAGGCTTTCCATAACCCCCTATAATTGAGTTTTAGGTGTTTTTTTTTTCTTTTATGACACAAGCAGATCCTTGGAAGATATAAGTTACCTCTTACCAGGGTGCTGCTCATGGGAGATTTCTTGGAGGTGCTTGGTCTACATACTCAGGGGTGACCAGAACCGTTGAGTGATTGAGTTCATTGCAGAAGTGTGTAAGATAATTTTCTTCAGGCATGCCAAAGCTGGAGAAGAGTCTGGGATAGCACAGGCTCCAACGACTAAAACAGATCCCCTGGCCAGACTGAGACCTTAAGCATATGGAGTCTCCAGTGCTGCCCTAATGAGACCTGAACTCCCACAAATTCCTTCTGTACCAAGAGATTAGGTGGCCACTCGATTGGTCATCCCAACATATGTATTCCTCAAGGAGGAAGTGCTTCTTTTTTGCTAAAACTTGATGTTGTTCATTGTAATGTATAGCACATGCCAACCAGGGAGGAAAAAAAAAAAAACCTTGTGAAGACAGCATTTCATAATGTCACGCTCCTTAGGCTCACTGTGATGGCTATCTTGTTTTTGCGGTAAGGTCTACCTATTTCAGATGTGAGTGTGTAGTAATACCTAGAGGGATTCTTAATTTCTGGACTTCGTGAAGCCAACCAAAGAGTTAACTTGGAATGATTGAGTCCATCCTATATAATGCAAACCACATGAACTTTACTCACCTTGATAGAAGGAGGCAGGAGAGCATGGAGGATAAAGGGGAGGCCTGGGAGCTGGACTGGTTTGGAATCCAGTGTTGTCACTTTCACTGGTGTGTATCGAATGAGTTTTACAATTTTTCTTTTTTTTAGTTACCCCATCTGTGAAATGAGATAATAACACATATTGTCTATTATAGTGGGGCTCAAAGGAGGTGACTCAGGTAGAGTGCTTAGTCTAGCTTCTGGTATACCAGTGCCAGTGGGCTGCGATTTAAATTTCCATTTGTTCCCCATTAAGACTTGAGACAGTGTGCGCCGTTGTCTTCCATTGTGGTCTGGTTCTGGTGACTCCCCGCATCTGCTGGGTGCTCCTTTGTATCCATGTGCTCCTGTTCCACTGTCTGAGGACACTCCCTGAGTTCAGGGACCTGCCTACCTTTGTGGTCCCTGCTTTTGCAGTGCCTCCAGTGTTAAGTACCAATTCTTTATCAGTTGTTTTCCAGGTGGCGATTTGTCCTTTGTCATCTGAGTCTTCTGTTCTAGGTCTGTCTTCTTTCCTGTTTTACTGAGGCCACAAGAAGAAAATTTTAAACTTCTCTGGTGGAAAAAATTGCTTCTGAATGGATAGGTTTGACTGGGCAAAAATAGAGACATCTGTGTTGACTGCTCTGTTGCAGCCATTCAAGAGATATTCTTTATAGCTTTTTTCAGGCCTGGTATGGGAAAGTTAGTGCTTCCCAAACTTTATTGTACATATAGATCACTTCTAAGAATCTTGTTAAAATTCAGATTCTGATTCAATGAGTCTGGGGTGGGGCCTGAGACTCTGCATCTCCAACAAATCTCCAAGGGTTGCTAATTCACAGACTATAGTTTGAGTAATAAGTGGATGGGCTACACTAATGTGTTGAATAGTTGAGTTCCAAGATGGCATGAGTAGACACGTTATGTCTTAGAACAACAGAGCTTTCCGAGCTTCTCTAGACTAATTTTTATTTGCTTCATCACTTTTTAAAGCTACATAAGGAGCACCAACAATATGCAAAGCTCTAACAGTCTTTCTCTGAGTAAATAAAATAAAAATATTTGCTAAAGTCTTGACACATAAGTCGATATGGGTTCAAGAATTACATATAAAAGGAGAAAGTAAAATTGGATTGTGTGGGTTAACTCAGAAGAGGTATTTTGAGCCCAGCTTGAAAGACTTGGCAAATGTAAATTGTAAGATATTAGAAATATGCTCAGTGCACTTGTAAGGGGCAAAGGGTGGCCTTAACTCCTAGAGACAGCCAAAGAAAGGTGGGGTGGAGGGGGCTTGTCCAGAGCTGAGACCAAGAGAGAACTGCTGCTCATCTGTAGTTAACAGAGTAGTTGCCAGCCAAGCTTGCGTAGAGCCTTAGGAGAGAGTTTAGCAATATATATTAGAATAGAAGCAAGATCTCTTTAAAGTACGTCCTCTGGTGGTCGGGCCTGTTAGAGGACCTCCATCCACAGCAGTAGGAGGGCAGTATCCTTACTCTCTGCACTTGTTCCAGAGCACTTTGACTTCTAGCTTTGCTTGGCTGGGGAGAGGAAGGCCTTCAGACCTTTTGGGAAACATTAACTCTCTCTGAGTGGTTCCATGCACTGCCCAACTTTCACTCATTGGTCCATTCATTTGTACGTTCAGTATTATTGAATTGAGTGCATAGTATATTTGAACCTCATGCTAAGGGTGTCCTAACTGCATGTTCTCCATTAAATAGCAACAATAACAATAGCATTTGAAAAAATAGCTTCTAACATAGAGATAGATGCTTTCCCCATGCCTGTCAAAGACCTTACATTGCAAGTAGACTATGGTGTCTAGTTTCTGTTCTACTTTTATTTACCTAAGCACCCCATTCCCCTTTTAAGCTGGAGACCTTAGGCTGAAGAGCAGCCAGGGGCCTTCTTTCAGGCTGTGGAAGTTTTTCTCAAGAGATATGAGGACTGCAGAGGTGAGATGGGGTAGAGAGTTACTGTACAATGCATGACTCCAAAATTATAATGGGATTTTTGAATAACTGAAGGAGAACAGAGGTATGTTTTTTGAAGAGAGAGGATTACTAGCCCTAGCTGTGTCCTATTAGGACTGATTCTTCTCTCTGGTGAAATATCTGGATAATTGAATTAGAATATTCAGTTCTAATACTATTGATTAAAAGAGAGAAATTTCAAGGAGATTATGTCTTGATCATCATATTCCTTTGGAATTCTCAGCTAGGAAGAAACACTTTCACTTCCAAAAGCTAGAATTTGTTCTCCTCCCTCTTCCATCATTGGTCTCTCAGTCCATGGATGTCTCTATCCCCTTGTTATTCTGCCTCCCCCAGCCATGAGACCCCTACTCTTTTATCTGAGGCTCACTTTTTTACTGGAGAACAGTTATAAATATTATCAAGCTATATCTCTTGAAACTGAGTTGTCTTCCAAGGATTTTCCCACAAGAAACTGTAGAGTACCCCAAATGTCCTTGGCATCCTCTCTTCAGTGATCGAGTGCCCCCATGCCACTTGCTGTCCTCTG
This sequence comes from Pteropus vampyrus, assembly GCF_000151845.1. NCBI lineage: Eukaryota > Metazoa > Chordata > Mammalia > Chiroptera > Pteropodidae > Pteropus > Pteropus vampyrus. The sequence continues at coordinate 7,325,317 of NW_011888814.1, read as the reverse complement.
AGACCTATTTATTATACAATTATAAAAAAAATTAGAGCAGAGCAGATTAAATAATGGATTAATAACGTTTTAACTCCAGGTAGGCCTTATTAAATAAACAGAGTGTTTGTTTCCTGGACATGCTCTCATGATGCTGGCTAAGGGCCCATCCTGGTACCCTCCCAGGCCCAGAGCATCATCTACCACCAGGTTTCTCTTCTTTTTACTCACTCTCTATCAAAGACCAAAAAATGTTTTTCTAGGTAAATTTATCTTACAGATATTGCTCTTTTGAAAATAGGGTTGTCAGATAAAATACAGGACACCAAGTTAAATTTGAATTTCAGACAAATAACGAACGATAGTTTAGTATAAGTATGTTCCCTGCAATCAATATGGGACAAAAAACAAGAAAAAAATCTGTGCCTGTCTGTCTGTCTCTGTCTGTCTATCTATGTATCAATCATCTTTCTCTCTCTGTTTATCATCTATCTATCTACCTATCTATCAATCATCTGTCTGTCTATCTGTCTGTCTATCTATCTATCTACCTATATATCAACCATCTCTCTGTGTGTCTGTCTGTTTATCTATCTATCTATCTATCTATCTATCTATCTATCTATCTATCTATCTATCTATCTTTTTATCTATGTTAAATCTGACAAAACTGAGAGCAAAGATTATTCTGTTTTCTTGATAATTCAATGTCTGTTAATATCTTAAGCATTATTTTCCATATTATCACTGCACTCTACTTCAAAGTGTTGAATGGCCATACTTATTGTCAAAACTAAAACAAATTAAATCTAGTTTTGCTTTGAGAAATTAATAATGCCACTTGGCACAATTAGCAAAACTAGGGACAGGTCTCACTGGTCTATGGCATTATGAAAACTAGATAGCATGGAATTGGGTTGCTAAGCTTGGCAAAATGGTTTTTCTCGATTTAATGACGAAGTATGAATCTTTAACTACAGAATTCAGCTTGTAAGTACATTAGTACTATGTTTTTGCATAGGACATAAACAAATGCTTTGAAACATGCAATTATTACATGAATAGGCTGTTGCTTTTATACCACATGAAAAGAATAAAGTTTATAACACTGAGAAACTTTACTTGGAAACTTACGGGCATGACATTATGACTGTAAATTCATAAAAGGGGGATATTTCTGAACATGGTAGTTTGAGGTCTCTGTTTTATCAAGGAGAAATATTTAAATCAGGTTTAACAATAATTTCCACAGGCTATTTACAGTTGAAGAAATTAATTGAAATGTCATCTGTTTAATTATTGTTTGTTATCCTTAATTAAAATGTTAATTGAGTACATTTGTATGTGTAACATATTTAATGTGTTGAGTTTCTGACAAAGGCAATGACAGTGTTTTCTACCTTGTACATTCAAATGTCTAATGGTTCATTTAAATATTTTAGAGAAAAGAAGAATATATTTAAGCTACATAGGAGCATAGTTTGAAAGGTCATTCTTCTGCTACAGCTGTAGATAGCAGCAGATCTATAGGAAATCATCACTTTAATCAGCAGAAAGGAAATGTACCAGAAGTATGCTTTTTGGTCTCATATTTGCATATGAGAAAAAGGTACAAAAATTAATCAGCTGTAAAATGTCCATTTAGAATGACATTTTTAAGTAAAGAAATTGATTATGAAGAGATGCACTTTAGATATATTCTTGCCTCACTAACAGAACAGGCTAAAGGATGATGAGAACCTTTACATTCTATTATATTGGTGTACACTTGACCTTTTTATCTGACAAACATTTGAGACAGTTGTTTAAAACAACATAAAGACCCATGCTTCAAAATCGGTTCGAATTTTCTTTTAACAATGGTTATGATTTCTCTTTTCCATGTAAACCTGTGGAACTGACCTCTGTTCAGTAAATAAACATGATGGTTGTGTTTTGCAAAGCAAAGATATCTTGTATATCAGCACAAAAACAAAATGGGTTCCTTTTCAAATAATTTATGAAGTGTAATGCTTTCCAAAAACAGCATCAGGCAAATCATCTACTGTGCACTGATCAGCAACCCAAGCAACTGGGGAATGAGGGACAGATGATGGAATTGATATAATTCTCTGTCCTTACAGAGCTTTGAGTTTAAAGATTTCTTCCCCTTCCCCTAGAACTTACTCTTTTGTTTCTTTTCTTGATACAGTCTCAGACTTTTCATTCTTAGTGGCATGAGATGAGCTAGTGCTTTTTAAGAAGTAATAATCATAAGGATAACGAATACTTAGTGTTTATCTGGTGCTCACATTGTTCTAAGCGCATACTTAAAATATCTCATTTAACACTCAAAACAATCCTCTATGGAAGTACTATCATTATTTCCATTTTACAGATGAGGAAACTGAGTCATAGCTTTCCCAAAGCCATATAGTTAATAAACAGTGGGGCTGGAAATTGAGACCAGACATTCTGAACCAGAGTCTGTTCTCTTAGTCTCCTACTGTCCTTATGATTATTAAAAGGGTTTAGTGCAAGAAATATCAAAATGTTTTGAGCAATCAGATATTTAAATTTATTGCAGCAAAGGTAGGAGAAAGTGTTTATGTTGACACTTCAGTTCTAAACCTAATGGTTTATTTATAGTCTTCCTCAATGACCATTAAAATAGTAAAGAGTGATTAAGAGCAAACAAGGGGAAGCTTAGGCTTGTGAGGTAAGTTTTCTAAGAGTTAATCGTTTTTATGCATAATGAACCTCTGCCCTTAATGGGGAAAGATCATAATTTTGTGGAGCTACGTGGCATTTGTTAAAATTTTAGCTCTGCCACTTACTAGTGAAATGGTCATGGACAAATTATTTGACCTCTATAAGCTTTAACGTCTTCTTTAACAAAATGCAGATAATAATTCCTCTCTCACAGAGCTGTTGTGAAGATGAAAGACAAAGCACAAAGCACAATGTTGGACTCGTACTAGAGACCCACTAAATGTGAGCTACAAGTGCTACAAATTAAATAAGCAAATCATTATATCAAGAAGTATCAAATTGGACATTAGTTAATATCTATTAGGATATCTCTGAAGAGATCTAGGAAAAATATATGTAAATTGTTGTTTAACTGGCCTAAGAGAATAGGCTATTACAATTTCAATGGTCTGCCTGTTACTAGCAGTGAATATTTATTAAAATTAAAATGAAACTTCCCCACCTGTTACATTACCAGGGAATATCCACAAAGAGCTGGTTCATTTTGTTGTCTTCTTTCCCTTTCAAGAAATTTACCTTTTAGAACTGTGAGAAAGAGACAGTTAAACGGGAAGATGCAAAATGGAGCAAAGAGAGGGTGGCTTCAAGAAGCTATGCTTGACTCTGAAGGCAGGCTTGGAAGGGGAGAGAGGGGAAGACTTGGACTATTCCTCCACCTCACTCTGTTCCAGGGCTCTCCAGTGTGGCAGGCTGCTTATGGGTGGGTCTGCCCTTGATGGAGTGCTGGAGAGAATGCTTGGGCATCTCTGTGCTATAAACAGTTGCTTTCAAACTTAAAAAAAATCTGACACATTAAGAAATGCATTTTATGTTTCTAGCTAGTTTATTAGTATGTAAACATCATGAGTGCAGCGATTTTTATCTGCTGTAGTCGCAGATGTATCTAAGTGTCTAGAAGAGTACTTGGTGCATGGTAGGTGTTCAATGAATAGCTATATCTCTAACAATCAACTATCTATTTGTCTGTCTGTCTATCTATCTATCTATCTATCTATCTATCTATCTATCTATCTATCATTTATTTTTTATCTATCTGGGAAAAAATTTTCATGGAACATTTTTATACTTACTATTTGCTTGTAATACATTCTGAAAATTTCTCTTCTGTTCCACAAAAAGAAAAAAATTTGCAGCCAAGACTTACTAAATTAATTTCAGTATATTCACTGGGGAGGGAACAGTAAGATGTTCTCTCCTGTCCTCTGGGTTATGATCTGCAATTTAAAAAGCACCGCTTATCATTGGGAGCATTTGACTTTGTGTGTAAATTGGCTGTGTCACTGACACTTATCTTTTTTGCTGTCACAATGCGTCACTTAGCCTGCGTACTTCTCCGGTCCATGTATCGGCGTGGGTCTCACCCTAACCATGCTGCGGTCTGGTAGAATAAGCCAAGCAGTATTGATGGGTCTCGCCCAACCCCTGGGAAGCTCTGAAAGTATTTGCTGTACTCTAATGAGTCTTGTTTCTGTGAAGCCTTCATGCAAGTTTTAATTGTTGGGTAGTGCTATAGCCTAGGCAGTTTCTATGCCTGACTAGAATGGTTTGGATGCAGTTCTCCATTATGGAGGCAGAGGAATGTAAAGAGTGACCAATGAAGTTTCCCTCCACAAGGAGCACACTATTAGTCCATGAAGATGCTGAAATTAAAATTAATCTCTTTGTGAATTTTGACACTTTTAAAGTCTTTATTTTTGTTTCTGATTTATATTTCTGAGTTATCTGTACTTAAATTTTATACTTACTGGAGTTATGAAGAAAGAAGGAGATGAGGTAGAGAAATTGGTGCAATTATGTGTTTTGATAGGAGTAGGAATTGCAAAAGTCTTTCATTTCCTCAGCAAATATGTGGGGGAAAAAAAGGACAATATGTTTAAATATTACATTCATCGTGAAGGAGTACTTGAGATCCTGTTTCTCTTAGGTTCCAAATCTTCACCCCTTTTTGGATGATTTAATGAAAAAAGCAATAAATAATTCTAGCTTAAGGTTTAAGTAAAATGTCAGTAAACTATCTAGAAGAACTAATTGGATATTTATTCTAGTGTCCACCTAGGTCTTCATGCCATCACCTAGCTAAAGTGACTACAGTATCACAAGCAAAAACCTGGATCTGGAAACCCCCAAATTGTGTGGGTGGGATGGGCACCACGGAGGGGGCAGGATTACAGAATGAGACTAATGGGTTGAGGATGGCATCCAGAGGGGTCGGTGAAATCATAGGTCGGAGCAGCTTAATACATCCATTGTATCTTATTAGGTATAACAAGGTCTAGTGAGTATGTGTTGGCCGGCTGTGGAAACTCAGTGATGGCCAACTCCAAAACAGGCAATATTTGGAATTGCAAGGAGCAGACAAAATACTATTGGGCTAACAATTCCATCAGCATGCAGCCAGTTGCAAATTCTGAGTCAGGCCTAGTTAGAATAGTTCAGGGTCTGATCCTAGAGGAACATGGCTTCTGAGACTGATTATAAAGTATAGGAAGAAGGCAGAACTTAAATTACCAACATCAAATGATAAGTGGAGACTGTTTCCTGTTCATGGCACATGCCTGGTTTTCAAAATGGTCACAAGGATGTGGCTTAATGACAAACAGCAAGAGTAACAGGACATCGATTATGAAAACATTAATGTTGCCGAATCAAGATCGGTACTTAAGAGATGAGGTTGGAGGTGAGTCTAAAGCTGGGTAGAGTTCAAGGGTTCCAGGTGGTTGGTAAAGGAAAATGGAGAGATTGAAACCAGGTAGGGCCTGGCACTTCATGCAAGGACATTTAATACAATAACAACACTAGAATAAGAAAGGCAGGACACTTCATGTTTGAATAAGTCAGAATCACAGAGATTCACAGTAACATGGAATATGAAATATCTTTTAAATAGTTGCATCGTAGTATAGAAGTATTATATTTGCCTTTTAAAGACCCTTGACCTGGGACAAATTAAGCAAATAGAGCTTTGATTCTCAAATTGTAATGATTTGCTCTCCAGGGGCATTTGGCAGTGTCTGGAGACATTTTTTGGTTTTCATAACTTGGGAGAGAGTTTGCTATTGGCATCTAGTGATGCTGCTAAACATCCTACAATGCACAGCCCTTCACAACAAAGAATTATCCAGTCCAAAACGTCAATAGTGCTGAGATTGAGAAAACCTGAAATAATATATTACTATTACATAGACTTGATTGAATGTTACACTGAATTTTTATGAAGAATGAAATTTATTTCTGGATGCACAAAGATAAGTTCTAACTCTGTTGTTGGCAAACCGTGACTCTACCAGAGAGTAAGTGCGACAGGAGTATATCGCCTTCGAGGTGCAGAGCAACCCAGCCAGCAAGCCGAGTGGGGCTAGCCGAGGTAGCATTTGAATATTTATCTATGGTGCTGTGAGGGAAGCTGTGCCTTTAGTATGAGAGGTGAGCTGTCTCCCATTGTGGACTGGCATTTGTGGGATTTTGTGCAGTGTGTTTACTAGAGGTCATTCAACCTTTGCGGCCACCATGAATTTTGCCCTCTTTGTAGCTTTTGATGATAAGAGCCTAAAATTAAGGACTTACATTCTCTTTTCTCACAAATTTCTGCCCAGTGTCCCAGTCTCGGTCCGCTCTGACACAGGCTTTGCATGAGCTACAGAGATCTAGTGCAGACAAGGGAAGATAACAGTGATGAAGCACTTGCAATGAAGGGTGCTGGCAAGGGGTTGACAATTATCTCTTGATGGTCTGATAACTTTAAAACAAGCAACCGATTCCAAAGCTGAAACTTAAATTCCTTGTTCTGGAGTCAGAAAATATTTTGAAGACTATATCCAAGACTATTTCTCAATCAATGTCTATTTAGACTTGATTATCAGGCAGTTTGTTCACTATTATTTCCTTTCTGATAGTGTTGCTTTCATGGTTGGATCTATTCATTATTCAAGATGGTACCACACTGAAGTGACTATTGTGAGTTACAATGATTGGTAAGGCTTGCTTTGTGCTCTGATGTCCTCAGGTTACATTTTGCAGTCTTTCTCCTGTAGAAGGAAGAAAATGAGTCCCTCAATGGGTTTGTGAGAGATCAAAGGTATTGTCAAACTTAGCAGACAAACTATAGTGTCCTAGTTCAGGGGAGTGGTTTCTGGATGAAGAAACTATGAGAACACTTTACTTTCCCACTGTCCATCAGATCTGAGCTGATGGGCTGGGAACCAGCACAGCCAAGTAGTTAGAGTTTATGGGCTCAGAGACAGACATACCTAAGGTGAAGTCCCAGATCTTCCACTTAAGATCTCTAAGACCCTGGTCATGTTGCTTAATGTCTCTATGCCTCGGTTTCCTTCTCTGTGAAATGGGGGGAATTGTTGTGAAGATTAAATAATATATCATGCTCATTTGACAGAGTGCCTGTGTCAGTAAGGACAAAAAAATGTTATTCATAGATACCATTCTGATTTTCTTATTATTAAAAACAGAGTGTGAGCTGAGAATTGGGTTTCAGTTAGATGGGGCTATTGGATACTCTTCAGTGCTTTTCCCACTACAGATAGATGTTTTGCCTCTTTGGGGTTTCCTTCAAATTGCCTTGGTGTGTGTGGATGTGTGTGTTACACATAAAAATGTCAAATTTAGAGTGATATAGTTCAAAATCCAAGAGACAGACACTTTATTCACCCAAATATTAGTTCCTATGAAGTAGAAATGTGACTCCATTCCAAGCTATACTTAAACACTAAGTCACTGAAATCCTGGCCCTGAGATCGGTGAGTGGTAGTCTTCAGCATGTTTATAACAATGAAAAGCCATGAAGAAAATCTGCCTAGCTGGGTGGGCTCCACGTTGAAAGGCTAGAGCAGAGGTTCTCAACTTTGAGTGCACATTAGGATCGCCTGGAGGGCTTCCGAAAACTCAGGTTGCTGGGCCTCCTGCAGGGAACATAAAGGTTCTGCAGCTTGCTAACTAATTTGACTCAAATAGGTACAGTGCGTAGGAAGTATTCAAGCCTCTGGGTGTATGGGCCTAATTATATAAAATAAAAAGCAAAGAGAAAAATATTTTAGAAGGAGAATGTGTGTTAGCGGGGGATGAGGATTAGATTACATGGTTTATTTGTTTCGAAAAGGTAAATTAAAGAAAGAGCATTGCATCTCTACACTAAAGGGACCACAGAGCTTCAAATTAAGGGTCTTGGAACCTCTTATGTGTTGTTTTTGGCACACTTTGTGCGGGGAAGACTAGAGGTGCTGCCTCTACTTCTCATTGAGATTAGGCCACCAATTTGGAGGCAAGAGAGAGAGAAAGATGAAATATGGGAATAATCTGATTTGTGCCAAATAGGCTGCTGTGATCTTGGCAAATTGTTAAAAATTTGGATCTCATTTTTAAAAAGGAAATGAGCTTGAGTGATTAGCATAAACTCTAATCTGTAACTTTCCTCTAGGTTTAAAATCTGGCAAAAATCTTTCATTAACATTTTTTTTTTTTAAACAAAGAATTGTAAATGGGGAATCCTGCCACCAGCAGAAATCAGTTATTTAAATTTTTACCCAGAAAATTTATTACATTTTGAATCAAAAAAAGAAACTCAACTGATAGTCAGAACCCACAATTCTGTTATTATTTTTTTAATAGCATAGTAAATTAAGTTTTTGTGAGGGTACCCATATGAACTCAAAGATGATAAAACTCTGGAGGAATTTTAAATTTCAAACTTTAGAAAAATAACCCTGATTGTCACAGCTAAATAAATTTCCACCCACATAAGTTTAACAAAAATGGAGGGAGAAAATTAATAGAATAAGAATGAACACTCTTCATTTTACATTTGACTTACTTGATAAAATATGTTAACATGTAGGAGAAGCCAACTGCTATCACCAAATATAAGTAGCAATTGATTTGTTTCTACTATATGCCTGGCGTGTGTTAGATCTTGAGGTTACAGAATTGAATAAGACACAGCTCTTGACTGTAATGGCCCATAATGTAGGGAGGAGGAGAGAACGTGAGCAGATAATGCTTATATAATGTGGAAAATGGGGTTGTGGAGATGTCCACACGTTATTATGCATCTATAGTTACAATTCATAGAGTGCCTATGGCATCGTGCTGGAGATTAGACAAAAATGGTGTGTGTGTGTTATACAGTTCTACTTTTTGGTCCCCGTTTTACACATGAGGGAATCAAGGCTTAGAGAGATTAAGTTGTCCAAAATCATGTAGTTTTTGTTGGAAATGAGATTTGAATTTGGAGTTCTGAATGACCTTGAAAACTACAATATGATACTATGATTTTTACCCTCTGATCTACTTCTTATAAACCTTCTGGCGAGCTAATGTGCAATTATTCATTTTTTTCCAAGTAGATCTGGAAACCTCCTTAGATTGCAAATATTTTAGAAATTGCTTACATGTGATGGAGAATTTTCTCAGGAGTGAAATATTAAAAAGGAGAGCTAAAACTCGCAGTATTCTCAATTTGAGCTTTACTGTATAGTATACATTTCTTTGGAGGAAGAAATGTGACTGTCCATTAGATTCTCAAATGCAAATACATCATCCATATTACATGTACAACAAATTTGCTCTTTTTAGAAATGTCCATTGCCTGCATACATATCTGTTTATAGAAATAGTGAGTTGAGTCTCAGAAATACACAGCAGAGGTTGACACATTTTTTCCATGATCCTGGATAAGTTTTGTAGCTGATCTAAGGCCTAGGGTTCGAAAGATTTGAATAAAAAATATATCCCTTTCGTGGAAAAAGAGGTCTCTGATCTGCCACAACCTACTAAATTTATGTTTTAAATATCTTCACATTTTATGTTATACAAGTTTTGCTGGGTTGTGCTTTATAACACACAGTTGAATGCTACTATTATGGATGTTAGCTTTCTTCCTGGAGGTAGAATACAACATAATCCATTCTGCCATAACATGAGCTATTAGAAGTGATGCTTCTGGCTATTAGGGGTAAATCATATCTGCGGAATGAATTAAGAGTTGAGCTGTTTGCAGTATATTGAATTTGCCCATTTTACAACTGCATTCATTAAATCCAAATTTGATGAGAGCTGTTCATATTAAATTTGATAACCCTAATCTAGCAACTTACACAAATTATAAAGCTCCTTTGGAAATTCTATGACATTTGTGTTATTTTTGTCCTTTAATAACTAAGTCATTTTAAAATTAGGTACCCATACTTAATCATATATTCATAATTTATGAGTCTTATTGAATTAGTTCAGGATTCAGTGCTCTAGTCTGATTCTGTCTTTATGCTTTGACATTGAAGAATCTAAGATTAGTGAATAATCTTAATTTTTCAATGGAATTCACTAAACTTTTGAGGAATATCTATGATGTACACAGCACTGTGCAAGATGTAGTTAGTTTGAGGAGGAAAAAGAACTAATCTTTACTTCCTGGAAATTATTGCCTGCTGAGATAATAACAGGTAAGAGATCTGTATGGGCATTTCCCCTGTTATTTGTCAGAAAGGGGCAACCTTCTTGGAGCGAGCCAGGTGGAAAAAGTGACGTATCTTATCATATTTAAAGTCTCCTTGGGAAACAGTACAACAATTCTAGATGAATGTAATAGAGTCTCTTTGCCCAACTACTTCTAAAAGTCTTATACCTGTTTTTTTTTTTCCTAATAAATTATCCATTAATTCATTATTTCCCAACTCTGACTTTTGAAGTGAATTTTTCTCATCTGTTTCCCTGAACTACAGAACAAAGTTGCTTCTGGAGAGGAGGTGGGAAAAACACAGTTGAAATTAGTAAAAAAATCTTTATTATGAATATTTTAAAATTTAGTTTCATTTTTAAACATCTATAATAGTTCAAAGAATGCCTAAAAAGAATTGCTTGGGATATTCCTTTTTTTAATTGAAAATTATTGGGGTGTCAATAAAATCAAATAAGTTTCAAGTTTCAAGTGTACAATTCAACATGTCATATATA
>NW_011888814.1:7298166-7313353 GCF_000151845.1 Pteropus vampyrus | reverse complement strand
GCCAAATATTTGACTCCTTTACCCCTATCTACCTCCCGCTTCTCTTTCCTCTGATATACGCTAATCCACTGTCCATATCCATGAGTCTCTGTTTGTTTGTCATGTTTGTTGCTTTCAGTTTTATATCCCATGTATGAATGAAATTATACGGTTTTCAACTTTTTCTGTCTGACTTATTTTGCTTAGTATGATAATCTCAAGATCCATTTATGTTGTTGCAAATTTTTTCTTATAGCTGAGCAATATTCCATGGTATATATGTACCACGTCTTCTTTATCCAGTCACCTATCGTAGGATACTTTGGTTGCTTACATGTCCTGGCCACTGTGAATAATGCGGCTATGAACATTGGGGTGCATATATTTTTGCGGATAAATGTTTCCAGGTTTTTTGGTAAATATCCTGAAGAGGGATTGCTGGGTCGTATGGTAATGGTAATTCAATTCTTAGTTTTTTGAGGAACCTTCATACAGTTTTCCATAGTGGTTGTACCAATTTACATTCCCACCAGCAGTGTATGAAGGTTCCTTTTCCCCACTTTGTATTAGGGAAATGCGAATCAAAAGCACTTGTTAGAATGTCTATCTTAAACTTGTCCTGTTTAAGATAGACATTCTAACAAGTGGTTTTGATTCGCATTTCCCTAATAGCTAGTGAAGGTGAGCATCATTTCATATGTCTGTTGGCCATTTGTATGGCTTCTTGGGAGGAGTATCTGTTCAAGTCCTCTGCCCATTTTTTATTTCAGTAAGAGATTTCTGTGGACCTGCTTAATGAATAGCTAAAAAAATTGATTTATAATTAGTTTTACACAAAGTTCACATGTATTTGTATGGAAATGGGCATGCTTAGATTTCTCAAAATCATTTTTTTATTCTTTTGAATGGGTTAAATACTGTTTCTAAGAATGTTTCCTCCTATTAACTTACTGAGTAAACTTCTCTTTTAAAAATGATTGATAAAAACATAAACCATAGCACAATCCAACATCTTTAATCTGAATCACTGATTTTCTTTAATGTAACAGGTAGTACCATTGATTAATTAAATATATAAGTCCCCTTGCCTACTAAAGTTTTATCTTGTTAAATTTCTTCATTAGTCATATGTTTAATATTTTTTAAAAGATGGTTTCTGAATTATGCAGAAATGATAGCTTATTACAAGGTCTTTGTGAAAGTTCAGAACTATGGAAAGCTAGCTAAGATTTGGATAGACTCTTCACTTGGCCAAAATATTTTATGTCTTGCCTACATATTATAACTTAAGAACATAAAGGTTTTCCTTTTTTCATATGTAAGAAAATGTTTTTCAGTTAACAGACCAGAAAATATCATGGGTGTTGCTCTGACAGTTATGTTTCAAAATCTTGTGTTAGCAAGCTAATCAATACTGCATTTTATTTTGTATTTTTTCCTTTTTAAAATTATTTTGACTCTCTTATAATTCAAATTCTATTTTGGCTACATTTACTTTTGGTAGCAAAATATTTTAATTCATTCTTGAAACAATCTCACTTGGTTCTCACACTTCCTTCATTGAATTCATAGCAGATTTAAGGTGAAATCAGGTCCATTTAATTTATGTAATGGTAGTTTATCAAGTCAAGTTGGTATTTCATAGAGGTGAGATCTGTAGCAAGACGTGATTATGTTTTAAATTGGCCTTTGAAGTGTTGAACAACTTCATTGCAACATTATAAATATTTTCACACCCTTTTTTTCTCAGTAATTTCTGTCATTTTTTTTTCTCAAGGAAGGAAACTCTGAGTACAATTGTACTTAATGATGAGTTCTTGATTAGCTTGCAAGTTAAATCATCAGTGGAGTGACTGTATGATAATAAAATGAAATCGTAATTATAGCTAATGCCCAGTTAGTACTTTTATGTAGCTGGTTCTGTATTAAATGCTTTATATATATTTCATTTACTCTTCATAGTAAAACCTACTTTTAGATGAGGAAGCTAAGGTATAACCCTGTGAAGATGAGTGGAGGTAATTATATCCAGGTCACATAAATAATATGAAGTTTTGATTGATGCCAAAATCCATGTGCTTAATGATTACATCTACTTCAGTAACACTGCTTTCTTTGGAAGTCCTCCTTCCTTAGCCAACTAGAACCTTTAGGGAGTCCCATGTCTTAATAAACAACCTGGTATAGATTGCAAAATGGCCTCAGTTCTTTGCAGCATTAGAAGGTGATGCTTACTTTTTTGACTATGTGGTTATTCATTAGCATACACATCAAAGAGAATAAAGAATAAAACAGTAAAAATAAAATGTCAGTTTATTTGATTTTTTTTTTAAAGTTGGCAAAGATTTACGGAGTTAATTAAATTTTTAAAATACCTCAGCTACTTCTCGAAGAATCTTCCTTAGGAAATGTGGATCTGGGGACAAATCACACTGTGTGTCCTGCTTTCTCCAATGAACATCTAGGACTCATCTTGTCCATCCATCCACTGCAGTCACAGAGGAGTTACCCAGAGGACTCAGACCCTATCCTTTACACAGCTCTTTCTTGCACTCAGAACCCTCTTCCTCCTGTACTTGCAAAGCCAGGTTCCTTCTTGTCCTTCAGATCTCAGCTTAAATGCCCATTCATCAAGAAGTCCCTTTCTGATCTCTCCACGAAAGTGAGATTCCTCCTCATTATTGTCTCCTCCACCCTCTTTATTTCCTGCGTCATGCTTTCATTAGCTGTTGCCAATTTGTTCTCTGTATCTCCCACTAGATTCTAAGCTTCTTGAATCAAGTCTGTCTTATCATTGTGTCTCTAGCATTGAGCAGAATGGCATATAATAGGTGCTCAGTAAATATTTGAGGAATGAATGAGTGAAAAAGTGAATGAATAGGAGAGCTTTAAGAAGGAAAAGAAATAGTTGAAAGGAACAAAAAAATGCAGCGTAAGGAGCTTTCTCATTTATAGTCCAAGCAGAGAAAATTGGGATGGGTATCACTGAAGTGTGGGGTAGGGGTAGGGAAGATTTTCCCCTTAGAATATGAAGTGCAGACTTGCCTCTGTCCCCTTCGAAACTGGATGACGGAGTCACAACTTTATCTTCCAAGAGTCACAACTTTATCTTCCAAGAAAAAGCTGTGTCTCTGGCAACTTCTTTTAACAAGGCAAGACCCCAGTCCAAAATCCAGGCCTCAGATTAGCTGTTTCACAGAGAAAGCTGTACTTCGCCATAGATAATGAAGGCTGGTCTGTGGTGCTTGATGGATTCTACTTCACTCCTATTTTTTTCTCCAAGACTGTGGAATTCAAAATGAATAACATGTTTTAAAGTATTGTTATTTATTTTGAAAAATATTATTATTTGAGTTAAAAATTAAGTTCACACCATTCAGATTACGCTTTTGCATTTAAGAGTTCAGACCTGCATGGGGTTAGGGAGGAAAACATAATTAAACATAAATAGCAGGAAACAAGAGATAAAAGAAGGAAATATTAAATTACAACAGTAATATGGCAAGGAATAGTAGACACTCTGCAAATCTCTTTCCATCACAAAATTACTGTGGATGTAACCAATCAATTCCATTTTTAAATCATGGATTGAAAGGACACAGAAATGAGAATTATGGTAAACTGCCTAAAAATATGTAAGTCATAATTAAGAATATGACATAAGAAGAAATTAGAAATTTTGAGTGATGAGATGCCTTAAACTAAATACTTAAACTAGACACTTAAACCAATATCCCTATGGGCAGGTAAGAACTGAGAAAGTGAGATAAGGAAGCCCTCATTAACTGAAGGTCCCTGGCCCTTATATGCAAAGTAAACAGTAAAACAGAGCAAAACAAAACAGAATACATGATTGGGCTTCATTTTAAAAATGAAAACAAAAATTATGAAACTAATTTCCTCTGAAACCTAGGTGATATCTACAGTTGTTACTTGGTATAACTGTCCCAAAGGTCAGAGGATAATGGATTAGTGAATATTTTCATGTTATGACAACTTTGGTAAATACTATTACTGTTATTTTACTATATTGAAGGGAGCTTTCGGATAAAGACAGATCCCTTTGGTAAGAGTGAGTGATAAGCCTTATTCTTGGGGGGCAGGTTTCTGGGCCATATAGAGACAGTGGTATAAACAAAATGATTCAGACAGGTCTTGACAGTGGGACTTTCCTCCAAATAGCCCTGCTGACTTTATAGTATCATATTCCAACCTAGATGATTTTTAGAATAGTTGGAGGAATTGTTTAGTGTCATCTCAGAACAGGGAATGTGAATTTTTAAAAGTTGCTTAGGTGATTCTGATAATCAGGCACCTTTGAGAAATCCTTCTGAAGATTCAGAACCAGCTCTTTCAGACCAATTTTGGGCTTCATTGGGTGAGCAGCTACATATTATTGTTAATACCGTTCATCTTTTAAAAAAAATTATGCTTTTCCACTCTAAAATTAATGTAATTCTTTAATATCATCTAAAATCCATCCATATTCAAATTGCCCAAATAGTCTCAAAATGTCTTTTACTGTTGGTTTGTTTGAATCCGTATCCAAATGAAGTGTACCTATTGCATTTGGTTGATGTGTTCCTTAAGTCTTCTTTTTTTATGCCACTGATTTGTTGGAGACACTGTATCATTTGTACTGTAGAGTATTCCACATTTAGATTTGACTGATTGCTTTCTCATTTGTTATTTAACTTGTTGCTCTATCCTTGTATTTAATGTAAACTGGTAATTTGATATAGATTCAGTTTATTTTTGGATTATTATCTTTTTAATGTGTTCTATATCATTGCAGTCATTATTCTTTTTGATAAAAATTGTCCCATCTTAGGTCAGTACAAACTCCTTTATATTAGCTCCAGTGTCCTTTGACTCAACCTTATTAGTCATTGATAATGTCCTTGCTTTCAGGATCAACTTGCTGTATATCTAGAATCAGTGACTCCTAAAAAGAGCCTTGCTCTATTTCGGTGGGAAACGATATTTAGAGACCATAATCTGAGTGCCTGGAGAGCCCATTGCTGTGTGATTATTGCACTGAGCCTTTTCAGGAGGCAGAGTTAGGAAATACATATTTAAAAATAAATCATGAGTATAGACTAATGTTTCAAGTTTAGGGTTACAGACTTTTTACTTAATTTGCTTAATTTTATACTTTAAAAATAAAGAGATTTTATTTATTTTATGCTGGAAATTTGAAGGCTTTCACCCAAACCTGCATAGTTGTACTGGTCTTTGGTCTCTCTGCTCTTATGTTCGTTCTTCTTATGTTATGTTCTTCTGGTTTGCCCTGTATTATGGGAGGTTGACCCCTGCAGTTTGCCTTTCCCTGGATCCTTTGTCATTTAACTTCCAGTTGACCTTTGTCAGTGGGGGGCACTGATAGGAGATAGGCATGTCGGAAGGAGATTTCAAATTATTTCTCCTGTTCTGTCTCTGCCCTGAGAACCCTTTGGCAGTGGCTGTATCTCCTCTCCCACTGTACTGTTGTGCCATTGTTTCAGTTTTCATGGGTGACCCTGGCCACTGGCTCTAGTTATACTACCTTCTCATCCTCTCCCTGGCTTGGGCACTAATAAGTGCGGAAGAAACCGTTTCTACGATGGCGACACCATATTTGTTTATTGCCTTTAAGCCTAATTTGATTTGGTTTTTCTACAAGACATTCCATACAGCTTCCTTTTGGTGCTAATTTCTATGTTGTGTCACTGTGCTCTGGGTTTTTACCTCTCCTGTCACCTGTGTGTAAGGAATTCTCTACATTATAGTCTTTCTATTTTAAACACTCAAGTGGTTTCTATTACTTGGTTAGACTCTGATGTAATAGTATTGCTTAATAATTTAATGTTTTATTTTACCAACAGAACGTTTTGAATTTTTGACTGCTTAGAGCTTGCAGGCTGGATCCTGACAGTCATTATTATCATTATCACAAGTCATTTATTAATAATTATACTGTGGGTATCATTTCATACATTTATGCTTTTTATTTTAAATCATAACTGTTAGGCTTTGTCTAATTATATTTCTCCTCCGGCTTCTGAATCTGCCATTCCTACTGCTATCACCCCACTTCAGGCCATTAGATTTTGCAATAACTTCACAACTTTCTCCTCACCTCTAGTCCTTCTACTTTCCAGTCTATTTTAATATATGCTGCCAGAGTTATTTTCATAAAACACAGCTCAGATAATGTCACATCGTCACTAAAAAGGAAATCTGTGGATCCCCATCACCTACCAAATTAAGCACAAACTTTTTGTTCTAGCCTTCAACATTCTCTACAAAATATCTCAGACTAACTCAATGTTGAGTCTTTTATCAGACAAACCTTCAGCCACTTGATCCACTGGAAGATCCCGAGAAGTAAGAGCGATATCTCTGAATCTGCAACATGGAATGTCTTGTGGAGAAACCAAGTCAAATTTGGCTTAGAGGCAGTAAACAAATTTGAGTGTCACCAACATAGAAACTATTTCTTCTGCATTTATTAGATGAAATTATTTTATAAAGAATGTTTCCTCATTCATTATTGAATTACTCTGAGGTACCGAAAAGGCAAGTTAAATATTAGATCATTTTTTCCCCTTGCTTATTATTAATTTTCAGTGTAATTATTTGGTGCCTAAGCAACTTCTAATGGTGACCAATAAATTTTGGAGTATTATTATGAATTCCGGTATCATAATATATTTTATATATTTCCATTTATTTTAGTTATTCTTCTTGATGCATATTGTCCCATCCCAGGTAATGAGTCCATCTCTTTTAGTTTTTAAAAAAGATTACAAGGAATTAGCCCTTAAAGATAAAATGACATTCATCTTTTACAGCTTGTTTATTTTATTGTGAGTTCTGGGTCCCTCTAGATGCATTTTAGAAACAAAATATCAATGATTAACGAAGCTACTTACTCTCAGAGAAGGTCAGTGTTGCCACTTTATTTTGATCTTCACTGTGGGCTCACTCGTTCTTACTTTGTTCCTTGTTGTAAGCTATATTCATTCGTTTATTCATGTTTATTAAATCTTTAAATACAAGGTACTGGGAATGTGGTGGTGAATAAGATGGAAAGGGCTACTGTCCTTGTGAGGCTTAAATTATACAGGAGATATAGATATTGAATAATAAGTTACACAAATAGTAATACAATTCCAATAAAAGTAAGTACTATGAAGGAGAAATGCAGAGTGGTATGAGCACCTGTGTCATTGTGCTCTGACCTGCTGGGGGAAGAGGCATGGGAAGGCTTACCTGAAGAAATGATATTTGTGCAGAGATCTAAAGTATGAGCAAGAAGTGAAATAAGCCAGACAGAAAAAGTTGAAAAATAACATGATATCACTTATATATGCGATATAAACCTAAAAGTAACAAATGATCAGGGCAAACAAACAGAGACTCATGGACATGGACTATATATTAGTGGTTACCAGAGGGTAAGGGGTGGGGGAGGTGGGGGGAGATAGATGGTTAAAGGGGGTCAAATATAGGGGGATAGGGGTAGGGTGAAGTGGGTAAAGGGGATCAAATATATGGTAGCTGAAGGAAACTGGACTTTAGGTGGTAAACACACAAAAGAATATACAGATGTCAAATTATAATGTATATCTGAAAATTATATAATTGTATTAACCAACGTTATCCTAATAAACTTAATTAAAAAATAAATAAAATAAAAGTGAAAAAAAAAATAAAGTATGAGCAAGGATTTAGGTGAAGGGGGTTATGTGAGCTTATTTGAGCATAGAACACAGCAAGTTAGGAGGCCCTAAAGAGAGAAGAAAAATATTTACTTTGAGGACTGAAAGAGAGGCCACTGTGGCTGGAGTGTGGAGACCTATAGGATGACTGGAATAGGTTGGAGAGGCATGTAGAGACCAGTCCATTTGGGTTGCTATAACAAAAATACCATAAACTGGGTGGTTTATAAGCAGCAGACCTTCAGTTTTCACAGTTCTGGAGGCTTGGAAGTCCAAGATCATGGCACTGGCAAATTTAGGGTCTGGTAAGGATTTGCTTCTTAGATGGCAACCTCACGTGGTGAAAGGGATGAGCTAGCTTTCTGGGGTCTCTTTTTTAAATCCTATTCTTGAGGGCTCTGCCATTATGACATAATCACCTCCCCATGGCCCCAGTTCCTAATGCCTTCAGCTTGGAGTTAGGATTTCAACAAATGAAATTTGTTTTTAAAAATGGACTGTGCTTTATGTGTTCTATCTAAACATCTTTGCTTAACCTAATTTTGTGAATATTTTCTCTTGTTTTCTTCTAATAGTTTTTTAGTTTTATCATTTACGTTTAGGTCTATTATCCACTTTGAGTTAATTTTTATGGACAGTATGAGAATCAATGTTCATTTTTTCCCCATATGGATATTCAGTTGTTTTACCACCATTTTTTGAGGTTATCCTTTCTCCTTTGGGTCTTGGCACCTTTAGAGAAACTCAACTATTATTTCTGTTCTCTATATTTTATTCTATTCTTCTATATGTCTATCTATATGCTAAAACGTTGTTGATTATTGTAGTTTTCTAGTAAGTCTTGAAATCAGATAAGTTCTCCAAGTATGTTCTTATTTTTATTATTTTTTTAGATGAGGTAACCCTTGGTTGACCTCACAGATTGCAGGGACTTTGTCAGCTTACAATCCCTTATTTTTAATTTTTTTTTATGCCTACAGCACCTGGTCTTCCTAGGTGGTCTCCTATCCAAGTACTAATCAGGCCTGACCTTGCTTAGCTTCCGAGATCAGACGGGATCGGGCTTGTTCAGGGTAGCAAGGCTGTCGACAGTATGTTCTTATTTTTTTAAATCATGTTAACTATTGTAGATTCTTTGAATTTTGATACAAATTTTAGAATCAGCTTGTCAGCTTCTACATAAAAAGCATCCTAGGATTTTGGTTTGGATTGCACTGAATCTATAGATCATCTTGGGGATAATTGATATAGCAACAATATTGAGTTTTCTGATCAATGAACATATCATGTCTCTTTATTTACTTATATCTTTAAATTTTCTTAGCAATGTTTGTAGTTTTCAGTGTACATGTTTTATATATAGTTTGTTAAATTTATCTCTAAGTAATGTTTTTCAATGCTATCATAAATGATATTTAGAAAATTTCATTTTTCAATTGGTAAATTTACCCATTCATTTTATTAAATTTGTTGTAGATTCTTTGGGAGTTCTTTGTAGATGATTATGTTGTCTGAAAGTAAATAAAGATTTTACTTCTTCCTTTCCAATCTGTTGTGCTGTCTGTCTATCTATCATCTATCTTTTATCTATTTGTCTGTCTGTATTTATTCTTTACTTACCCTAATATAATGGCTAGACTCTAGTATAATGTTGAATAGGAGTGGTGAAATTGACATCTTGGCCTCATATATACTCTTAGGGGAAAAGCATTGAGCCTGTCAGCACTAGGTACGATGTTAGATGTATTTTTCCAATAGACATTCTTTATTGTGTTAAGGAAGTTTGTCATAATTTGCTGAGTTTATTTATTATTATTATTTAAAATAATTCTTTTATTTTTCAATTATAGTTGGCATAAATTGTATTAGTTTCAGGTATACAACATAGTAATTAGACTGTTATATAACTTGCAAAGTTATCACCCGGATAAATTAGTACCCATCTGACACCACACATAGCTATTACAGTATTGTTAACTATATTTCTTATGCTATACTTTACATCCCCATAACTATTTTGTAACTACCAATTTGTACTTCTAATTCTTTCCCCTTTTTTACCTATATCCCAACCTTCTCCCATCTGGCAACCCTCAAAATATTCTCTGTACCTATGAATGTGTTTCTGTTTTGTTTGTTTGTTTATTTTGTTCTTTAGATGCCACATGTAAGTGAAATCATATGGCATTTATCTTTCTCTTTCTGACTTACTGCACTCAGCACAATACCTCTAGGTTCATCCATGTTGTTGCAGATGGTAAGATTTCGAACAAGATGAACCCAAAGAGGCCCACACTAATACATATCATTATTAAAATGCCAAAGCTTACAGACAAAAGCAGCAAGAGAAAAGCAATTAGTTACCTACAAGGGAGCTCCCATAAGACTGTCAGCTAATTTCTCAGCAGAAACTTTGCAGGCCAGAAGGGATTGGTATGAAATATTCAAAGTGATGAAAAGCAAGGACCTACGACCAAGATTATTCTATCCAGTAAAGCTATCATTTAGAATTAAAGGACAGATAAAGATAAAGAGCCTCCTAGACAAGTATCTTGTAATACTAAACCAGTATTACAAGAAATGCTAAAGGGACTTCTTTATGAAGAAGAAAAAAAAATATCAAAAATATGAATAATAAAATGGCAATAACTATATATCTATCAATAATTACTTCAAATGAAAAGGATTAAATGCTTTAATGAAAAGATAGGGTGGCTGAATGAATAAGAAAACAAGACCCTTACATATGCTGTCTATAAGACACTCACTTCAGATCAAAAGAATATTCATGGCAGCACAATTTAGAGTAGCCAAGATATGGGAACAACCTAAATATGCATCAACAGATGATTGGATAAAGAAGTTTTGGTTCATATATACAATGGAATATTACTTAGCCGTTAAAAAAATGGAATCCTACCATATGCAATGACATGGATAGACCTGGAGGTTATTATGCTTAGTGAAATTAGACAGAGAAAGATAAATACCATATGATTTCACTTATATTTGGAATCTAAGGAACAAAAAGAATAAACTAATGAAAAACAGACTCAATATAGAGGACAATTTGGTGACAGACAGAGGGGAGAGGAGTTGAGAAGCTGGGAGAATGGTGTGAAGGGTTAAAGAAGTACAAATAAGTAATTGGTAGATGGTCATGGGGTTGGGGGAGCATGGCCGAGGGAATGCAGTTAGCATTAATGTATTGGCTAGGTGGAGAACCAGAAGAGAGAAGAAGCAGTAGGGGGAATCTTTTTATAAACTATATAAATATCTAACCAGTGTACTGTATACTTGAAACTAATAAAATAAAATAAAGACATACACAGACTGAAAATAAAGATATGGAAAAAGATATTTTATGAAAATGGAAATGAAAAAAATCTGGGGTTGCAATATTTATACCAGACAAAATAGATTTTAAAGCAAAGGTTATAACAAGAGACAAAGAAGGACCCAGTAATCCCACTTCTGAGTACTTATTCAAAGAAATTCGAAATATTACTTTGAAGAGATATGTACATCCATATATTTACTGCAGCATTATTTACAATAGCCAAGATTTGGAGTCAAGTTGGGTGTTCATCAATGGATGAATGGATAAAGAAGAGGTGGTATATATATATACAATAAAATATTCAGCCATAAATTTTTTTAAAAAATAAAATATTTAATCACATATTTTTATATCATGAATAGGCATTGAATTTTTTAAAAAATGCATTTTCTATGTTAATTGAGATGATTACATGGTTTTTTATTTATCCTGTTAACATGATGAATTAATTGCATATCTGGGATAAAACTTGTTGGCCATCATTTATTTTTTTTTAAATATATTTTTAGATTTGATTTGCTATTTTGTTAAGGAATTTTACATTGATATTTGTAAAGACTATTATACAGTAGTTTTAGTTTTTTTGATATCTTTTATTTTGGTATCAAGATACTGCTGTCCTCATAAAATGAGTGTCTTCTCTCTCCATTTTTTCAACGAGGTTGTGTAGAAGTATTTTATTTCTTCCTTAAATGTTTAAAAGAATTTACCAATGAAGCCATGAGTCTGAGTAGAAGTGGTGAGATAGACATCTTTGCCTTATACACATTAGAGGAGAAGTTTTCTTTATGGTAAAATTTTAAATTACAAAGTTCTTCAAATTTCTTCTTTTAAATTACAAGTTCTTCAAAATACATTATGTTATTCAAATTTTCAATTATTTTAAAAAATAATTTGTGTCCTCAATTTATGAATTCCTCCATTTGATCTAATTTGTGGAATTTATCAGTATGAGATTATTTATAATACTTACTTAGTATTCTTATTATAGCTGGGGATCTATAGTCATATCTTCTAATTTATTCCTGATATTAGTAATTGATATTTTTTCTTGATCATTATTGCTAATTTATCAGGTTTATTGAACTTTAAAAAGAAATAAATTTTTATTTCATTGTCTTTATTGTTCTATTTTTGTTTTTATACCCAAAGATATGGTTTCTGCTTTTATCTTTTTATTTCTTTCCTTCTTTTTAGTTTAGTTTTAATTTTTTCTTCTTTTCTGTGGCAACTTAAGGCCAGAACTTAATTGATTTGAGGCCTTTATTTTATTTTATTTTCTAATGTAAGCATTTAAAGCTATAAATTTCTCTTAGCACTGCTGTATCTGCATCTCCGAAATTATAATCTGTTATGTTATCAGTTTTATTTAATTGAAAATTAAAAAAATTTTTTAGATTTCTTCTTTGGCCCATGGGTTCTTTATAAGTGCGTATTTAAATATCCAATTATTTGGGTATTTACCAGATATTTGTCCATTATTGATTTCTAATGTAATGTATTGTGGTCAGACAGCAAATTTGATATGATGTTAATTCTTTAAGAAATTTTTAAACATGTTTTGTTGCCCAGCGTATAGCCTATCTTAGTGAATATTTCATGTGCACTTCACAAGAATGTATAGTCTGCTGTTGTTGGGCAGAGTATTTTATGTGTGAATTCAGTCAACTTAGTCAGTAGTATTGTTCAAATCTTCCATATTCAAACTGATTTTCTATCTTCTTGTCCTATCAATTCCTGAAAGAGGAATAATAAAATCTCCAATTACAATTGTAGATTTATATGCTTCTCTTTTGAGGTCTTTTAGATTTTGCTTCATGTATTTTGATATTCTATACTTAGTTTCATGTAAATGTAGGATTATGTTTTCTTATTATGTTTCCATCATTATGAAGTATCTGTCTTTTAGAAAGTATTCCTTGTTCTGAAGTCTTCTTTATTTAGTTAAGCTATTTTAGCTTTCTTGCGATTAATGTTTCTATGGTATATTATAATTATATATAATCTTTTTCCTTTTAATCTCTCTGTATTTTTATATTAGTGAGTTTCTTTTTCAACTTTATTGAAGTATAATTGACAAATAAAATTGTAATATATTTAAAGTGTACAGTGTACTTAGTACTTAGCAAGGGGAAACCTATGCAAAATCTAGAGCTCTTTCTCTCCATAGCTTCCTCTTCTCTGGTTCTTTGACCTACAGATTATTGTCATTTTAGCTCCTTTGAATTCTGTTTTTTTTTTTTTCAATTCAGTGGCATCACCTCGTTCTGCTTGAGATGGCCCTCCCTACCATAGTCAAGGTGCTTCCAGACAAAAAGCCAGGAAAATCATAGGGTTCGACTCATTCGTTTCCCTTTCTCAGAGATCACCGTCCTGAACTGCCTATTGTCTAAAAATAGTTATTTCATATATTTTGTCCAGGTTTCTAGTTGTTTATAATGTGTTCAGGGGTGCATCTATTCAGAAGCACAAGTCTGTATATTCAGTTTTGATCATATTCAATTTAAGGTAAGTTTGACATTTTTAAGTGGAGATCCATTATCTAATTGGTGTTAGATTTGCATTTTAAAGAAGAAATGTGCGTTGAAGAGACATTTCCCAAATTTAAGGGAATCGTAGTAATGTGGAAGGTAATCAAAGTTATAAGCATGATTGGATATTATTACCTTGTGAGAATGAAACTATGTGAAGAAAATTGGGCTTTGGGTCAGGCCTTCAAGGAACCTCACTTTTAAATTCCAGGCAGACAAAGATGAACTAGAGGAGATGACAAAGAAGGAGCATCTAGAGAGGCAGGAGAAAACCAGGAGAGCTTGTTGAAGAAGCCAGAGTAATTATTGTCAGGATTTTAATTATGTTGGTTCAAGTGAAATGAGGACTGAAATTTGGCCATTGGGTTTTGTGACATGAAACGTTTTGGTGACCTTGCCCAGAACAGTTTCAGTAGAATGTTAGGACAGAAGCCATATTTAATGCTGGGGGAGAGTACGAGCTAAGACAACAGAGAGGGTAAGTTTAGATAATTTTTTAAAGTTTAGTTGTAAAGTGGAAGCAAAAGTCAGCTTGAGAGTCGTAGGCGTATGAGAGTTTTAGAAGTGGTTTTATTTCTTTTCAAAGATGTTACCTTTTTAAACAGGCTTGCATGTGTAGAAATGCTGGTGGGAAGGACCTGTTTGAGAGTATGAGGTTAATGATTTGAGGGAGAGGCGGTAATCTTTAGTGTCAAGAGTAGAAAGGCTGCTGTGTGTGCAAGTTGTGGCTTGATCTTAGATAGAAAAATCAATATATTTTCTTGTAACAGAAGAAAGGAAGACAGAATGGGTGCCTAGGAAGTCAGGTTTGTCTGTTTGGTGGTGGAAAATTGAGAGCTATTTTTAACTGATGGCATCTATTTCTTATGGGGAATAAAAAGATGCTTTCTACAAAATGTTTGAAAAATACTTGACCTGTTGCTGGTAGAGGTAATAGGAAGACGTGACTGCCAGTAGACCCCAGAACTGGACTGGGCAACTGGGGGCTCCTTAGCTCTGCCCCTGTGCTTGGAATGTACCTACTCCCTACTGTTTCCACAGAGGGAGATATTTTCAAGGACATAGCCTTGAGAAAGCAATATGTCGTTGAGATCATCTGGACAGTATATGTGAGTGGACCCAGTTAAAGCCTCTGTATAACTTTTAAGATTTGGCAGGAATGTGTGGAAAACTCCTGGTCTTGAGGGTGCCTAAGACGAGCTTCGTAAGTAAATTCTCCTGTGTATTAACACTGCCACCTACCAATCTCCAGTAGCCTCCCTATTTCTTTGGCCTCTGTGTATATGGGGCCTAGTTTCAGATTACACCCAGGAAGATTCCTCAAGAGGTTGCAAATTAACACCCATATTGACATTGATCTGAAGAATTTTTAAAGAAAATTTGGTAATATTTAATCAGAACCATGGACAAAACAATGCAGTTAAGTTTGTTTAGTATCAGACATGATTTACTACAATATCTGGCTGATGATTAGTTACGAAGGGACTCAGTGACCCAGGTGAGTAGTATGGGTGGAAGGAGACCAACCTGAACCATGAATGCACTAGTCCAGAAAGGTGATTGGCAAATGATTAGGTCAGTGGTGGCCCCTTACCAAGAATGGAAGACTGGAGAGAACAGTGGCCACTTGCTTA
>NW_011888814.1:7262629-7298116 GCF_000151845.1 Pteropus vampyrus | reverse complement strand
AAAGATGAACTAGAGGAGATGACAAAGAAGGAGCATCTAGAGAGGCAGGAGAAAACCAGGAGAGCTTGTTGAAGAAGCCAGAGTAATTATTGTCAGGATTTTAATTATGTTGGTTCAAGTGAAATGAGGACTGAAATTTGGCCATTGGGTTTTGTGACATGAAACGTTTTGGTGACCTTGCCCAGAACAGTTTCAGTAGAATGTTAGGACAGAAGCCATATTTAATGCTGGGGGAGAGTACGAGCTAAGACAACAGAGAGGGTAAGTTTAGATAATTTTTTAAAGTTTAGTTGTAAAGTGGAAGCAAAAGTCAGCTTGAGAGTCGTAGGCGTATGAGAGTTTTAGAAGTGGTTTTATTTCTTTTCAAAGATGTTACCTTTTTAAACAGGCTTGCATGTGTAGAAATGCTGGTGGGAAGGACCTGTTTGAGAGTATGAGGTTAATGATTTGAGGGAGAGGCGGTAATCTTTAGTGTCAAGAGTAGAAAGGCTGCTGTGTGTGCAAGTTGTGGCTTGATCTTAGATAGAAAAATCAATATATTTTCTTGTAACAGAAGAAAGGAAGACAGAATGGGTGCCTAGGAAGTCAGGTTTGTCTGTTTGGTGGTGGAAAATTGAGAGCTATTTTTAACTGATGGCATCTATTTCTTATGGGGAATAAAAAGATGCTTTCTACAAAATGTTTGAAAAATACTTGACCTGTTGCTGGTAGAGGTAATAGGAAGACGTGACTGCCAGTAGACCCCAGAACTGGACTGGGCAACTGGGGGCTCCTTAGCTCTGCCCCTGTGCTTGGAATGTACCTACTCCCTACTGTTTCCACAGAGGGAGATATTTTCAAGGACATAGCCTTGAGAAAGCAATATGTCGTTGAGATCATCTGGACAGTATATGTGAGTGGACCCAGTTAAAGCCTCTGTATAACTTTTAAGATTTGGCAGGAATGTGTGGAAAACTCCTGGTCTTGAGGGTGCCTAAGACGAGCTTCGTAAGTAAATTCTCCTGTGTATTAACACTGCCACCTACCAATCTCCAGTAGCCTCCCTATTTCTTTGGCCTCTGTGTATATGGGGCCTAGTTTCAGATTACACCCAGGAAGATTCCTCAAGAGGTTGCAAATTAACACCCATATTGACATTGATCTGAAGAATTTTTAAAGAAAATTTGGTAATATTTAATCAGAACCATGGACAAAACAATGCAGTTAAGTTTGTTTAGTATCAGACATGATTTACTACAATATCTGGCTGATGATTAGTTACGAAGGGACTCAGTGACCCAGGTGAGTAGTATGGGTGGAAGGAGACCAACCTGAACCATGAATGCACTAGTCCAGAAAGGTGATTGGCAAATGATTAGGTCAGTGGTGGCCCCTTACCAAGAATGGAAGACTGGAGAGAACAGTGGCCACTTGCTTATTCCATTTCCTACCAATGGCTTATACTGCTTTCTCCTCCTCTCATGTTTCTTTTCCTGTTTCTGACGTTCAATCCTCAAGCCCCACTCCCATCTCTACTCATCCTCTTCTCCTTGATCTCTAGCCTCATTTCTTTAATCCTGATTTCTCATCCAGCATTTAACCTTCTTTTCACTCTCCCGAGCCCCTCTCTTGAAAATAGTCTCTTTATTACTTATTGAAAAATCTTTATTCCCATTTTTCAGCATTTCCAATTCCTCCCCTTCTTGTGTGTTTGTCCTCGCTTTATTTTTTTTTTTAGCTACCTTGATTCCTACTGTTATCCCGTTCTCTGTTTGTTTATGAAAGAAAAAAGCCTACATTTTCAGTATTAGCACTTCCAATTTAAGGTAGATTATATTCTTAAGTGCCATCTTGGGCTGCTTTAAATTTTCTCAAATTTTATTCCTTGTAATTAAAAGATTAAAGGACATCCAAAGAGCGATGTATCTCATCAAGTGTGAAGTTGAAATCGTATTTTTAAAAAAAGACAGAAGTGACTGAAGGATTTTTAGTTTTGTTTTCTTTTTTTGCTTCTTTTTAAAAACGAGGGCCCAACGATATTTACATATAGTCTCTGGCAAACCATTTTGAAAACATTTACATATTTAGACTATTTAGAAATTAGAGAGAATTGGAAAGACAATAAATGTCTTCATATATCTAAGTTATGGTCTATGAAAAAAGAGTTAGCTCTTCATAAAAAAGCAAAGTATATTTTCATTTAAGCACCCAAAATGTGGGAAGCTTTTGAGAAGCAGCTTTACCAGGTAGTCTGCAGATATTAAAAGTCAGAAATCCTAAGTTGTTTTATCGTCACTAGTAGGCAGTTAATCAACAGCGTATATGAATCATCTACTATGTACAATGTACTTTCATGGCGTCTGCTGAAGAATAACAGTATATCTCAGAGTCAACTCTCAAGTGTACCCTCTGATAGGGAGTAGGTGTAAGGAGTGAGTTCACTCTTCAAAACTTAAGTGCAAGAAACTTTTGTCTTCTATATCAGGCAACTCTGGCACTGAGGCACATTGATTAGAGTGTCAAGAAATTCAGTTATGATGTTTCCAATGCTACAGAGGTATTCACTATAGAGATACTTACTATAGCCCCTATGGGGCTATAGTAAAAGGAGGCAACTCTGTTTCTTCCATGGCAAGCATAGGAAAGAGGCTTCTTTGATGAGTTTCCTGGGTTCCTAGGCATTGGAAAGGAACAAAATGAAGATCTCTACCATTCCCAGTCCCTGATAGAGCATCATTCTCCCTCCATTTCCATTTCCAGATCCTTCTTCTCAAACATTGGGTAATCCTCCTTCTCTAAATAATTCAGCAACACAGTGTCTGTTAGGCTGAGTTTTCAGAACATGAGGCCTGTTCATTTTTTAGGGCACATAGGCTCGATTGCTCTTGTGGAGGGCACAAGAAAAAGAGGAAAAAAATTCTTTCATGATCTCCTAAAGCAACGAGAATCAGATAAAAAAGGATATCACACTAAATTATCTTACATATGAAGGCTGTGTGAAATGTACTGATAACAACGTACATTAGATCTTATATTTGGTATTCAAACATGCGGCCTTTGTCAAATTTTTATTTTTCAAAAGTTATATGTTATTTCCAAATAAGTAAGAAACATATTTAAAAATCTCTTACTGACTCAACACTGTATGTGATGTATTCACTAGTCATTTACCATGACACTAAAAATAAACTTTATGTCAGCATTTGATGCAAGAATTAAAATATAATACATTTAAAATATAATTATCATTTTTGAGCAGTGAAATATTTCTGAAAAGAAATTTCCAGCTATCAGGAGATGTTGTTCACCTCAAGGAAAGTGAACATCGTGCTCAAGGTACCAATTTCATCTTAAAGTGAACTTGGAGCATTTACATCTCCTCATGATGACAACATCCAGATCTACCGAAATAACCTTTGTAATGAATACATCTAAATTCTTTGAGCATATGGAAATTTTTCAAAAGAAATTACAGGGCTCCTGCTTTAGACCAGAGCAGTGCTTCTCTAACTTTATTGTGCTCGTGAACCACCTGGGGAATTTTTTAAAATGCAGATTCTTACTCAGTAGGTCTGGGATGCGGCCTGAGGTTCTGCATTTCTAAGAAGCAAATAGGTCAATGCTGGTGACATTGAGCAGCAAGGTTGTAGAGAGAACTTCATTACTATGGAAACTCTAGTCAATGCTGATGAACTGATCTTTTGCAATATATCTTTCACACTGAATCACATGGGTATTTTTTTTTCTCTCAAGGAAACTTGGACTCACATTTAATTGTTAAAAGGTCTTCATCTATGGTGTTTAATCTGACCAATGAATGATATAAGGAAGATGAGGGCCAGACAAAGTAGACTAAAGTCAGGCGTTGTATGCTGTAGGAGGAAAATACAATACTGCGTAGGTGGAAACTGTTTTACACAATAAAATATATAGTACTCAAATAAGTTTGGAGCCAGGCTGATTGGCTTGCTGTGATTTGAGGCCCTCGGTATTACCAGTTGGCCTCTGATTTATTCTGGGGAAGATATGATGAGTTTTGGACATGCTTTGAGATAGCTGTTAGACACTCAAGTGGAGATTTCAAATAAGTAGAATATGGGTCTGGAGCTCAGTAAAGAATTTAGACTGGATGTGTATTTTTTGGGGTGGGTGTGAAGTGAAAAGAAAAGAGAGCCTCGGCCATATCCTGATGGATACTAACCTTTAAAGGAGGAAACAAAAGAATAATAGCCAATGAAGGAGGCGGAGATTTGTGAGGAAAATTGGAAAAGTGAGTTTTCATAGAAATAAAAATATTGACATATACAGGTACTTAACAAATGCTTGTTGAAATGAAAAACAAACGGACAAACAGAAAACCAAGAACTGGGCTCATGAACGCCCAATTTAAATGAGACCACTGAATCAATCACTTTTTCTAAGCATATGTATTCTTTCTTATGTTTGCTTCTATCAAAATGTTGTTCTTTCTGCCTGGAATACCCTTCAGTCTCCCTCTACCTTTCCTGACCTCTGCCTCTGCCACTTTCCCCCTGTTGTGTTTGCACATGCTGCCTCTGGCCTTTGAACCTCGATTACCTCCTCCGGCTCCTGGCTGCCCTTGTGGACCTGGGTGATTGCTGCCCTACCTGCCCAAGCCTTGTTTGCACCAACCCTGTCTCTAGCCTTTTTGCTGGTATCCAACTGGTCTAGGAAGACACTGTCCCAATGAGGAAGCCTCTTTCCCTATGATAGAAACCTAAGGAGGGATATTACATTTGCTGATAGTAAATGTTAGTATGTCCTTTTACTAGGATGTCATATGTGGTGGTAGTGAGTGCCCAAGCTCTAACTGAACCACGATGTGTGATCCTGAGGGATAATATTTGTAGCCAGAAGGAGTAAGTACAGGTAACTGCTGTTGCTTCCTCAGGAACTTGAGCACTCATAAAAGACAAAGCTACTGAAGAATGAACATTTAAAAATGGACCTGAGGTTGTGGAGGGTAGAGGTATTTACGAGATAAGTTGAGATTCAAACTGCCTGGGTTTGAATCTCATTCTACTATTTACAAACTTTAGCCTTGGGAAAGTTACTGAACTTTTCCAGATCTTTGTTTTCTTATTCATAAAATGGAGATAGAGCACTTAGCACAGTTCTCGGCCAATACAACACATTAAATAAGTGCTGGCAAAATGAACCAAGTACACCTACATATGTATAGGTCTGCATGCGTACACACGCACACACATAGCATTTCACGTTAGATGTGCAGATGGGATATGACACATAAAAGAGGTTTATCAAGAACAGTAAGCTAGTCTACTCAGAAAAAGATTGTGGATGGAGCAGAGATGGGCAGAAAGGGCTAATCAGTTCATTTTGGAGAAACTTAAAATGCTGCCCTTTAGATACTATGAAAAGGTGATGCTTGTCAGAGGAACATGTGCTTGGCACATTCCCTATTATGTAATAATAGAATCTGAGTCCTTTACATTCTTTCATTAACTTTTCCTATTATCCAGTGATGGCTGTTTATGAAATCAGCCATTGGTCTTTAGACATGGAGTGGTTTTTCCTGTGTAAAGGAGGTTTAATTAAGCCTTTAACTCCATATGTACCCTATTCTGACATACCGAGTTCATCAGCTTAGACAACATAAAGAAACTGAAAATTTCCAGTGGTATTTGGTGTTCGGAATCAATACCTTAATGCCACCTGGGGAATAAATGATCAGTTGAAGATCAGGATCTCAATGAATGTAGATAATTATCCAACATCCAAGAAATTGTCAACTGGGAACCTTATTTGCACAACAAATGTTCATATCAACATTCTTCCTAATTTTTAGTGTTTAAATCATACATTATTGAGTGGCAAAATACCATGTATAATTGAGTGGCAAAAAGTTATTGAGCTGGTATTTAAAAATTTGCCAGCTTAAGTTTTGTCGACTTCCATTCATTGATTATAATTACTAACTTTTTATTTTTTAAAGTTCTAGTGCTGACATGCTTGGAGGAAGAAATTGAACCACAGTGGTGAAAGAAATCAGCAGAAGAGGAGAATTAAATGTTAAGTGATAGTTTGAAGTCAGCAGTGATGGAAATGAGTTGGTGGGAGTGTTAAATTTTTAAGTGATTTAGCAAATGAAGCTAAGACAGTGCCATGATGTCATTTTGGTTTTTTGAATATAACAAATGGTAATTGATCACACTCAAGTGAAAAAACCTTGTTAAAGAAAATTTTGACTGTTCTAAGCAAATCTTTGCAAAGTTTCCCCTACCTTTTGTTTAAAAGAATACTTTGAGATAGATTTCCTTTTGAAACCTCAAGCTGCTTGAAAACTTTCTAGAGAAAGTATCAAAGAAATATCTTTTATTCCAGAATGCAGTGGAATCTTGGCAGTGGTAGTTAGAAATAATGAAATCAGGGAATGACATTCTCCCTGTCTCTCTGGGATACTGGGTCACCAAGCAGAGTTTTCAGAGGTAGACAGATCCATTTATTTCTCTTTCCTCCTTGTGAGAGGTACCAAAAATGTATATTATCTTAAGAAAAAAAGTCTGGGTTACTCTCCTGCTTAGTTCTAACCTGCTTCTTATGTCTTTTGAAATCCTATCCCAAAGCCTTCATTGCCTGAGTAAAAATGAAGAGTTTCTTTTTACTTTTTAATCACTTTGATTTTTTTACTTTCCTAAGGAAACAAATAGTAGAGCTTATAAGTAATATGAAGTATACATTTATATTTTCCTGGGCTCTTGTCTTAAAATTATTTCTCTTTTATGGACTTAGTTTCTGCTGGATTCACTTATTTTTTTTCATCTTCCATCTGTCCATTCATTTGTTCATTCATTCCTGACCCTATAAATCTCAGGACCTATGATATTTACAGTTATTTTCTTAAATAGTTCTGACATAGGAACCCAATTATGCATATCCTACTTGAAAATACTATGTGTAAAAAGCACAGGGAATGGTGGTTTTTGGTTTAATAACTTTTGGAAAGTTTCTAAAATTAAGTACCTGCCAGTTACCCGCCCCTCCTCCTCACTTCTACAAATGGGGTGGTTTACACATCTGAAGGAAGTCTGAAGTGAGAGGCAATCTATGGCTGATGTTCAGTGTTTATTCCCTTTTCTCCATCATTTTTCATGTGTCAGCTTAATGTCATTTCCTCAGGGAAGCCTTCCCAGTACCTCTAGACCAGACGAGTTACCCCATTACTCCTAGCAGCCTATGCTTCTCTTTCGCAGCCCTCATTACGATTTCTGTTAAGTGTTTATTTGGGTGATTGTTTATTTAATGCCTGTCTTTTCCATCCGACCATATGCTCTGTGGGGGTGGGAAGACCATGTGTTGTTTACTGACCTATCCCCAGAGCCCGTCATGGTGTCTGGCACATAGTGGGAGCTAATTTGTTGAATGAATTAATCAAAAAGTAACCATTAAAAAGACATTAAAAATTTAATTTAACCACTAATCAGAAAAAAGTGTGTGCATTGAATTAACCTTTTTAATTTGTGTGTAATATTGCATATGCACTGGTTATCATTTTCTAGAAATCAAAGTACTGAAATGTGTGAAAACTAGAAAAAAATAGTGTTCACATTTTTAATAAGAAAAAAATAGAAGACTAGGAGAAGCCATAAACTAGAGAAACTATAGAACTAGTTGAAATATTAAAATTTCTTCCATAAAAAGTAAAGGTTTTAAATCCAATTTACTGTTAGAACTTTTGGATGAATATATGCAGAGTAGTTAGGCTTAAGAATTCCCAGACTACTAGCGACTTGATCGATTACAACAAGTCTTTCCCTTAGGAGCTGCTGTGCTTTCTCATTGTAAAATGTAATTAGCAGATGTAAAAAAAGGTTTATTAATCTTATTGGGTATAATTATGGTTGTTTACATGTAAATTTTTTCATGTTCGCAGATAACTTGTCTTTCATTTTAAATTAGACAGGTTAGAAGTCAAATGTCATTACCAATTTGATTAAAATCATTACTTCTTTTTTAAGCAGGATGTTAGTTACTGTATTTTCCAAAAGAAATTCTAATTAATTGGCCTAGTTTTAGTGTTGGAATTTCCAATAGTCAAACCGAAATATCTTAGTGTAGACGTTCTGCCAAAAGTATTTGAGAGCATCATTATGAATAAAACAATATAACATAGAAAACTGGGAATCTGTACAGCCATTCATAAATGTATTTAAAGTATCTAATGATCAATGATGAATGAGACACAGGATAAATAGTGTCCTCTTGCCCATCACAACCACCTTCTGTCTTTTGCCTTCTGTTCACTGCCCTGGGAGGTAACTGTCCAGACAATATCAACAGGTTCTCTTGCCTCTTGGTTTCCAGTGGGTCTGGTCAATGGGATAGTGAGCAGGAGGTCAGGGAAGGATATAATTTTTTGGATCCCTTTCTGTGAGGTTGTCAGAGGCTAGCTGTGTCCCCCCAGGGAAATCACTGCTTCTCTCAAGATGACTTTTGTTCATGACTCCTTCTGATTTCTGTAACTGCTCCCTTCTCTACCCACCTCTGACTTTTACTGGATTAAGGCTCTCTACTGCCATTGCCTAAATACTGCCCCATGCCTTGAAAATAGGCCCTTTATAACACTCCTTGAGTCCCCTAATTTGAATATGTTATTTCCCTGACTCACGTAATACCCTTGAAAAAGTAATGAGAAATGTACCCATTTACAATTCACTAGAATATCTAAGTGGAGTATCTGAAACAAAAAATAAATGACTTTGGAAGTGTAATGTGTGTGTATAATTTCAGGCATACATATGTACAAAAATGCACTCTTTATTTTGAAGTGTGCCTTCTATGCCTTGATCTTTTTCGTATAGCCTGCTGAAATTTCTGATTCACCATCAGTAGCAAGCCATCTTTGATTGATTTATCTAGTAATGAGAATAAATTAACTTTGTCTCTTCCTCTCTCAGGTTGACTTTGTTATTGGTGCCGTGCATTTGTGAGGAGGAGTGTTTTGGTGAGGGTACGGTCTGCATCCTGGCCCATAATGGAATTAAACTTGTGACCTTAAACCTACCAACATCATGCTATACTCAGCTATGTTAACAACTCATAGGCCCTTTCAGTATGGGTATAGCGTTAACTTACTTTGGATGAGCTGATGTTGGGGAGAAGGATAACATTACAACACAATAATCTCTCTCTCTCTCTCTCTCTCTCTCTCTCTCTCTCTCTCTCTCTCTCTCTCTCCCTCCTCTCCCCTCCCGTCCCCACCTCTGTCCCTCCCTCCCTCTCTCCATAGCCTCCACAATTTCCCATCTCAATGGGTTTCCTTCTTTTCTTTTGCTAAGCTTAGCCATATATCAAAACCCAAAAGTTTGTGTTCTTCCCTGAGCCAATTGTGGGAATTCAACTGAGAGGAGAGACAGGGACAGAACTTCACATTTGGCATTGACTTTTACAAACAAGAAGGCTACTATTATCCATTGTGTGGGCAGGATTGCTTTGAGCTGGTCTTGTTTGAGAGGAGAAGAGTACTTTTTCATGTTTTTGGAAGCAAACTCAAGATAGCCATTACTCTTCTTTATTATTCTGCTCTTTGGCTCTACATTTTCTTTCTCCTTTTCCCTCTCACTATTTTGTTTTCTTGAGGTTGAGAGGAGTATGAAAGCTGAGGGCAGTGTGCAGGGGGTGGCGGGGGTCAGTGCTAGACACTGACTTCTAGCCTTGACTCCTTATTTTTTATCTAATTTCTGATTATATACTGATGTTTTGCCATAAGCAACTAGTAGTTTTAATACCAGAGAGCAGTCAAATCTGAAAAGACAAAGTTAGTGGCTGTAATCATTATGCTTTCTGGCCCTGGTTTTGCAGCAACAACAAATCCATCCCAAGACCAGGTGGCAGGAAGCTATCTTAGTGATGGCTGCTGTTGCTAAGGCCAACATCACTGAGGGAGTGCTCAGGCAAGCATTACCCCCCGGGAGGAAGAGCACAGCTTCAAGCTGATCTTTCACCAGAGAAAACCAATGATGCTATTGAACAGATCCCATCCCTGCCAACCTCCACCAGTAAGTTTGACAATCAATGGACAAGGTTGTTTGCGAAGATAAAAAAGAACAAAAACCTTTTTTTGGCAGGAATTGATAGTGAAGATGTGTGTGACTCAGGTTTTAAATTGTCTTCTGTCTGCAAACCTATCTTCAAATATGTGCAAGTTTCTTGCAGGAGGACTTAAATTTACTGCAGTTCTGAGGAGCTTTGTCTGAGCTGTGTTATAGGTGGTTCATTGATCATCAAGGATGTCTTGGCTTCCCAGAGATCTTTGGTAAACCAGAAACTGGGGGAAATGGATGCAAAATTTGCACCATTTTGAACAAACACAAAGTTTCGAGCTTACCACAGTGGTTTGATGTGCAAACAGTGGGAAGCCTTAAGAAGGCATCTGGAGTGGAATTGAAACCTTCTTGGACCCTGAAAGAGCATTTGTGATGTCTAAAAGTCCCTCAGATTTTTTGCATCTCAGTTACACCCCAGATTATCCTCTCAGTCATAGGCAGTCAGACTCAGTGACAACATGTGAGGGAGGTATAAGAATTTTCAGCCCTGTCTAGAATATCCATCTTGTAGATAAAGATAAGCAAAAAGGGGCAAATGATTTAAAAATTCGTGACTTTGGTTCTTGATTAGAAATGTAATTTTTATTCTTCTTTAATGTCACATTGAAGTCCATGAGCTGTCAAAATGTTCGCCAAAATATAAAATTTCCATGGCCATTTTTAGCACTTCAAAAAGCTCTCTGGCAATCGTGTGCTTCCTTATGATGTGTGTACCCACATGGTTGTGACTGAAATGGCTCTTGATTTGTACTGGAATTCTATGACCTCAGCTTGGTAACAACAGATATCTCATGTTGATCAGAAGCTTTAGCAGATTAGTAGATTTTTCAGTAATACAGAAATGAGAAATGGGTGACATTTTTACTGAAATAGGTTTTAGAAAATCTTTCAAAATTACAATGCATGGAGAAAAATAATAAAAGGGGTCCTTGATTGATGGGTGGATCAATTTTTCTTTCAATAAACATTTACCAAACCCCTACTATGTGCTAGAAGTCGCCCATGTTTCCATTTGTAAACAACACGAAGAAAATGCATGTAGAATCTACATTTTAGTATGGGAAACATAATACATAAATTAACATAGGTTGAGATCAGTGTAATGAAGCAAATAAATAGAGTGATGAGTGATTAATGGGGGTGGGAAGTCCACATTAGATGGGGTGGTCAGGAAAGACCTGTTTGAGAAATAGACATTTGAGCTGAGGCTGAAGCATGAGAAAAACCTGGAAAGATTTGGGGAAAATGATGAAGCAATAGGCATGAAGTTTGGATTGGAAAAAGGGAGTGGCTGGACCAGGGAACAGAAAGGAAGCCAGTGCACCTGGATCAGGTGGGCAAGGGGAGGGGTGGCCAGATGCCAAATCACAAGGATCTTGTGTCAGGAGGTTCGGGCTTTATTTTGAGAGCAGTGGAGAAATGACTGAAGTGCTTTAAGCAAGATTTTGATATGAACTGATTTTCATTTTTTAAGATCACTTTGAGTGCTGGTATAGAATGGATTTGAGAAGGACGAATGAAAACAGGAAGAACAGTCAGCTGGTTTCAGGAATCCAGATGTCACATTGGCTTGGACAACATGTGGCATTTTGACCTACCATCCCTAGGGCATGGCCTGAGATGGCTAACTGAAGTCTACAAATTCTGGCCAGCAAGAAAGAGGGAGGGGCATGAGAAAGGCATGCCCTATCTCTTTAAGGAGACTCTTTAGAAGTTGCACTCACTACTTTGTTAATGATCATAGCTATAAAGAAGGGCCGGAAAATGTAGTTTTCTTCTGAGTGGCCAAGTCCTAGGTAAAAATCCAGGGTTCTATCCAGAAGAAGTGGAAAATAGACACTAGAGGACAATAGTCGTGGCTAACTTCTATTAAAACCATGTATATTCTTGGCATATATATATGTGTGTATATACATATACATATGTATATACATATACATATGTATATACACACATGTATATTTACATATACATATATTTGTTTTTATTTTTATCAACATATCCAAGTGGCTTTAAATGAGTTCCTTTCTTTTAAAACAGAACTTTTGTGTTCTTGAGCTCCAAGTCGAACTTTTGGGCTCTCTTAGAGTTTGTAAGTCCAAGATCCACAGAATAACTAGCTAAATGTGGATCAAGTAATTGGTTTTATTAACAACTGGGCAAACACCAAACGACTCCCCAGACATACGGCTGTCTGTTAAGAACTGGATATAAAAGAATTCAGCATTGACTTGAGGCCAAAATGGTGCTTCGTACTCCCATACCAGATCTCAACCTTAGATCTGCTTCTGCCTCCACAGAAGCCTTGAAGTCCACTTATTCAACCAGTGGCCTGGGCTTCAGGCATCTCAAATACCTGGTCATCGGTGAAGTATGGAGAGAGGAGTGGATTTCCTCCCCAAGAAGGGAGGCCCTGTCTCATCACTTTACCTTATAGATATAAAAAGCCTGAGATGTGTATGGGCAGGTCAGAGAATGAAAAGAGAGCCTGTTTGCCACTCATGCCCAGTAAATGTGGAACTCTGATCTCCCATTCGGTTTCCCCTCCCCTTTGAGAAGAACAAGTAGGAGGTGGAGATCTAGATGAGAAATATGTATTCTGGAACTCCCTGAGAGGGCTGAGGTGGCGGGTAGGAATCTCCTCTAATGTGGGCTGAAGCGAAAATGTAGCGGGAAAAGAAGAGGTTTTTTTTTTTTCCTAACTAAAACAATTATCAGAAGAGTGGAAGCTAAAGCAATTTTTAAAGGGGGGTATGGTGATGAGTATCTTGAGTTATGCAATTAATTGCCTCAAAGATGCTTTATTTGGGTAATGGAAATATGGCCTTATATTAAGTACACATTATATTCTTATGAAACCTCAGCACAAGTAAAATAAGAAGTGAAAAAAACAAAATTACGGGTGTTTTCAAATGATCCAATTTGATGTTTGAAGGCACTGAAAGAGAAAAGAAAGGAAAAAGTCATGTAAGGAGAGTGACAGAGAAAGCTGGAAGGAAAAGTGGATGGAGAAGGGCTAAGAGGTTAGGGCAGGGTCGATGCTAGGGGAGCAAGGCAGCGAATGTCCCTTCTACAGAGACCTGGAAGAGTGGGTATATTAGTAGGCTTCTGGCATACTCAAGGGGTAATGGGAGAGAGGTTAACAAAACTATTTATAAGATGTGGGCACCGTGAAAGGAGCCAACGTAGGATGGGGAAGTATGCAGGAACTGGCAACAGTGGCAAGACCTGAAAGGACAAGGGCAGGAAGTAGTCACTAGAACCTAGCATGAGCTTTAGCTGTGGATAAGGATTTAGGTAGAGAAACATCGAGCTAGTGGGAAGGAGATGGGGAAATCAACACTCTGACTTCTTTCTCCTCTTCTCCTCCCCTCTCTGATTGGTGTCTCCCACAGGCCAAACTCAACAGAAAGCCTGAGGTGAGGGACTCAGTTTCTATAGTCATGAAGCAGCCTCTTAGGACATATAACAGGCTGAAGAAGGATCGAGAGGGACAAATGGAGAATAGCCTGCACAGGTTGTGGAGAAGAGGCTGTACCAAAATTCTTGCCCCAATTTAATTAATTCCTTGCCTCCAAATAGTCATTGAGCACTTGCTCTGTCACATACTGGGGCTACCAAGAAAATCAACACAGACTTTGTCCCTGATTGGCTCATAAGCCAGCACCTTGTTGTGGTTCTAGTGTCAGATGATGGAGGCTATAGAAGTGAGGAGCAACGAGAGACAGCTCTGCCTGAGAGTTAGTGAAAGTGTCCCAGGGAGGAGGTGACTTTTGAGCTGGATGTTACATTGGTGCAGAAGATCACCAAGTGGAGGAGAGAAGAGAGAGTCTCTACACAGAGAGCAGCATGGATGGGGTGGAGACACGAGGATGGGACAGAGTGTGATATCAGGGCTTTGTGAGCCAGCCTGAGGAATTTGGATATTATTCTTTGAATGGGCAAGTAGGAGTTAACAGAGGCTTATGAAGAATGTTGCTTATTACAAAGGATGGGAGAGCTGATGCAGAATGCTTTTCCTAACACCTTCTTTTCTTGGTACATTCTCCTTCTTTTCCCTCTCATTTCCCTCTCTACTTCTATTCCCCACTCACCACTTTTTTATTGTTGTTTCTAGTAGGTGAAACCTCCAGGGTGAAGGGATTAATTAGGATGGATTTAGTGTAGGGAAAAGAAAAAGAAACATTTCAGGTTTCAAAACAATTCCCACTTCAAATGCCAGTAGGAGTTTAATTTGAGGACAGTGGAAATGTTGGGGATGCTGGCACAGAAATTAAAATGCCTAATGAGCTAATGCTTAGTAGTGGACCACAATAAAATAGAAATGAGATGTGACTTCATGACAACTCGAAAAGTTGTCTTGAAATACTATCAGTATATCCTGATGTCTGTTATTGTAGACTGGACCATAGCAAATGTTGAATAAATGACAATACAAACATGTCCTCTCATATTCTCTTTCCG
Organism: Pteropus vampyrus; assembly: GCF_000151845.1. Classification (NCBI taxonomy): domain Eukaryota; kingdom Metazoa; phylum Chordata; class Mammalia; order Chiroptera; family Pteropodidae; genus Pteropus; species Pteropus vampyrus. The sequence goes on along the minus strand of NW_011888814.1, from coordinate 7,283,585 downwards.
CAAGTTGATAAGCAAAGAGAAAACTCTTCAAGAGTTGGGGAGAATATTCTTTATCTAATTATTCAAACAGACCATTTTCTATGTGCACTTTTATTTTATAAACCCTTTACACCTGTTTAATTAATCCTAAACATGATGCTGGCTGCTAATTAAACAGCCTTGAAAGTGACTGACTGAAGGTAGTAATTTGAGATAATTAGTTTTGGTTTCAAACACTCAATTTTCACACTTTGTGCTCATTTTTAGAAAGGGGTGGCTCATTATTATAGGCAGGGTGGGGATTGTGTAAGGCATTTTATGGCTGGACTCTGAGAAGCTTTTTAGCTACTGGACTCTGAATAATCCAAAGTGGGAGGATTATTATATATCTGAATAGGGCAAGGAAACTTGCTATATCGTTTGCTATAGAATGCACCCCCATGCCACATTCACACATGCACAGAATTCCTTCCAAAGTGAAGGTCAAGCTGCTGAATCTTTCATTAGAACATAGAAATGCACATGCTCTTGATCTTTGGGAAATTTTTACCTAATGAGGGGTAGAGCTCACTGAGCCATTCATTGTCTCTTTCCCAGGTCCTCTAGAAGCAAGCAAGGAAAGGTGTTAAAGGCCAAGTTTTGGTGTGTGGTTAGAGACTTGAAGGGGTGTCCCTGCTGCACGGTCATGTACTACAAAGGCACAAAGCTTAATCAAGGGAGCAATCTGTCAAAAGACAGCCGTTGTATCTGGTAGAGAAGGCAAAGGGGTGGAAAAGGAGGCAGATAAGACTGGTTTACAGAGTTAACAAGCAAGTTGACATGGTCTCACTAGGGAAACAGGGCTGGGAAGAATTGGGGGTAAAATAGGCTAAATCATTGTTACAGTCAATGTAGATAACAGGTTATACAAAGCTGACTGGATTCTGCAGCACCCTGGAGAGCTCCAAGCACTTTCTTGTTCTTCGGCTCCCTGGGTAACTGAGGCTTTTATTACTTGGGAAGTTCAGTGTCACTTCATTGGCCACCAATGTGGCGTAGGGCTCAATGTGTTGAGGGCTTTTCAAAGGTGTCAGACTTTCATCTGGATTAGGAATCATTTGGCCAAGGGATGATGGGTGATGATGGTTGGGTGCTAGTGTGCAGGCCAGTATGGGAAGATGGAACTACAGCCCCTTTGGCATCAGAGCACTGTCATTGGCTGCAGGATCTGATGGCGAGCAAAGTTAATTGTTTTGTGTATGAGTCAAGCTTGCATCTTCAATTAAGCACCCTGAGATAGGGTATCTCGTAGTCATTTTGACTTCTGAACTTTCACCCACACCATGGTATCTGAGCGGGGATGAGACGCACAGCTGCAAAGTTCATCCTCCCAAACTTCCCTTCTCCTCTCACTCTTCGCACTTTCCTTGGGTGATCACAAGCCCTTCTATGGCTTAAACTGCTACCTTCATAATGACGCGTCTTTCTTTACCTCCAGTCCCAAAGACTCTCGTAAACTCCACGTCCCCCAATATTATTGCCCTCTATTTACTTGCTTATACTTATCTCACAAGAACCTCAAAAGAAGCAAATCAAAGTTAAACTCATCATTTTTCTGGCAAGTCTCTTTTGTCTATCTTGGTAAATACCAAACATCATCTACCCAGTTACCAAAGCCATAAAATGGAGTCATTCCACATTTTTCCTCATCACCTACATCTTTTCTTATGCTTTAGATACTTATAGATTCTGCACCCTTCCTTTTCCTCCTTCATCATCTAGTTTCTGTCTAGCTTTACAGTTTCAGTTCCTGACATATCTCCCTTGGTATCCTCTGTTACCGCCATCTGACATGCAGTTCTTGGAACCTACCAGGCCCTTTCCTTACTCCTTTGGACATGCAGTTTCCAGTGGCTGAAATGTCCTTTCCTGCCTTGTTTTCCAGATTTCCTGCATCTTCTGTGCCCAGTCTGTCCTTCACATCCTTCTGCTATACTTCTTTAGCAACCATGTGTTCTGTTATCATAGCATTTTTCCCTGGTATAAGAGTCCTCACTTGGATATTTGAATGAATGTTACATTTTAAAAGTTTTGTATAAGGGGAAAATTTGTGGCATGTAGTTAATTTGTTACTCGATTTGAATTTATTTAGGAAAAATGACATAGAATTCCTAGTTTTGAAAATCTTATAGCGATTACCCTCTTTATGCCAGAGAATGGTCTCTTTTCTAAAGAAATTATGTCATAGATTCAGATTCTTGTTTTGTGATGGTTTGAGAGGGCTGGTTAGAAAGATACTTTCGTTAGAAATTTCATGGTTGGTTATTCCGAAATCTTTGTATGGTACTCAATGATTATATTAATAATCAGTAAATAGACTTGTAAAACTATATATTTAAAATAATCTACCAAAAATATAATCTTAAAATTGAAATGGTATCAAGTGTAAAAAAAAAATCACATATTAAAGTCTCTGTTCATCATTGTGTAGTCTTCACTAAAGCCAAAGACAGTTTCGGAGGTAATCTTTGCTGATGCATGTATGTGCTATATCTTCATTTCTGCCTTATTTCTGCACCAGAACTTATCACATATAAAATAAAAAGCAACAACAAAAAGCACAAATACTTTGCTTTGGTTTCAGAAACAGTGGAACCTGAAGCAAAACTATATTCTTGTTGTTTACAAATGTGCTTTGAAAGAAAGTAAGCTCACAAACCATTATAAAATACTTTTAAACTAGATTTGTGGTCATAAAACCTTATTTTGGGTTCAGGCTGCTCTATCTAGGTTTCTGGTATAGCTTTGGCTGTTCAGTCTCTTGTGACAATCCATCATTCCACACAATTCCTCATGGGTTGAAATGACCTGTCATTTGTTTTGCAGATACCTCAAATCAGCTATGCATCTACAGCCCCAGAGCTAAGTGATAACACCAGGTATGACTTCTTCTCTCGAGTGGTCCCGCCTGACTCCTACCAAGCGCAAGCCATGGTGGATATTGTGATGGAACTGAAGTGGAATTATGTGTCAACACTGGCTTCTGAGGGCAACTATGGAGAGAGTGGTGTGGAGGCCTTCACTCAGATCTCGAGGGAGATTGGTAAGCACTTATTTATCAGATGATTGTGTTTGGAGGCAACAGGTTGTGGAAATCCGAGCACCTCCAAGCACCCTCTGATCTGAATGGGATAATTAGAGCTCCCACAGATGCATGACCTAGGCTGTCTACTCTATGGGGAAGCTGGGTTTATTATAAATGATTTTGTTGTTCATGGTCTATCAAGGTGACACTTTGGTGCTAATTTGGGAAATAGCGCTTCTGACTCAGGTGAACATTTTTTAAAGTTGTCTGTTTTGACAAGGGAGTTTGCTGGCACATTAGAGTCACTGTAAATTTGAATAAATGACATACTTTTTGATTGTTCTAGATGGAAGTTTACATTAGCAAGTCATTATATTAAAAAAAAAAAGCTGTGGAATTTAACATCCAACACTGGAGGGATTAAGACTGGTAATCATTTTAAAACAATGCTGAAATAGCCCCCAAGGCCATGCTTAATTGAGGTTCTTATGGTTGTATTTGACTTTTTGCATTTTTACTCTTACCTTAAACTCTGACGCTTACAATGGGGTTAAGGGCACAATGTAAAAACTTGGTCAGAACCTGGTGCTGATGAGCTCCATTCTGGACTGTTTTCAAGGTACTTATCTAAATCTCTATAGGCATTTCAACATGTGTATGTTTATTTACGAGGTTGTAAATCCATTCCGCTGTATAGGAAAAAACCAGAACAAAACACAAAACAATTTAGAAGACGAATCTTATTGCTGATGGTCAACAAAATAACTTTGTAGATGAAAGGAGGCATATCACTGTTACTTTACAAATACTATTACTCTTATTAAGAATTACTGAATTACATTTAAATATTTTTTTCTGTAAAAGTAATAATATTTTGTCAAAAAATCAAAGTGCCTATTGGCTGTTTTTGAGTAATTTTGAACTTGAAGGAAGAAATTATGTTGATAATTTATTGTCTTTCTTGGAGACTTCAACTCAGGAAAAGATCCTGGGAGTGATTTGGGCTAATCCATAATTAGCAAGGATGAAGAGTTATTGGAATAAGTTATTGGTATAAGGTGTTCTCTTGAAAGATGTGCAGATGACTGGGATCTGTTTTGCACATAATAGGGCATGGAAATTTATTATACACAATATTTAATATGTTTAACATTTGTTCCAGTGTTGTGCTTGTGCATAAAATGTAGAAAAGGCCTAGTCTTGTTGGACAGATTGGGTTAATTGATTTAATCAGACAACTATTCACACCTGTTGTGTCCGTGGTGCCATACACATTGCTCTTTGGAATTTAAAATTATATCACTATTGCTATAAAAATGATTCCAAACACTCGATTGAACTTTAAATGCCGGCAAATTATATTACCTTCTTGGATAAGAATCCCAAGTTTATCCTTAGAGGAAATGCCCACTCAAGTGAAAACAATAGCTTCTAGAGGCAGGGTTAATGCATTATTTAAGCAGCTGATGTCAGTTCTCACCAGAATGATAATTCAACAAAAGGAAGGAAATAATAGAGTATGCATTGCAATGATAAATTTCTGTAGTGATTCTATACATTCTTCGACTACAGGATACCTTTGTGACATGAAACAGATGACTATGAAAAATTCAATACCGGACATAATTTGCCAATTGTTGCAGAATCTGATAAAATGCATTATTTTAAAAGTTAAGTGAGATGGCTGTTTTATATTTTTTACTGAAGTAGGAAATACTTAATTTCGCTTTTTAGGTAGCATTGCTATATTTTGGTAATATTGTCACATTCATTATTCATTCATTATTCCTGCTTCTGTCTTAGTCATTAGTATGGGAGAAAATAATTCTAGTGCCTTGTGTATGCTTCTGATAAGAGTAACATGTTTTTTCTATGTTGATCCTTTTAATAGTCTATGACTTGATTGTCTGACCATTCTATTTCCATTCTTACTTATCTGGGGAATGGAGGAGAGCTGGATTGTCAATTAATATGCAGAATACTGAAAAGGCCAAATTAGTACCACGCTAGAGTATGCCATGGAATACATTAAATATCAAAATTATTCCCCATTTTCATGACAAAGATTTCATCTAGAACAAAAATAGCCGAAAATTAAACCTTTTACATGACAATGATATTAATGAAAATGGCGAATGGTAGCAACTTAACCCATTCTGAAGTGAACTGATGACTAATGAAAATTCTTTAGTTCTGTAACATTAGCTTCTCTTACTACAACACTGATGACGTCTCTGTCACCATGTTAATAGCACGTTTTTAAAAATTTTAGTATCTTGACTGAGGAGCTATATGCATCCATTTTCTGGAGTGCCTGCCTATTAATAAAATTATATATTTTCCCAACTCTTATAAATTTTCTTTGTAGTCTGTTCTGAATTTTTCTCTTTAGGCACATTGATCACTAAGAAATTTCAGTATAAATTGAGGCTTCCTATGTTTTATCTCTGATTAAGTCAGACAGATTATAATGGAATGCTAGTGAAATGAAAATCAGTTTAGTGATAAATTGCTTGTAAGGTTTGGTTAGAACATTTTTCATTTTAACGAAATTTGAGACTTGGGAAGTATCCTTCATGAATCTTAGAGAACGAAGTTTATGAGTAAGTGATGATCATGAACAGAGATAGCAGCGATGGCTCTTCTCTAGTCAAGAGCCTTCTGAGGGAGAGAAAGACAGGAGTTATTTGATAAAATAGACAAATGGCTCCTTGATATCCTACCTGTTATAGTCTCATCCCAAGGCATCCTTTACTGTAGCATTTATATTAGGCAAGGCAAAAAATATATTTGAGGTCAGCAAATAGCAATATTTGACTGAAAAATAGTTTGTGTAGTGAGGTATGGGAGACAAAATAAGAAGGCTTGACATAGATACACAATTGAGTATTGCACCTCATAGGGTGGTAATTTTACCTTTTTTTTTTTTTTGCCAGACAGTGGAGGAAACTGCTGAGGAGACAGGGATCTATTAGGATGTGTATTTAAGAGTGCACAAATGAGAAGTGGAAGATAGGGAGACCAGCTGAGAGGCCACTGCAATATCAGTCTCAGCTTGATATTGGGCATGATAGTAGAAATGGAAGAGGGAGGAGATTTGAGAGACATTTGCTAGGCAAAGTCTATGGAACTTAGCAACTGATTGGAAGTAGAGTTGAGGGTAAGAAAAAAAATTAAAGTTGAACTTACAATTCTGAACCTGGGCAACTGGGAGAATGCAAGTGGCATGAATATAAAAGAGACAGTAAAATAGAAAGGTTGGTTTGGGATGAGAAGTGTAGTTTGGTTATAAACACAATAAACTGTAGGTACCAGTACATATCTTTGTGGAGAAGAGCAACAAAGAACATTGGTCTAGAGCCAAAGCATGAACTGAGACGTATATCTAAAGCTCATTTTCATAAAATTGACAAATGAGGTGTGGAAGGTAATTATTGAGGTAGAACATGTAGAGTGAGAGTTGAAGGGGGCTGAGGATAGACTCTTGAGGAAAAACTTTATTTAAAGGTATGGGATCATGAATGTTGATAAGGATGTGGAGAGAAGGAAACCCTTGTATACTGTTGGCAGGAAGGTAAATTAGTACAGACATTATGAAAAATAATATAGAGGTTTCTCAAAAATTAAAAATAGAAATACCATACAATCCAGCAATCCCACTCCCGGATATATATACAAAGAAAATGAAATCAGCATTGTGAAGAGATATCTGCACTCTCATGTTCATTGCAGCATTATTCACAGTAGCCAAGACGGAAACAACCTAAGTGTCCATTGATGGATAAATTAATAAAGAAAAAATATATGTGATGAAATATTATTCAGACTTTCAAAAGAGGGAAATCCCACCATTTGTGACAGAATGGAAGAACCTGGAGGACATTATGCTAAGAGAAATAAGCCTGGCACAGAAAGACAAATACTTGCTTATATGTGGAACCTAAAAAAGTTGAACTCATAAAAGCAGATTCTTGAATGGTGGTTTCCAAGGGTTCGGGAGTGGGTAGGAGAAATGGGGTGATGTTGGACAAAGGGTACACACTTTGTTTTGCAGGATGAATAAATTCCAGAGATCTAATGTACAGAATGGTAACTATAGTTGATAATACCGTGTTGCATACTTGAAATTTGCTAAAAGAGTTGATCTTAAGTGTTCTTGCCACACCCCCACCACACACAACTAGTAACTATGTGAGGTGATGGTATGTTAACTTGATTGTGGTAATTAGTCCACAATGTATATGTATATCAAAACATTATGTACACATTAAATATATATAATTTTTACTTATCAGTTACACCTCGATAAAGCTGCAAAAAATAAAATTAGTATGAATGGAAAAAAGGTATGGGAATAATGGCCTAGACTTAGCAAACGAAAGCTAAATATGGAAGAGTGTTCTCTTCTCTTGACAAGTCTGTGGCCATGGGAGGGCCCTCAGTCTCCTGTGAAGAAGATTTCCGTGACAGGAGATGGCAGGAGTTCTTGAGCAAAAATTCAAGGATATTGAACATATTTTCATAGGAGAACAGGAACTTTTATGAGAGGGGGTTGCTGAACGTGTGTGTAGTACAGTGACAGAGAATCAAGGAATGTCCTTGAGAGGGGTATATTAGTTTCCTGGGGCTGCCATAACAATATACCACAAACTGGGTGGCTTAAAACAACAGAAATGTGTTGTCTCACAGTTCTGGAGGCTAGAAAATTAAAGTGTCAGCAAGGCCATGCTGCTTCTGAAAACCATAGGGGAGAACCCTTCCTTGCCTCTTGTAGCTTCTGGTGTTTGCAAGTAATGCTTGAGTTCTTTGGCTTGTAGATGCATCGCTCTAATCTCTGCCTTCATCATCATATCGCCGTCTCTCCTTTCTTGTATATTCTCTTATACGAACACCAGTCATATTGGATTAAAGGTCCATCCTGCTCTCATCTTAACTAATTACATCTGCGATGATCTTTTTTTCTGTATAACGTCACATTCTGAGGTACTGTGGTTAGGATATCAACATATCTTGTTGGGAGACACAATTTAAAACCCATTAAGAGGGGTGATAGTGAAGAAGAGCGTACTTAGGAAGATGATTTTCAGTGCCAGGGATGGGAGGTAGACTAGGAGGACGACAGATTAGCAATAGGGATGAGGGGTGCTAAGTAGACAGGATTTGGTTAATGGAGAAGCCCATAATATAACCAATTCAGAAGTTCCTTTGTAGTGTTACAGAATTCCACTCTCCCAATCCTGACTACTTGGGTAGATGGGGTGATCTAATGGATAATTCAGGGTTTCAGACTCGGGTAGGTGGTGGGATCCTCAAGATCAGCTTTCCCAGGATTCTAGGTAATCAAGAACTTCCCAGTGTGATCGCAGTTGGCACTTCCCGTACAGTGGTGTACTGGCTGTTCAACCACCCGCTTTGTGTAATTCAAAGATGCTGCTCTTTTCCATGACGCCTGGAAAATTATGGACATTAAGAGAGTCCTTTCTGACCTAATACATTTTTATTTATCCCTTTGGTCTCTTTTGGCTTGAGAGAAGAAAGAGCTTAGTTGCTGCTGGTTGTTAAGAGTTATCCATTGCCCATGTTATACACCCTCAGTTTTTAGGACAATAGCCCTCTATTTCTGCCTTGTTTTAATTATCTGGTATGATGTTTTCATTGATATTGTAATAAAGAGGTGGATAATATAGGTTTATGCTTTTCCATCATAAGCTCTGGGGCTTGTAGCTTATGACTCAACAGATGACTTCCTTGAGTCTTTAGACAGGTTCTTTCACTTCTTTGTCTTCCCTCATTGTATTATTTTTTAAAAGAAGACAGCATAATAAATGTTAATGCTGCCACTATCATTACAAGGGGCAAGGAAGCTAAAACTTGATCTTTGAAGATAAAAGAAATTTGTGAAGGCATTATATCTTTTCACTGTGGATTTGCACAGTGTGGCAACACACTTCCTTTAATCAGTCATCATATTTATGAATGGCTTATTGAAGATGACAGGCCTGCAAGTCATCATCACACACATTATAGGGGGCAGAATAGACCTGATTCTGTCAACTCTTCTACCATATGTGATTTTCTCCCCCCTAATTTGCAAATGCTGGAAGCTTTTAACTATTGTCTGACACATGTTTGGAATCTTAAAATCTCCGAGTTGGAAAGGATCACAGAGGTCATTGGGTTGGCACAATCTGTTTGAAATGTTAATGCAATAGACCAATTTAACTAATTCATTTTTTTGTATGTAAAATGACTGACATTTGCCAAAATTTTTAATAGCGATTTATTTTTGGTGAGGGTCAAACAGTAAAGGGAATTTCATTCCTATTATACAGTTGAAAAGTGCACACTGATCATATTTTTAAACTATCTCAGTATAGTTTTAAAAGAAAGCATTTTTTCCCTCTTGGGTTATAAACAAGAAGCAAGTTTCTATGAACTGAAATGGATTCATTTCAAGATTAAAACAAAATATTTTCAATGACACAAAGAAAAGAATACATAAAGAGCAGCTTTTTCCCTCAGATGTTCAGTGCTTTGGAAAAATGACTTCCAGCAGGCAGAGATCATTTTGACAGAAGTATTAATGTTATAAAATACCATAAATGAAAGGAAACATTTTAATTCATTTGAAAATTTTACTTTCTATTTCTACAGCTGAGTTCCATTGATAACACCACATTTCAAGTTGCGAACCGTATTTAATTAATATTAGCACCAGGTAATTGGCAAGAGTAACTTCAAAGGAGGGCTGAGGAAATGCAAATTGTAACTGCAGGTGCGGAGATCTTATAGAAGCTTCGTAGGGATCCAAAGAAAGTGTATATGATTTTAACAATTACTGGAGAAACTGATCAAATGGAGTGTCATTTCAAAGCTGTTCTTCACCCTGGCCTTTCTTAATATTTGGGGCTTAGGAACTGCTAAGTAGCAACGGCTGCTGTTAATGTGAAACAGCAAACAGCATTCAGTAAATGCTTTCAAACCTACGATTCTAATGCTGTAGTTAAGTGCCTGGTAAACAACGACAATTTGATGCAGTGGAAACTTTAGATCCCTCTTCTTTAGGTATGAGACTTTGTCTGAGGATTAATTGCCTTGTCTGTTAAGTGGGAGCCCATTAATGATCTCAGAGATCATCAAGTGATAGAATACTGTGAATGTTCTTCATGAACGCTAAAGTGTTATTTGATATCAGGTAAAACTGGTGAAAGAAATGGGATGAATATGGATTTTTTTCCCAGTGTGCGGCAAAGCTGTATGTTATTATGAGACTGGTAAATGTACTGCCTGGTTTGTGGGATGAATAGCCAGAGGGCTTTGCTTGATTTGTTAATTACCTTCAAACTTAGTCATATTCTGACTGAAAGGTCAGAGAGGAGAATTTTGAGTTTCTCCTGACACCTACCCTCTCTGTTTTCCTTGCTAGTTCTCCACAACCACCATGGTAGACATTCTACTCTAAGTCTTACTCTTGTCTCCCTTGGTTGTCAGAATTACTAACTGTGTCACCTGACAGCTGTCTTTGCTTGGGTCTGATCATTCAGTTGCCACTTAAAAGAGCTGAGATCAGGATAAGCTTGGGGTATCTTACCTTGTCCTTAGAAATGTGCTCTGGTAAGTCCTTGAGCTGTGGCGCCACTTGTCACTCTGATTGTAATGTCAATTTCTCTGTAGATGCCTTCTACCAGAATGCCTTTTTTTCTCCATGGAAGGACTTCCTTATATGCAGTAGAGTACCTGGCACGTAGCAGGAGATTCATGAGTTTCTGTTAAATAGCCATTGTCACCAGATTCCTGGTTGTGCTGGTACTGTGAACCTAGAGGTTAGACTTGCTTGGGAACTGAAAGGCAGAGATGTTTTCAATGATACCTTATGCATTTTCTTTGCTAATGTGTAACCTATATGGGAAACTTTAGGGGCTTCTGTACCGTTAAAACATTTAGAATTCAATTGTTTTTATTACTGGCAAATAATAAAGCCTATCATCTATAGGTTCATTTCATCCCACTCCTAATCTCTCAGGCTGGAGCGTGATTAAGAGCTTCTCATCAGTTTGGTATGAATTCTAGATGTCGTATCCTAGCTATGAGACCTTAAGTAAATTACTTAATCTTGTGCCCCAGTTTTCTCATCTGTAGAATGGGGATAACAATTGTGTAAAATGTTGGATGAAATCATACATTAAAATGTATGGCTCATGGTAAGTCCTCAACAACTGCTAACTCCTAGTCCTGTGTTAGGAGCCCATCTTCACCAATGGGAGACATGGGAGTGGTCTTATTGCTCCGAGCCTGTATCCGGGTTGCTCGATGAGCAAATAAGAAGGCAGAGTGAGGCCTTAACAAGTGCTTACAGGCAGCCAGTACTCTCCATTCCTGAAACTTGCTTTGTACCTCTTAGCAATAATAATAACCTTATTATTATTTTTTCTTGACTATTATACTACCTAGAATAGTGCTGGCATCTAGTTGAATGCATGAATGAATTAATTAAATACTAGTCAGTGTTGACTCCCCAAATCTGCTTGCTCATCTTTTTTTTGGGGACCTTCTAAATATTAACTGATTCAGCCTGCATATATTATGTACCACCATGTATCAGGTCACACTTGTGCTAGGCTTTTGGAATACAAAGGTGAACTGTGGCCTCTGTGTCCTAGCTCGTCGCTGTGTATCAGAGGATGCAGAGATGCAAACAGACAATTACAAAAGAATGTGATCATTGCCTTAATGAAGGCATCATTTAGAGGCAATGCCTAGGAGCACAGTGCCTAAGAGAGGGCATCCTGCAGTTCATGTAACAGGAAGACCTGGCTTACGGCACTGGAGGGTGGCAGTTTGTGGACTTCAAGCTCAAATGTAATATACCGTGTGATGTGAATGAAATTAACTTACGTAACTTCAACAGAAATATTGATTTTTGAGAAAAGGAGGAACCACTCAAGTCAAATATAGACGATGATGCCAAATTCATAGTATTGTGTGTATTTGTAAAATGTTTAATATGTGTAATCTACATAGTTTTTGGCAATTCTTTTTTTTTCAATCTACTGATGACTATTCAGATGTATCCACTTATAGATAATCAGTGCATGACTTGCCCTGCAGCGTTAACCCCTGTTCTCCCTGACCACTCCCACCCAGCATCACCATGCCCTTGGCAGCAGTTTCAATTTTGTTCAGTTTCTTAGTCTGACCCAGGGCCAGTAGTTTGTCCTCAACCTCAGCCCACAAGTTTCTGGGCTTTGGAATGATTTTGCCACGATGGACCCTGTACCTGGTGGTCCCAGGGTGAGCCCTGAGCCTCTTTAATGGTTACTACAAACTTAGAATGTTTTGTCATACCCCTGACTCACACTCTGGGTCCCTAGGAATGGGATTCTGCCTCAAACTCTGGCCTCCCAGGTTTGGGCCATGACACACTGCCTCTTCTGGTTAACTCTTTCACCTGATCGGTGGGGCTGTCTGGTCCTCTGCCTTTACTCCCACACTGCCGCTGAGGTCTAACTGTGCATGAAGCCGCTGAGCAGAGCCCTGGCTATCTATTGGGCCCCTAGTATGTGCTGGGGCCCTGAGCCTTTCTAGTTTTCTGTCTTTACATTTTTCATGTCGTTTTAGTGTCATATCCCTAGAATAAGGGATCAGTCTCAGGGAATGCTTTGAGTTTCTCTCTCAGGGATTTTCATGCAAATGCTTAGAAAGGGCCAGGATCTGTTCTATTAACAGTGTGGTTCCTGATTTGAGTTATTTTTTCCTGCTACCTAACTCTCATTGCCAAATGTATTCATTTCTGAGGGCTGCCATAAGAAAGTACAACAAATTGGGTGGCTTTTATAACGCAAATGTATTGTGTCATGGTTCTGGAAGCTAGAAGACCGATATCAAGGTATTGGCAGGGTTGGTTACTTCTGAGGGCTGTAAAGAAGAATCTGTTCCATACCTCTTCCCTAGCTTCTAGTGGTTTTCCGGCAATATTTGGTGTTCCTTGGAGTGTAGAAACATCATCCTAAGCTCTGCCTTCATCTTCATATGGCATTCTCCCCATTGTTTGTGTATGTGTATGTGTCTATATCCAAATATCCCCCTTTTATAGGGCCCACCCTAATCCAATAGGATTTCATATAAGATGAATATGACCTCATCTTAATTAATCACATCTGCAATGACCCTTAATTAATTACATTTGCAACGAAAAAATATCACATTCTGAAGTACTGGGAATTTTGGGGGGATGCAATTTAGCCCATGCCACAACCATAACTGCTGTATATAGCTCTGATTTATGGAGTTCTCTTTGAATAGAACCCACTTTTATTCTCTTCCTTAAGATGGATTTTAGCCATTAGATTACCCAGTTTCTCCTAAGGGATCAGCTTCCGTAACCAGGTTAGCCAGCCCTGTTTCCCCTTGTCCTTGCCAGCTGCTCTGTGCATGCCTCACAGCCAAATACCTGAGTCATGACAAGAGTCTGCTTCTCCTGTGCCTAGCCCAAAAGAAAATACACTTTTATTTCTTTTTCCAAAGTCATTTCTTTGTTAAAGCCATTCTGTTTGAAAACTTCAGAACAAGATGAGAGCTTTAAGGTGCAATCTGTACTTTACTGTGTTGCTAGAAGTACATAATATAAAAACACCCTTCTGCAGAAATGAAGCAACATCAGAATCCATTTCTGTTATTTTTGCAGGCCCTGAAAGAGTTGGCCTGAGAATTAGGAGTGTGTTTGCCCAGTTTACTTCATAACTTATCAACTCAGCAATAATTATGGTTTCCTCAAAAATAAATGGCTCAAGAAGAATATATCCAGAAGGCTAGAAGATGAATAGTTTATTGAAGAAGGTGCCAATTATTTCAAGGGTTACATCCCTCGGCAAAACTGTGCCACACATTCTTTGTTCTCCAACATCTGCATGTTTGACAGATACTGGGCTTCTTTCTTGGCTTCTTTCAATGTTACCTGACTAGGGACATTTAATGATTCTGGGGGTCCCACCAGGGAAAGACAGGGGAAAGGAGAGAAAGTGAAATTCAAGTCAGCACATTTTGTTTCTTGTTAACAGCTCTGAGAAGAGGTTTGCTTGGGAAAGGAATTTCAAGTAATGATTTAAACATATCTTCTGGCAGTTGTACCAGTGGAAAAGAAAAATAATGCCTCTTATAGCAGCTCAGATACACTTCAAAGGCAGTGGTACTCAGGGCCATGTGACTCTGGGGCCACATTTGCATTGTGAATCACAGCTGGCATGCATATAAAGGGCTATTAAGGGAAAGAGGGATGTGCACAGTATATTGCTAGCCTTTAGCGTTTGATGTCATGAAGGGCAACCACTGTGTTCCCCTTCAAAATGATGCTTGATGTTATTGCCAGAAGAAATCCTATGTTAGGTGGAACTATTTGTGGGAGCTCATGTGACATTTCATTCAACAAATATTTGAGCACCTACTGTGTGTCCTAGAAGTTTAGGGATAAGGTGCTGGATGAGTCAGACCTGATTCCTGCCCTTGTAGAACTTCCAGTTAATCTTACCTTCTTTACATTTCTTACATCCTTTTAGTCTCCTAATCTAGGTTATGGGAATTCAACCTCAACACGCAGAGGGAGATGCCTAGGACTAAGAGTCCATGAAAATGCCAAGAGAGGGCCTGAATCTGTCCCATCAGCAACTTGACCCCTTGGATGTTGTAGAGATGCCAGAGTTCTACTGAGATGCCTACGGCATGCTAGGCAGAAGGAACACGTATCTGAGGGACAAAGAGTGTGTGTGTGTGTCGGGGGGGCGGGGGCGCAGGCACACAGAGGCATGGACCTGGACTGAGGAAGCTCACCAGGTGAGGCTTTTGGCAACACTACCAGATGCAGGTGGGGTGAGAAACCCTATTTAGCCATATGGAACATGAATCAGGAGATTACAGTAGTAGATGATAACCTGAACTTATTGCCACGTGGCAAGAGAGTTAATCATGTCACCTTTTATCCTGCAATTCCTGCCTGTCCCCCATGTGGGTCTGGTCAATGTTTCCTTGTTTTTCCCATTCTCAGATTATTTCCAGGAAGTTGGTAGGTTGATCTCTACCAACCTCTCCTCTCAGAAAAGCCTAAGTTAGACTTCTCTTCGGTGTGTTCTCTCAAATAAAAACAAATACAGACTAGATAAGGAGAGACTGTTAAAAAGAAAGACTATTGCAATAGAGAGAATATTCCAAACTCAAATCCACAAACATTGCAGAATCAGAGAAAAATGCTTTTTTTTTTATATGTTTGGGAAGGGTTAGTGCAAGCTTAATAGAAACTTTTGAAGGGGAGTTTGGGCAGGCAAAGGGAAAGGAACAGAAAAATGTTCAGCTGTGGTCAGCCAATTCTCAAGGGACACTGATAAGGGGCCATGTGCCTTCTTTCAGTGCTTGCTCAGATTTGGGGGCAGGCAGAGTTCAGGGCATGTAGAAAGGAGAGGAAACAGACCAAAATCTGTCAAGAGCAAGTGGAGGGCGAGAAGAGGGAACTGTGAGCACCATGCAGATATCGCACCATGTTTATTTTAATCACTTCTCTCTCTTCCTTCAGAGATGGAGAGCGTATCTTATTTATCTTTGTGCTGTTGTGATTTATAAGAAATATACATATTTCTTGTAATATCTTTGGTCTTTGTCCACAGTTCCTGGCTCACAGCTCCTAAAACACTTGGAATCTCCTAATGAGGAGAGCAATAAAGATGTCTTTTATTATGTTAATGAGGTGAGATTTGGAAATGGGAGCTGGTTAGCAGGACAGCCAACCATGATCAGAGGGTTGGAACTTTCAGTCCCACCCTCAATCTCCAAGGAATTCGAACTAATTGCCAATGTCCAATAAGTTAATAAGTTAATCAATCATTTAATGAAGCCTCCATAACCCCCTAACAAACAAACAGGATTCAGAAAGCTTCTGGATTGGTGAATATGTGGAGATTTGGGGAGAACGGTGTTCCTGGAGAGGGCGTGGAAGCTCCACACCCCTGCCCACATACCTTATCTTATGCATCTCTTCTGTCTGGCTGTTCCTGAGTTATATATTTTTTATAATAAACCAGTAATCTAGTAAGTAAAATGTTTCTCTGAGCTTTGTAAGCTGCTCTAATTGATTGAACCCAAGGAGGGGGCAATGGGGACCTCTGATCTATAGCTATATGATCAGAAGTACAGATAACACCCTGGACTTGCTACCGGTGTCTTAAGTCCAAGGAAAGGGCCTCTGGAACCCCCAGTCTATAGCCAGCCAGTCAGAAGCACAGGTGATAACCTGAACTTCCAGTTGACATCTGAAGTGTTGTAGGCATGTAGTCTTCTAGGACTGAGCCCTCAACTTGTGTAATTTGATGCTATATCTGGGTACATAGTGTCAGAATTGAATTGAATTGTAGAATAGCCAGCTGGTGTCCCGAGATTTGTTTGTGTCGGGACACCCCCCAACACACACACAATGGATTTGGTACCAGAACCTATTTAGTCTTCATATAGTACTATAGTTTCAAGGTCTAGGAGATGCTCTAAAAATGCTTGTTAAATAAGTGAATAAAGAAACATATGGCAGGTGAGTGCTTCCTAGTGACAGGACATCAGGAACAGGTATTTTGGAGGCAGAAGTAGGTAGATGGACAGGCTAACAGTCCACATGAAAGTGTTCTGTGAAAGAGGGTGGAATGCAGCCCAGGGTAAGGATTCAGCATCATGGCCTACCTGCTGGTACTTGGGAAACGTGGAGTCTGGGGGCATGGCTGCATCTGTGACAGGATGTTATATGGAAAGGAGAGAGAACCAGGAAATCAGAGTTCAGGGCCAGGTTTAAGTTTGGAAACAAACGGTAGCTTAAGTAGATGACAGCAATTTTAATGCCCAGATTGCTAAACTTGATTCTTGAGAACCAGAACCAGAAGGTGGACCTGCATTTCCGGTGGGGCAAAACTGAGTTAAGGACCATAGCTCTGCTAGGTCTGACAAATAGGGTGGATGCAAAGTCAGAAAGTAGATAAATATGCTGAATGTATTACTGCTCTTTTCACCAGCTTTGAGTGCTCTCAGTTTATAAGTGTGTGACATCATTCATGTCTATAAGATGTCTTATAGATACGGGACTTCTAATATTTAGACTCATGACTTCAGGCCCTGAGCAGCTTGTTTATTCATGACTCATATGACAAATGATTAGAGCTGATCTGAAGTTCTAAAAACTGTGCTAGATGCTGGGAACTCACAGATGGCTTCTGGCCTCAAGGGGCTTAGATTCTAGTGAGGAGACTGATTTTAAAAGAAAACAAATAAACAAGTTAATAATTATAAATTTAAGCTAACAAGTATAAATCATGTCTTATTAAGTGAAACAAATGTATGTTTATGGTTAATTTGCAAGACAGCTGGGAAGCCAGTGTGGCTAGAACCCAGCAAGGGAGAGGGTGGCAGCATGTGAGATAAAGAACAGCCAAAGGCTGATTGACTAGTTTCATTGGCTGTGGCAAGAAGGATGGAATTTATTCTCAAGCAACGAAAAGCCTCTGAAGGAGTTTGATTTGCAGAGCGGTGTGATACAATTGAGATTTGAAGGAGATCATGTGCAGACATTGGATTGTAAGATGGAGGTAGAAGATGAGTTAGAATTTTATTGCAGGCAAGGCCTGGGGATGGCTTGGACTAGAGTAGGGGTAAAGTCGAGTAGGAGTGTGAGCTGGTGTAGGCACAAGTAGCATATAAGTTCTAGGCCTGGGGGAATGAGGTGACTTGATTATATAGGGATCAAAGCTATTGAAACAAAACTCCATTAAGACATATTGACCAAAAGCAGGGCATGTCCTTGAGTCCTTAGACCGGGATGGCTGTGCTCTAAATGGCTATGCAGCTCCTCTAAAAGGATGATTTAGAGGTGGGAAATCAAGTGAATTATTTCCTTGCAAAATTTACCTCCAACTAACTCTTCAGTGAAAAAGAACTAAAAAGATAAGTGTCCCTCAGGTTATTTTTACTCTTCATAAAACAAAATCCATTTGGAGATCTTTATTGTTATTTTTCCTGGGTTCTAGGAGGCCCTGAAATTTAGAGTATTCTTGTTCATTTTCTCTTAATTTATATTTCTCGTTGCTTTTTTATTCTCTTGTGTTACTTATTCATCTTAAGGCTCAATAATTATTATGTGGTTTTCTGAACATTTTTGTGCACTCATAATACAATGGTGGTTCTGTAAACGCTTCTGGATCCACGTAGTCAAATTTCATAGAAATGGGCAATTTGACACTTTGGTCTCTAAAAATATGGTTTACTGTATCTTTCATTAAATGACGTAAAATTAAGATCTGACTTAACTGGTTTTGATTTGTAAATTCCAAGATGCATCATATTCTATTAAATGTGAATGTTTGCTTACCAGTTTCAATAAAGCTTCAATGGAAGATGGAGGCTTTCTTGGGTCTCTCTCTCTCTCTCTCTCTCTCTCTCTTGCTCTCTCTTTCTCTCTCTCTCGCTCTCTCTCTCTCTTGCTCTCTCTTGCTTTCTCTCTCTCTCTCTCTCTCTCTCTCTCTCTTGCTCTTGCTGTTTGTCTTATTGTCTCCAAATCCAAGATTTTCCTTAGATAATTATTGAAAGAAGAGGAATCTAATATTTATTAGTACTTTCTTAATATGCGTCATCTAATTGAGTTTTCACTATGTTATGAGGCATATATTATTTTTATTTTACAGATGAGAAAACCAAGGCTCAAACCAAGTATGTAACAGCCCCAGGTAACCAAATTAGTAAGTGGTAGCATAGGATACAAACCCAGGGTTCCCTGACTGCAAAGTTCATGTTCTTTTTACTACGTTTTAGTATTTCTCTTTTGAGGTTGCAGACTTTGGTTTCTGCAGTCATGTTTCCCATCCTTGCCTTGCCACGCTGCAGGGAGGATGAAGAGACAATGCTCTTCAAAGAGCCCAGTTTCTTGCCTTTCCTTGCCTCTCTTTTCGCTCGTTGCGCTCTGTGCTGTACCATATGTATGCCCTGCACATTTTCTAATGCACCTGTGGGGATCTTCTTCGATCTTCTGGAAATGCTTCATTCCTAGTGTCTGTCTGGAGCTATTTTCATTTTTGAAGATCCAGCTTAATGATAACACCGTAGTGAAGCCTTCTTGGATTTCCTTAAGTCTGAAATTGCAACCCTTTGTACTCACCTTAAGTGAAGAAAGCATTTATTTCACTGTCTCTGTCAGGACTCAAATGTAAGCCAATGAGGGAATTTAGGGTTCAGAAACTTAAGAAATCTAGGAGTAAATCTGACTTCAGGTAAGTTTAGCTCTACATTTGGAATAGAAGTCAACAGGAATGTGTCTTGTTCCAGCTCTGGGCTTGGCTTTCTTGTGTGTTGGCTTCATCCTTAGGTTTCTTCCACGTGGTGAGAACATGGCCACCAGCAGCTGTGGGCTTGCATACTGCCAGTTTAGCGACTGTATTAGTTTCCTAGGATTGCATTAACAATCACTACATACTGTGTAGCTTAAAACAGCAGCGATTTATTCTCCCACGATTGTGGAGCCAGAAATCTGAAATCAATGTATTGGCTCTGAGGGATAATCTGTTCCATGCCTTCCTCCTAGCTTTCGGTGGCTGCCAGCAATTCTTGGCATTTCTTGGTTTGTGTCTGCATAACTTTAATCTCTGTCTCCATTGTCAGATCACCTTCCTCTCTGGGCGTTTGTGTCTTCTTTTCTGTCTCTTATAAAGACACTCAGCATTAGATTTGAGCCCACGCTAATCCAGAATAATCTCATCTTGAGTTCCTTCTCTTAATTATATTTGCAAAGTCTCTTATTTCAAATCAAGTGACATTCTGAGGTTCCAGATGGACATAATTTCTAGGGGAATACCATTCAACCCACTATAGCAATGGTAGTGGAAAGGATGTGTTTCACTCCATCAGTTCCAACAGAGGTCCAGGCCTGGCCTCATTGTGTTGGGTCACAGTCCATTACTCAAGCAACCACTGTGGTCTAGGGAAGGTACTGTTCACTACGGCCAGGTGTGGGTCACATTGGAGCTGGGGAGAGGAAGGTAGGGTGAGCCCCACTTGAGACACATGGTCATGGCCACAGGGAGGGGTCATTTCTTAAAGCTAATTGAAGTGCTCTTCCAGAACAAGAGAAAAGACTGCCAGGCAGGTGAGCCACACAGATATCTACTGTATACACTGTGTGATGTTGGTCTGTTGACACCTCTGCTTCCCACCCAGACCATGGCCTTCTCAGGGGTAGCAGCCACCTGGTCTTATTCTCAGTGTCTGGGCATGATAAAGCTCTAGCAACATATATTAAGTTGCATTAGCTAAAATTTCCCCCAAAATAGGATTTAAATGTAACCATGAATGATAATATATGTCAAAATATTATGTCGAGGTGTTTTCCTCTACTTTGAAAAGGACCCACATTCTGTCCTGCCTCTCTCAGCCCACATGTATTGGAAACCAAAGGAAGGAACTCAGGGGCTTTATGCTTATTGATAGAGGCCATGTTTACGTACCCAGCAGTTGTCTCTGACAAGATGTAGACTGCCCACCACTGCCAATGGAGTCTGATCTGTGAAAATAGCACAAGTCACACAACGACCAAAAAGCTGCCTTAATAGAGCATCTTAGCCATTAGCCAGTTCTTACCATCAGTTAAGTGGACAACAAGCACAGGAGCTCAGGTCAGAGAAAAGAACTAGAGCATTTGGTTTGGCTGTCAGAAACACAACTGAATCCTCTATTTTCAAAGAAGATATTTTAATTCTTTTTATGGTTTCTAAATCGATGACTTTTTAATTTCTCCATTAAAAGATGGTATTCTCTGTGGGACTGTCAGGAAGCATGGAAGCCTTATGTGTTCAATGAGTCTTGAAGGGAGAAAGATACTCTAGGAAAGCCCTATTATTGAGAGCTGAT
>NW_011888814.1:7239570-7262579 GCF_000151845.1 Pteropus vampyrus | reverse complement strand
CTGGTCTTATTCTCAGTGTCTGGGCATGATAAAGCTCTAGCAACATATATTAAGTTGCATTAGCTAAAATTTCCCCCAAAATAGGATTTAAATGTAACCATGAATGATAATATATGTCAAAATATTATGTCGAGGTGTTTTCCTCTACTTTGAAAAGGACCCACATTCTGTCCTGCCTCTCTCAGCCCACATGTATTGGAAACCAAAGGAAGGAACTCAGGGGCTTTATGCTTATTGATAGAGGCCATGTTTACGTACCCAGCAGTTGTCTCTGACAAGATGTAGACTGCCCACCACTGCCAATGGAGTCTGATCTGTGAAAATAGCACAAGTCACACAATGACCAAAAAGCTGCCTTAATAGAGCATCTTAGCCATTAGCCAGTTCTTACCATCAGTTAAGTGGACAACAAGCACAGGAGCTCAGGTCAGAGAAAAGAACTAGAGCATTTGGTTTGGCTGTCAGAAACACAACTGAATCCTCTATTTTCAAAGAAGATATTTTAATTCTTTTTATGGTTTCTAAATCGATGACTTTTTAATTTCTCCATTAAAAGATGGTATTCTCTGTGGGACTGTCAGGAAGCATGGAAGCCTTATGTGTTCAATGAGTCTTGAAGGGAGAAAGATACTCTAGGAAAGCCCTATTATTGAGAGCTGATTTAAAACATATAAATATAATTGGCATGTTGAATATACTCTGTTGTATCACTTATTTATTTTAAAATTTCAACTTCTTTATTTTAAGAAACTTTTTTATTTAAACTTCTTTATTTTTCTTCTTTCTACCGATTCTTCACATGTGATAATCTAGCTCTGCCACACCCCACTCTGGAGGATTTCTTGGCCTCATACTCTTAGTCCTCTAGTCACTTCTCAGTGTATGAAAAGTGTTATTTCAGTTATTAAAGTGTCTAGTCCAATGGAATAAAACTTTGAAATTCAGCCAAACTGAAAGATTTCCCCCTTGCATGGGTTGGGGCTACTTTAGGATAGAACTTTATAGTGAAGATGCAGGCGAGGCTGTGGCTGGCCTCTTCTCTGATGCCACTCTGTGCTCTGCCACAGCTGCTTGGTCCTGTTTTAACATCATTTAGCAGTTAAGGAAGCACCAGAAGACATATTCCTGATGTGGAAAGGCTACAGTACCTGCCCTTAAAAAAAGATATTTTCTCTTCTTTTCCATATTTATTTTTTGCCTTGGAGAAACTTTGGTTTTCTACCTGGCTTTTGGCATTGGGCCCTCCATGCGGGCTGACATATGCTCTGGGTCTTGAACTCAGCAGCATGAACTTGTGAGTTCAGCTTTTCTCTCTCTTGCTTGTAAATAAAAAGCTGGAGGGAGGACTTGATTAATGAAGGTGGAGCAGGAGCAGAGCTCTGGTTTCTTTTATTTATGCTACAAGAAGAGACGTCCCTCGATCACACTGGATAAGCTGTATTGAACATCGGCTGTTGGCGCGGCACTGTGGTAGGCACTAAGGAGGGACACAGAGATGGATGTGCTACGATTGTAAGACTCCAAGAGCTTAGAGCTAAGAAGAAAGAAAATAATGGCTGGAGTGAGGTCATGAGCTGTGTAAGTGCAGGTTAGGTGAATAGTGTCAACCAGGGACATTGCAAGAGCAATGGAGGGGAAGCATTGGGCTAGGTACTGAAGGAAGAGGGGATGCAGATCAGAGAAACAGAGGTTAGCATTTCAAACAATGTATGCTTCACAGAGTTAAAGATGTTCATTGATAAATGCACAAGATTGCTTTTGAGTTCTTAATTATAAAAATAAAAAGTAGTTTGCTTCTTCTGGCATGTATATCTTTGTTTTTCCTCATCTCAATTTTATGATCAAGATGGACCTGCTCCATTGACAGGATTTATGTTTCCAAGATTCTCGGTATGCATCTTTTTATCCTATACCTTTACCATGTTCATGGTGATAAAGATTTGTTATTCTGTTTTCACCCTGAAACATTCAGTGGTCCGAATGTCATTAGCATTGGAACTGTGGTGTTTCCTTCATTAGCCTTCAGTAGCGGTGATTCCTAAACAGGTATCAGGAAGGGTGGACAAGTTAGTGAAGGGACAGCAACACTTCTTAATATTCTCAAGGTTGGCTATGGTGATCGTGGCCTGGAATCGCTGTCTCCTTCGACAATTTACATTCTAAAGGGAGAGTTACAATTATGTTATGGCTTTACTTCAACGACTTAAACTTTAGAATCTAAGGTTTATTACCACCTCATGTCCACCAGATAATCAATGGTTTGTGTTCACTGAGAACCGTAAAGCTCATCTCCTCTATAATGAAGGTAACTTGTGGTTTCACGTATTATTTACTATAATGAACATGGTCTAGAGTATGCCTAAAGTTTCCCAGTCTACTGTCACACTTCAAGAACTCAAATGCATAGCTCCTGGGGACAGCAAGAAGACTGCAGTTCAGCCTATCTGCTTAACAGAATTCACCCCCTAACCTGTTTTGTGTCTGAAGATTCTTGTGTTTACAAGTATACTGAAGAGCAGCCCAGTCTGGCTTTGTCCATTTTTACTGTTCTAGCAATCATTTCTTCCTTGGTTACCAATTTTCCCTAGAGGCTGGGAAACATTTTTTTTTACCTCTTAAAAGACAAAAAAATATCTTACGCTTCTTTCCAAGGAAAAGTGAGGATACTTGCTATATTTCTAAGTATCTTCAGTGATTTTTAAGCCCTGTATTATATGATAAGATGATAGGCAGTTTTATTATTTTTTTTACTAAGTGAAAGGAGAAAACTACAGATGTGATTTCTAGAAGGTCATATTTTTGCTCGGGTTTTCAAAACTTGTATAAACTACCTGGTCTCATATATCCAGGTACTATGCTGTTAGGTGTTTGGGTTACTCAGATGACCAGCACACAGCACTGTCAACCAGAGATTTACATTCTAAAGGGGGAGTTGCTTACAATGGTTGGTTAATTCTATATGGAGGCTCTGGGAGGGCAGGTCTGAAAGTATTTTGCCTAAAGGTTTCAGGAAACACTTTCACAAACTATTGATGTTTGAGCTGATTTGGGTAGAATGGGGCCTGGCATTTGAGGTAGAGGAGAATGGCATTTGCAAAAGTTAAGAACCAAGAAAGGGGATGGCAATTTTAAGGGAGCGCAAATATTTTTGTGAGTCAGATATGAAGAGTATGGGGGCTTATGGAGGGGTGACAAGAGACGAGACTGGAAAATAAACCACAACAGGATTGTAAAGGACCTTTTCGCCCAACTAAGGAGATAGGGCTATTGAAGGATTTGAAACAGGGCAGCAGCATGCCCAGATTTGTGTTTTAGGGAGGCCCCTCTGACAGGAGGTTGAAAGATGGACAGAGAGACTCAATACATCTGTAGGCAGCAAGATGAGTTAGTAGGTTATTGTAATAGTCCAGGCAACAAGTGACAAGGCCTTAAATAAAGCTGTGGTAGCAAGGATAGAGGTGAGGTGACAAATAGGAATACTAGTATGAAGTAGAATCAATAGGTCTTTGCAAGCAGCTGGATGTACAGAATGAGAGAGAAGGTTAATTCGGGGATAATTCTCGAACTTCTGGCTTGAACATCTATCTGGATCATTATGTTATTAAAAAAATGAGAAAAACAAAAGGGAATATTTAGAGTAAACTAATAATTTAAAAAATATTATTGAGTACCTAGCTCTGTTAAGTGCATAGGTATTATAGTCAATTTTATGTCACTGTGGATGGGCCATGGAGCCCAGATATATGGTCAACATCATTCTGGATGTCTCTGTGAGGATTTTTTTTTGGGATGAGATTAATATTTAAATCAATGGACTTTGAGTAAAGCAGATTGCTCTCCCTCATATGGGTAGACCTCATCCAATCAGTTGAAGGCCTAAATAGAACAAAACATTAGTGTCTCCTAGCAAGGAAGAATTCTGCAGTAGACAATCTTTAGACTCGAATTGTACCACTGGCAGTTCTTCCTTGGGTCCCAGCCTGCTGTTCCACCCTGAAGATTTTGAACTTGCCAGCTTCCATAATTGCATGAGCCAATTCCTTAAAAGAATGCTTTTTTCTATATATACACATCCTATTGGTTCTGTTCCTCTGGAGAATCCTGACTAATACAACAGGCTTTGGGGCCACACTGCCATCCATTTAGCAGTTGCCCAGTGATATCACTATGTGATGACAGTAGGCAAGTGACTTCTCCAAGCCTCATTAGCTTTATCTGTAAACCGAGGATAACAATGTTCTATACCTCCATGGTTTTGTGATGATTAAAAGAGAAAATCCATGTAAAGTTTTAATCGTAGGGTCTAGCATGTAATAAGCTCTTAAGAAATGTTTGCCTTTATTATAATAACCAAGAAAACATTTCCACATAGTGTTAATGACTAATAATAGCTCAGATTGTTACTTTTCCCAGGAGGGATTTATGTGATAATAGAGATCAGAATTTTCCATTAGAAAAATTAGCCTCTTAGCTTAATGTTTTGCACATTGACTGGATAGGTAAATATTTATTGAATGGTTGAATTATTTCCCAGTACCAGTAAGTGAGATCAGAGAACCACAGCAGGTTAATAAGGGAGAGACTGAGGCCCAGAGAGATGAATGACTTAGTAAAGGTCATAGAGTGAGTTAGTAGAAAACCTAGTAGCAGAACTCAGGTGTCCTGGCTCCCGTCTAGTGCCCTTTCTCTTATAGCAAGGGGCCTACCCCTGGAACCGCACCATGTAGCTGATCTCCAGCTTGCCAAGCCAGCCTAGGCTCACTGAACTGTATTTTATACCTTTCTTTATGTAGCAAAGTGCATGGTGGCTGGTTTGGTAAAACCCTGAAAGGGCTTATTCCTGAATCCAAATGTGTAAAGGCATTTTTTTTTTTAAATTACATAACAATGTTTTCAAGATTATCAGCTAATATGAATGTGAAACCAAAGAAGGCAAAGAGTCTTGAATTTTGTTCTCTACCTTTTCTGATCAAGCAATCGCACATGTAGGTGTGCTCAGTGTGAGCACATGGCTGTTTTGTTTACTTTCTCCGTAAACTCTTGCCATTTGACATCTTCACTGCTCATTCTAGTGATATTTCTCTGTTGGAGGTTATCTCTCAGAGGTCAACTCCAAGGCCTTTCCCAGACCTCTCTCTTCTCGACCCCTGTGCATCATCCACTGCTGCTGATACTTTCTTCTTCCAGAAACTGCCTCCTTTCACAGCTGGCAGAGCTCCGTCTCCTGTTTCCCTCTTGGCACATTTACCTCCTCCCACCCCAATGGTAAATATTTCTGAAGGATAAGTTTTTGGCAACCTCATCCAAGCTTTCACTTTCAACTTTCATCTGTGTGCTGATGACTTCCCAAATGATATCTAAAGTCCTGATGTCTCATCCAAGCTCCAGACTCATGCTCTCTCATTCATATTCATCTTTCCTCCCTTTCTCCTTCCACCTCCTCTCTTCCATTCTGGGCCAGGCACAGTATGGTGGGTTACGTATGAAAGCCAGAGATTTTGCCTTCAGAGCCAGGTTAGTGTAGGGAGAGATATATGTTGGCTCATGCAATCAAGCTATTCTAACAATTTGAAAAGTGCAGATGAAGATGTGTCCAAGGTTCTGAGAGAACACAGGTAAAATTAGATTATTAATACATAATTATCTCTGGGTAGAGGTGACACCAGGTTTGGTTCAATGAAGCCAATGAAGCCAGTGAAAAGGGCTCCAGGGACCATTCTTGTCAATTGTCTAGGTATTGATAAACATGTGTTTGTAGTGGCCAGTGCTCAGTGTGACTGGGGTACAGGATACATAGAATTCAAGGTTGGGGCTGAAGTGGGGATGGGTTAAATAAGAGAATAGGCTGGGAATATGGGCAAAGGCTAACTCAAAAAGGATCTTCTATGGTATTCTAGGGTTATTTTTTAACTTTCTGTTCAACATCTCTAATTAGCATCCCATTCTTATAATCTCTGAGACTGAAGTGATTTTTTATTTCAAGTTTTTCTGTTCACAGTATTAAATTTCAGCTAATGAGGGGATACCTAATGGTGGGTGTTTTGTTTATAGAGTGAGTTAATGTCTGGTAAAAAGAAGAAGGTGGCTTTTGATAGCAAGCCTTGTATCCAATCTAAAACTGGCTCAAGTAATAAGTGCATTTGTCTTCCTACATAATAAGGAGGTTGGAGATATTGCCAGTTCCAGAGTCGGTTATGTCAATAACCAACGAAGCACAAAGGACTTAGATTCTTTCAGTTTTTCTGCTCTGGTTTCCTTAGCATATGATCTTTCTCTTCACCCTTCTGATCTCATTGTCTCATTGTAGCAGGGTCAGGTGTCACATATAGATGGCAACATGTGATAAAGAAAGAAAGAGAATTTTATCTTTATGGCTATCTTCACAGTTTTAGGAGCAAAAAACCTTTCCCAGAAGCCTTCGGAAGATCTCGCATCATATCTTCTTCGCCAGAATTCTGTCACATGCCTATTTCTAAATCAGTGCTTGGGTAGGGAAATGGAAATACAATGACAGAGGTAGACCATACATTCTAAATGGTGGCAGAATCGCCACCATAGAGAACAAAATTGGTTTGAGATGAGGAAGGGTTTAGTTCCTATACTGCTAATTACAATACCATAAACTTAGTGACTTAAAAGCAACACAAACTTATTATCTTACATTTCTGGAGGTCAGAAGCTCAAAATGTGTCTCACTGGGTTATAATTAAGGTGTTGGCAGGGCTATGTTCTTTCTGGAGGCTCTAGAGAAGAATCCATTTCCTTACCTTTTCCTCCTTCTGCATGCTTTGGCTCATTGACCCCCTTCTTTACCTTGAAAGCAATCAATAATTGATTGATTCTTTCCATGATGCCCTTTTTTCTTTTTCTGATCTGTCTCCTTTTTCCCTATTTAAGGACTTTTGTGATTACTTTGGGCCCACCAGGATAATTCAGAATAATCTCCTCATCTCAAATTCAGCAGAATAAGAACTTCAATTCCATCTGCAACCTTAATTCTCCTTTGCCATGTAACCTAACATAGGCACAGTTCCCAGAGATTAGCATATGGAAATTTTGGGGGGACCGTTATTCTGTCTATCACAGGAACAAAACAATTAGATGTTAAAATGATTTATTGTCCTCCACAGGGTCATAATACATGAACAGATGTATAGTTTGTCTGTGGTATTAAAATTTCATGGGGAGGGGTTTGGGGAGTATTTGAGGAAGAAAATGTCTCCAAAGGCTCTATGGGGGGCAATGAGAGAAAGAAGGTTGAGAAATACTGAATTAGTCTAACCTAAACTGAGGTTCACCAGTGAGCTTGGAGAGGCCACTGTGCCCTGAGGCAAATGGCCAGTGCTACCTGAACAATCTCCTAGCAAGGAGGAAGGGGAAGTAGTTGTTGAGTCTACAGGTAAGCAAGATCTGCTCCAGGGAAGTGGCCCGAAGCTGAGGCAAGAGGAAAGGTAACTGGTAATCGAGTCATGGCAGAGAGCCATTAACTTTGGCAGGATGAAGTCGTGAGAAATCAAGGTGGTTTCTGCCACCATTTGCTCTTTCTCGCCATTGATTTTTATTTGTTTTTATTTTTATCTTTAAATTAAAAAAAAACCGATGAAACATCTACCTTCATAAAACTTCGAAGTTTAATTGTCACTGAATTTTTGAAAAATGTATAAATGACATCACATAATACTTCGGTTGTGCTTTCATATGTCACAGTCGGACAACTCGATGTAACAGTATTTGGAAAATGAGATCAAAGTGGTTGATTAGAAATGTTATCATGAAATTTCATATTTGTTTTACATATGTTCTTCTTTATATGGATGTCATGTTTTTTCTTTTTCACAAACCAACTGTTTATCTAGAAGTTACCATTCGAAATTTCATTACTTCATGAACAGCTCACAAAACTTTGGAAAATTACTGCTAATTGTAAAATAATTATACCACTTATCATTATTCAGTCAAGAAAAATGGGCATTTATATGTGCTTTAGCAATATTTAGATAGGCTGTTACACTCCTTCCTTTAAATCAGTCCTGATTGCGATGCACGTTGCAAACTATGATGCCATCACTGAAAATTGGGATGACAACAATCTCGTCTGGTTGATATCCTCTGTTGACAACAGTTGGTTCTGATAAGTGTGCTTAGTCATCTTTGGATCCCTTTACTGAGAAAACCAGTGTGTGGTCTTTTTAACTAAGGCCATACCTTGCATCATATAGTCATTCCCATGCCATGCATGCCTTCTCTTTCAAAGAGGAATTATAATTGTCCTCTGCTGTCAATATAGTCTCCAACATTCTGTCAAGCTTGGTACTGAGTTTGGGAGAGCTACTCTGTGAACACTGAATTCAATTCCACAGATACTAGTAAATGCCTATTCTATGCCAGTGCCTGTGTTAGGGAGGCTAAAAGGGAATGACCTATGCTGCCAAACGTCTATGGTCCAAGAAGATAGACGAATGATATAATGGTAGTAGGCAAAAGTGCCATGAAAACACAGATAGAAGAATGGAAAGAGGGATCATGGAAGCTACAAGAGGAGGTGAGGTTCAATCTGGATCTTGTTAGTGCAACTGAAATAAGAACATGCTATTTTAAACTACAGCCACGTTATAAGGAGAGTGAAAGAAATTTAGAAAAGCCTAGAACTGCATTGAGAATAAAACTGGCTACAGCCAAGTTCTTCTAGCTGAGGATTTCTTAACCCTCAGGGTTCTCAACCCCATGACGTTTTGGGCTGGATAATTCATTGTTGTGAGATGTTTAGCAGCATCACTGATCTCTAGCACCCTCTCACTTGTGACGATCAGAAATGGCTTCAGCCACTGTCAAGTGTCCCTTGGGGGTCAAAATCTCCCCCATTGACAATCATTGCTCTAGATGACAGAATGAGAAGACTACAGAATCCCAAGCAATCCCAAAAGGAAGAGGAAGGGGGAACAAAAGAATCGGATAGGAAAGAAGACTAAAAAGGAGTCAAGGGGATGGTAAAAGGTTAAGTAACTGAGGAGGGTTGCCTGGCCAGTAAAAAAACTCCTGGAAGAGGAAACTTTTAAAACCAGGCATGTCTACTGGCCAGTTTGGAGTGGTTTGCATTGTTTAATGTAAGTGGCCTCACCCAAAGCTTCTCACACTTGCAGTAGTCTTGTGAAGGTGGTTTTGTTTTTGAAAGGGGTTTGACTTCCACACACAGTGTAGAACAGGCAACATCACATCCCATTGATTCCCATCTAAGCCGTAACTAGAAATATTTGTTAGAAAAGAACCTAGAACCATAGGTAACCATAAGGTTGGAACATGCTCTTGAAATCACAGCAATTTGAAAGATGGCCATGAATGTATACAGAAAATAAGTTGGAGATTTAGGTTAATACAGTTTAGATCTCAAGGTGGGAGGAGCACCTCTGGCTAAGATCTGGGCTATATGGGAGAAAACACCAGTTCAAGGAATATTATTGCATTTTGCCTGGCAGAATACCAGAGGGCTAGAGTGAGCGCATAGATGCTCCCAAGACCTCTGCATGCTCTTATTCTAGCACAGGTGTCCTGCTCTACACGGACATACACATACACACACTCCATTAAAGATTTGGACTGGAAAAAGTAGTATAGATAGAGAACAATTCAGAATAACAAAGGCTATGTAAGGGAGAATGTCATATGAATATGATGTCATATGAATATGGAGCACCGGACCAGGAGTCAGGAGAAAGGGCGTCTGTCCTGGTTCACCCTCTAAGTCTCCATGTGAGCCTAGGAATCATTTTACCTGTACAGATTTTACTTTCTTCCTCTTTAAAGACTTTGTTTGGACTGAGTTGTCTAACCACAGACCTCTCCTGGTGTCACATCCTATGAATCCATGAGAAACCTAAAGCATCACTGCTGTGGCTCCTGTTCTCCACCTGAGAGGATGTTTGTTTGTAGTGCCTGAGCCAGATTCGCTCACTGAATGCCAAGCCCCGGTTTGGGATGCTCATAATGCTGAGCATGAAGCAAAGGATCCCATTACAGCCTGAGGCTTCAATCAACTGCCAGATTCCTAGAGGTTCTCTGTTAGATCTTGGGCTTCCGGGACTTTTGAAAGGTCATTGAAATCTGGGCGTTGTCATGGGACAAAACAGGAGGAACAGGAAAAAGGAATGGGAGCTGCTTCCACAACAGGAACTAAACCTCCTGAGCTGGGTGTCCCAGAAGCTTCCTGAAGTGGCTCTTGCCACATCTCAACCTTGTGGACTCTTTCTGTTCTTTCTGTTTTCTTGGGTTTGAAGCTGCAGCCCTTTTCGTATTTACTCATCATTGATAACGATGACTCAAAACCGACCTTCCCTGTTTGCTGTGGTTTCAAGATAGGTCTGAATGTGGAACAGAAGTAAGATGTTTCTGTTCCCGCTTTGTATTAAAACATTGAAAGTCTAGTTGCACTCAGAGCACAGAGGATTTTTAGGGCAGTGAAACTATCCTATATATATTAATGATGGATACATGTCATTATTAATTTGTCCAAACCCATAGAATGTACAACACCAAGAGGGAATGCTAATGTCATCTTGGACTTTGGGTGATGATTCGTCAGTGTAGATTCATCCATTGTAATAGATGTACCACTCTGGTGGGAGATGTTTATAATAGGGGAGGCTGCGCATGTTGGGGCGGGGGCAGAGGTATATGGGAAACCTCTGCACCTTCTGTCCAGTTTTGCTGTGAGCCTAAAACTGCTCTAAGAAAATAAAGTTTATTTTTAAGTTCATTTTCTTTCTTTTTGGTTGATCTCTGCTTTTCAATCCCTCTTTGGGACTCTGAGCTGCCTTAATGAATCTTTTACCGTACCATGGGAAGTTGTTTACCAATTTCTTCTTTTAATGCAGCTGTCAGACACTCAGACTGTCTGTTAGCCAATCTGGCTTTCTGTCAACCACCTTTTCCAAGCTTCTGTTTCTTAAATACGATGTTTTTGATGTGGCTAAGCACATCAAACAGTCTTTTTTTTTTTTTTTTTTTAACACTTTTAAAGCATGGTATTTGCCACCATATAATTCAATTCAGTAAATGTCTTAGTCCTTTCTCTGCATAAGGGTCCTGCCAGGTGCAATTGGGTTGTATAAAGATAAATAAGGTGCTACCCTTTTCAATTTGAACTCCAGTGGGAACTTGGGAGGTAGGTGTCAGTGAGTTGGTTATTTTTTTTCTCCTGTTTTTTTTCAGGATCTTAATGAGCACTGGCCCAACCAGTTAGCATTGGCTATTTGCATGTCCTTCCCTAGTGGTGGGAACAAGTCCCCTTGTCAACTGCCTCAAAAACAGGACAGGACAATGTTCACGAACTAGGTTCAACAAATTCCTGGCAGGCTCTGTATGTCGCCGCTACCCTCCTCCACTTAATTTCATCCAAAAACCAAGAAGGGAGATTTATCTCATGGACAATGCGATAAATAACATGATTTTTTTTCTGACTTCTTTCTTGTTATCATACCATTTTCTCTATTGCTTTCCAACAGAAACAGTACATGAATGTATTTATCAAGAAAATATATTTTTGTAGTTCTATCAATTTTATTTTAATAAGCTAACTTAATTTTACCAAACTACTAGTATAGCCACATTTTCTGCACTGTGGTCCATTAGGTATGTCATTGTGGGGAATACCTGATTATATTGGACTTAAGGTTTAACTCCAAGTAATACTATGTTTTACTGTGGAAAACAGTATTCGTTGTCCATAATTTATCATGTTAGGGGTCCACAATCTAAGCTTGACAACCTACAGATTGAGTTTAAAGCCTCACCAGGTAAAAATGTAAGATGCTGGCTGCCACCACTTTGTCTCCCATCTCTACCACTTGTATCTTTACTGGGAACTTGACTGTGGGCAGCATTTTCTACCCCAGAAATCTTTGGGGAAATAAAATAAGCCTTCATACAAATTGGGTAGGGACCCCTATATTTGATGTGGCTATCTGAGTGTAGAAAATATACCTATAATCCTGAGAGTGAAATGAATTTCGAGAATACATAAAAGGTGAGTCTGGCTTTCTGTTGGAACACCTCCCCTGGGGGAGTGTAAATGGGACACTGACAAGAACCCGAAGAAGATCTAAAATTCCAAGATTTCCAAGCAGGAGATTAGGGTACAACCCAGACAGTGCTTGACTAGACAGTGACCTAGACAGTGATTCCAAACTGGCAGAACTGATGGGGCTAACATTTAAAAGAAGAAAGTTCCAACAGAAGATGGAAATAGTGCAGTATTTAATATGAGGGCGGAGAGGGTGTCGAAAGCAGTTAGTGTATATCTGATACTATTAGGAAGAGGGTCAGTAGACTGGATGGAATCTTATAGCCCCATGGGCAAGGCAAGTTGTGTAATGGGGAAAGACACTTTCTGTTATCTCAAGAAGCATGTCTCAAAATCATTTCTTTTCAAAAGATATGTAGTATGTGAGCATTCGTTAGTGTGAACCAGTTACTGGATGCATAAAGCTGTGGATCATCACTCAGAACAGGGCAAGTGGGGACATCCCAAAAGCTCTGTCCCCGGAGGAGGAGCAACACTCTGCCTCATTCTCTTACAATACACACATCTGTGACCCTCTGCTGTCCTTGTCCTTTGCCTATATTGCATAATTTCATGCTCAGATGTGATGTGTGAGTGAGAATTGGAAATGTTAAAAATGGACTATGTGGAATTAAATTTTCATAAATGGCAAAAAGACTGAGTTTTAGATTGAAGCTTTGAAAGCCTCCCCACCACACTAATGGTACCTGTATCCTGGATTATAATTAATCAGAATACCATTTTAGTGTTACCTTCCATTATTTAAAAAGTCCAATATTATTTGGAATATCAGATTAGTTCAACATACTATTGTATTGCCATCTGGGCTTATCAATAGCAACTACTTCATTTCCAAGTCTTATTAAACCAAACACATTACAGCAATTTGTACGTGAAACATTCTGGCATTACTAAAACTTCTATAATACTGAAAACACAAGTTAAATTAAAGCATACACCTTTGGTTACCTAAGGTTTTATTAATATTACAGTCCTATCTACAGAAGACTATTTTTCTTTTCAAGGACAAAAATTTGTTACAGAAACGTCAAATTTAAGAGCTAGTGACTCATACTCTACAGAATTTTCTGCCTACTTAGAGGAGCACAGTTTTACCATATGCATAAAAATGTGTGAGGGAGATTTTGATTATGCTCAAGAATCTGGGCTTGGTCTTTCCTTGAGTTCTTGATCTGATGGGTTGCTATCCTCCCCATGACTGCTGAGAGCCTGAGTGGTTCATAAAGCTTGAACTCAAAACGCTTTTATGCTTTCTCCATTAAAACTAATCTTTGCTAGGTCAGCTTTAGTTTCATAGACATTGGGAAGACTAAGCTGTGCAGCCTATGCAATCTGACAAAATAAAGTCCCTTGGCCCATACTTTCACCTCTGCTGAAAGACTAAGTGGAAACTTCTAAGCTAACAGCAACCTACAAACTCTTTTGAAAGGGTTCATCTTCTCAAAACCCATTTCCATCATAAACATCCTGAACAGTCATCTCCAGGGTTTCACTGATGGGATGTAGACCATCTCTCTCTGTGCTTACTCATCTGCCCCCTTTGGAGTCATGGTCCATTAGTTCCTTCTTCCTGTTCGTGTGGTCACACTGACCTGGGGGCATCTGGGCTTCTACCCTGAAGGCCTTTGGTGTGGCTGACCCTCTTCAGCTGTGAAGTGATTTCTCCCCTAATAGGTCCCTCCAGTCCCTAGAAGTTTTAATCCCTGCAAAGGTCTGCTCAGTGACCTAGAATGCAGTGATATTTGTTCCTGCCTTCTGCTCAGAAAAAGGCTGCCTTCCTCCAGCTGTAGCAGTGATGAATGACTGACTTCTCTCTCCTTATTCCCCTTTCACCTTCCCATCTCTCCTCTAGGAGCTGTCTCTATAGAATACTACTTTTTGTAGTAGGAATAACAAAGAAAAAGGAAAGTGTGGCTTATCTGAAAGCTATTGGTAGGCTAATTTCACCTTCCCTGGTCTCCTGCCAAATTAAAAGAAGGGAACTAGAACAGCATCTGCCCTTATCTCGACCTTCTTTAGGATCTGCCTAAAAATAATGTTTAAGATTTATCATGCAGGCTGGAAAAACACCTAGAGCTTTCTACCCTGAATTGTACTTTTTTACCTCTCTATAAACATATTTTGTGTTTCTTTCTATTTTGAGATAGCATTATATTTTTATTTATTCATTCATTCAATTTTCATGAATTAACAATTATTTGTTAGCTGGCTGTGATGTGTGGTGTTGAGCCAGATGCTACCAAAGAAACATAATATGAGGGTTCAGCATTTGGTTGCTGGTAGGACAGGCAAGAAACACAAAATCCTTATGATACAGTGCAAGAAAACATATAATTCAGTTCAAGAACAAACAATACAGATAGAAATGCTAGAAAGTTTTAGAGAAAAGGAGATCAATATAATCTGGAGCGAGTGGGAAAAAGAAATCCACAAACACAGAGAGACCTCGGAAAGCCTTAAATGCCAGACTAAGGGCATTGCACTTTATTTTATGGATAATGGGAAACTTTTTGGAAATATGTGAGCTCTCTCAAAGCTCTCTCAAAGATGAGCACAGAACTCTTCATGACTGTGAAGGAAACGGCCCAGTAAAATGTGATGAAAAAGCCAGTTCAGACAGAGAGAGCCTTTGGAGACTCTCAAATGCAACTTTGATGAAATATGAAGGAAAGAGACATGCTAGCCTAGCTAAGTAAGACTAGAGGGTTGATTGGGTAGACATAGATGGTACAGGGTGATGTTGTAGTGAACCAGGCATTGAGCAGGTGAGCATGGGCAGAGAGGCATAAATACATTAAACAGAGTTAGAGCCACTAGGTGAAAGCCCTGGAAACAGTCAGTATAAGACTCACTAGATCTTGATGGGTGGAGTGGCAGTGCTGAGGACAGCTCGAGTAAGAACAGAGTAATCAAGGGGAAGAGAGAGACATGAGTGAATTCAGGAGATATTTATCAGTAATACTAGTGGCGTTCCATGTGTGACAAAGCTGGGCATGTGGGAACAGAGGGGAAATTCTTTTTCTTTTTAAATTTTATTTTTTTAATTAGTCAATTTATTTTTAATTGAAAAAAATGATTTAAAAATTTCCCCCTGTCTACCTCCCCCTCTCTCCTCCCCCTTAGGGAACAGAAGGAAAATTCTGATGCAGAAAGACAAGTATTTCTGTTTTTTCCATACTTATTTTCAACTAGGGGTCTGAAATGCAATTTGAAATATCTCGAATAGAGAGGAGGCCAGTGTGATTTATTTCTGTCCAAAGGAGAAAAGTATAGAAAAAGTCAACCATGAATCTCAACTGTGTCCCTATATTTTTAAATCTAAGAATTTGATTTACATTCAGATACAACATTTTCTTCTGAGTTAAAATGTATCCCATTATCTCTAAACTGTCCTCTACAAATAAGGAGAGGAATGGGAAAGATGTTTGAGTCACCAGGCAGGGTTATTTCCACCTAGCTTTTGATCTGTTCCAACTCATGAAGGCCCCATCAGGGGCTAATAAAGGAGGCTTGTTGTGGGTGATGCACAGAACATAGTTCTAAATGGCCTTAAATTAATTTCTGTTCACCTTCACGATTGACTTTGGCTGAGCCTAATGACATCAGTGCACAAAAAAGGCAAAACGAGGTAGTCTTACATCATTGAAGTCTGTAAGAAAAAAGTCCAGGTTTCAGCTCTAAATACTCTAGGATATCAAATTCACCATTAAAAGTTTTTGAAAGTTGAGTCGCAAACAATATATATATTTTAAGTCTGCTGAGATTCAGTTTTTGAAGTGACTAAAACTCACTTCAAAGTTTTAGTCTTCTTTTCCCCCCACCAGACATGATGAAGAGAACATTAAAGCACATTTACTTAAACTACTTGTGTCGTCTAAAAAGTTAGTTTGGAGAAATAACTTCTTTGGCAGTGATGTTATTTTCTGTAGGATAGTAAGCGTGATCCAGATCCTGAAGCTCATAGAAAATGTAGTCTACAGAACCTGGTATATGAATAATTTGGAGATTAAAACCAAGGTACTTATTATTATACATAATTTAGTACTATTAGAGGCTTAAGATAAAATTAAGTGTCTCAATAATTTTCTTAGTTAAAATTATAATGTTACTACAGAAGAGAAAAATTTTCTTTCTTCTCTTATACAGTTTAATGGCCAAAGAGTATGGGCTTTAAAGTCAGACACAGATGCAAGTCTTACCTCTGCTGTCACCAGCTTCGGCACCTTGGGCTATTTTCCAAGTCTTAGTTTCTTCACCTCTAACATGGGGTTAATCACATTCCCTACAAGATAGAATTGTGAGTGTTGTACCAGTGAAGTAATTTATCATATATATGTATGATAAGTATATATATGCTATGTGTATATTTTTCATATATATAACATATGCAATTATGTATGTAATGTATATATATGATACATTATCATATATGTAATATTTATAAAATGCTTATGTCAGTCCCTGGTATATGATAATCACTCTTAATTTTCAGTAGTAATAAGCATCAACATTAAAGAAAGTAATCTCTATGCTAGCTAGCCCCCTTTTCTCAGCAAGCTCCTGTGATGCATCCTGGTTTATAGTGATCTGGAAAGTCTTTACATGGACAAGGTATGGGAAGAATTGTCGAGTGTATTGACTTTCATACATTATTGCCAAAAGATTTCTGTAATTTTAATTTTTGTTCAAAATGGATGGTAAACTCTGTCATCTTCTGCTTGAGGCTTGTGTTGTTGATATAAGTAAAAATCAATTTTGGGAGTTTTTAAGTATAGTATTTTCCTTTGTACTTGAAAATAAATTATGGTTTTATTTAGAAGACAGTCGAATCCAGTGAAGTGCTCAGAATGGAGCCTGTATATAAGGATCCTTGTGTAGAAACAAGTTTACTTGCAGATGTAATGCACACCTACTAAGTAGAAGAGTTGATTGTCCAAATGCATTTGAAAAGTTTTCAGGTATAAATATCAGGTTGTCTCTACCCAATACCCATTTATTCTGATAAACAGTATTTTACAAAGACATTTAGATTTTGTAGACTAAGATTAATATAAAAGACAAAGGAAGTAAACTGAATTAGTTCTCATCATTCTGCTATGGAGATTGGAAATAAATGGTGACAATGAAAACTTTTTCCAAATTTGAAAATAACCTAATTGTTCATTTGCAGAAAGGATATTGGCAGGGAAAAGGGAAAGGACTAACATTTTTTGAACATCTGTTACTGTCAGACCTAGCATTCTATTTTTGCTATCTCATGTAATTCTCACAAAAGTCCAGCAAATTTTGAGCTATCCTGCCCATTTTTCAGAAGAGGAAAGTTTGGCTCAGAGTGATTATAAAACAAGTTGGCAATGGAATAAATGGACGCTCCTAGTCATGACACCATAATGCCGCTCGATTGTGAAGGAATGTCATTGTCTTCTTTAGTGAAATAAATCAATGTGTAAGTATCACTAATGTTTAGTTCTGAGAGAGGAACCTTTTGGTGGGAAGAAATGAATGTTGACAGTTCTTTTTCTCGTGTGGTTCTCTCATCTGCTTACCCCGACTATACAACCACTGCCTGAGCAGCGAGTCATATTCTCAGGTGCCTGCATTTATTAAAAAAAAGAAAAATATTTCCTAACCACAAGGGGGAGGTTTCGTAGTACTGGGTATAATAGATACAGCAATGTATACTGGTTGCCTGTGGAAAGCGTGGTAAAGAACTTCGGTTCTCTCCCAATGAAAAGGGCTTTATTATAACAAACTCACACTGAGTACTAAGTTTATGTGTTTTAAGTAACACATAAAGACTTTTCTCTCACAAATGCAGGAAGCCCTATAACTCCAGTGCGGTCCTTATGTCCTTATGTCACCGTTGCAGGGGAAGTGCTACTCTATCCACACAAGTATGAAGTCGTGCGTCCCCGTTTAAATGAAAGCAAGAGAATAGCTGACCCATTAGGCTAGGAGAAGAGCGTAAAGAAGCTAGGCACAGCGGGCAAGGTTTCTGGATAGCTTCTTCCCATATTGCTCCAAGCTCTGTTGTGTGGCCATCTGTGCCCTAACTGCAGACTCAGCCTCTGTCCTGCTCTGGGGCTAATCTTGTCCTCAGTTGGGGGTCAGTAAAGCTTTAGTTTAATACTCCTGTGACATTGCATCAAGGCCTCTAGTCCAGCTTTGACCTTGTGTTCCGTCTCTGGCGATCCAGCTTTTGTCCTTTTCCCAGGAGCAAGGCCGCCTCCATATGTGCCCCGGTTCCAGTTGGAGGTTTTTTTTTTCAGTCTGAATCTAAAGAATGCAAACTGGTTTATCTGAGACTGTCCAGATTTTCACACTGAAAGTCCCACATCCTGTAAATCTCACAGTCCCAGGCATCTCAGAAGGGAAGTCATCCTACAAGCCCCCGCATAGATAATGTGCCTGGAGTCCCCTTCGTACTAGGCCTAGCACTCTCTTTTCTCTTTCGAAGTTTGAAACCTCAGACTAAATTGCTGAAATACTCTTTAGTTATTGCTGAGTGTGTTAACAAATTGAATTTGGAATTCTGGCTGCACGTTCCCCTAAAGAATGTGGTTTTGATTAGCAAACCACCCACGTCTTGATGTAAAGTACAGCATAGGGAATATAGTCAGTAATATTGTAATAGCTGTATATGGTGTCATATGGCTACTAGACTAATCAGAGTGACCATTTCATAAGATATATAAATGTTTAATCATTATGTTGTATACCTGAAACTAATATAATAGTACATGTCAACTGTAATTGAAAAATAAATTAAAAAAAACCCACTAATGTCTTTTAGCATGAATTCTAAGTGATTAAAATTTCAAGAGTTCTGTTAATACCAGGTGTTTTGGGACATTATCCTTGACTAATATAGGGAGGTCAAAGGGGTAAGGCAAACTCAAGGTTGACCGTATTAGGTTAAGTGTTTTATTTAGCTGGAAAGCATTCTGCTCTGTTGTTTGTTTTCACTCGTCTGAAGGGAGCAGGCCATACAGTTACCCAAATGTGTGCAATTATAAATCATCTCTCTCCTAGGTGTTTACTTAAATCACAGACTACTTCTGCCGGAGCTTTGTCTAAAAGCATGTTTTACAAATCCCTTAGAGTATTGTTATTTATAAGTAAAAGTATTAAATGATGACTGAGATGGAAATAAAGATTAATGTAACAAAATGATTTATGTAACTAGTAAAGAAGTGACCTGACATACTGCTCTAAATTGGATCGAGTTTACTTTTGCTATAAAAGAAATGTCAGTTTTATCTAATGACACTTTTAATTGCTTGCATCAAATACAGGATAATATCCTTTACAACAAAGGAGAGACATTTAAACATAATGAGGAACTCTCAAGAGCAGATTGTAGAACTAAAGCATTGCTTTTCATCATAGGCAGTCTTGGTTAGAGAAAGAAAGAAACCTTATACAGACTATTCCAGACAGCTTCTCAAATTGAGCTAAATGTTGAATGGGCAAAAGGAACTCTCACAAAATTAGCTTACAGTGAGGCAAGTCTCCTTTAAGAATTTGAAATAAAGAGAAATTCTTGATTGGATAGAATTCTATTTGCTGTTTACATGAACTGTCACATGGCAGGAATCATTTTAGACAGAATAAATACAGCACCTGTTACTACCAGATGAGTGGCTTCCTTGGCTACAGAGATGACGGGTGTACACGGCAGAAATGCTTGCATGTGATTTGGTTCATGAGAAAATAAGCATTTTTGCCCTAGAAATGGTAGTTTATGATGTTTCTCTAGCAAGGACTCATGTGAGACCCTTGGCCAACAGTGGGAGGTAGCCAAAAAGGATAGAGAAGGGAGAGAGCCATAGCATGGATGGCTTCTGTAGCTGTATGAGAAGGACAGAGCGTACTTTAAAAAGCCTGTCGGCATTGGTATTTTTCACACTAAAAGAGAATCGTGGTGTAGAAGATGGAGCACAGATTTTGAGGGGAGAATCTCGGCTGTACCGCTTAACAGCTAGGCAGCTTTAGGCAAATCACTTCCCCTCTCTGTGCCTTGTTGTCTTCACCTATAAACTGGATCAGGCTAATGACACCTCTCTCGTGGGGTTGTTTTGAGCATCAGATGAGATGTCTGAGAAAGGACTTTTTAAACTCTTAAATGCTACACAAAGGTTAACTATTTTCCCTATAATGTGGTTTATAATGGCATGTGTTTAGGTATTCCATGAATCACAGTGTTGCCTCCAAAAGCGAAGGCCTGATATAAGTTATTCTGTGACACAGATATTAGTCCTCTCCCTAGGTAGAAGCATTATAAAAGGTTAGCACTATATTAAGTAATAGATCTATTGTTCTGCTAAATTATTCGTGATTATGTGTTTTAGTGAATGATCATTTTGATTGAAATAATTGTCAGATGTTCTCAGGGCCCTGAAGAGGCAGCTGATGAATGACATAAGGTTTCTCCAATGGGATGACTTTGCTACTATTAAACATTAAGAAAATCCAATTAGTGGAATCTCTGTGAAAAAAAAAATGTCATCAAGTTACAATCTAGAGTGTTAAAGGAATTATCCTTTTTTTGAAGTAATTTTTCTTTCAACAAGGCGAAGCTTTTCAGTAAAAGCTTCGGACTGGTGAATAGTTCGAACCACTTTCTGAAGATTAGTTTTGGGTAAGAAAAAGAAAAACACATTTCTTTTTTACAAGGTAAGACATGTTAATTTTTTTTTTAAATAAATGAATGAATGGGTTTGGTTCATTTTGGCCAGGGATTTTAAATGTTGTTGAAAAGATTTGTGTCGAGACTCTTCTTAGGAAATAGGTGTCCCCTGACCTCTACCCCTGACTTCTCCTGTGGGCTCTGGAACCATGGTCATGAAAATAAACATGAGAATTCTATGGAGGTGCCCTGTGTCACCTCAATCAGCTCACATCTAAAATGAAACTAATTTCCTCCTCCGCCGTCTCCACCACCACAACCACCTGACAACCCCAGTTCTGTTAGTAGTCCAACATTTTCCCATCCCTCATGCTAAAATTCCTTGGAGTTATATTTGTCTTTCAATATGTTATGATTTTTATCCTGCTAAAAATGTCTCTGGTTGGACCCTCACTCCCGCACACCCCCTGCCATCAGCCTAACCCCAGTTTTCACCCTTGCAGTATTATGGCAGCTCTGACTCAGGGGGTTAGCTTCCTCCGACTGCTCGACTGCTCGTGGATCTTTCCATAATACCACTTTCACTACATTGTTACTTCTTGTGTAACTAGCAATGGCTCTGTAATGTGTGCTGCATCAAGCCCAACTACTCTCTCAGTGTAGCTTTTTTTGTCATGTAGGTTTAACCAGATCGCTGGGACTCTATACATCTGTACACCCGGGCTTAGCCAGTTTAGCCACTGTGGCTCTGATTATCTGAACTCCTTGGGACTGGCCTTTCCCGTGCAGGGACCCTGGGAAAGGCCAGAAGTAAGGTGGCAAGAAGGTGTTTCAAAAATGGAGGTTTACCAACTCCCAACTTCGATTTGTGCTTCTTCCATCAGTTTGTCACAGTCTGGGGACCCCCTCCCTATTGTGAGAGAGCAAGTATTTCCTGTGTGGAAGTGTAGTAGACCACTTCCATTCTGGTGAGGAAAGCATTCCTTCCAAAATTGGCATCTGCAGCCCTGGATCTCCGGGGGTGACCAGGTGGGAACCAGGATAGCACTGATGAAGTTCGTGTCATCAGTAAGGGTAGTAGAGAAATGGCAGCAAATCTTCCAGATGGTAGAGTGGGCTCTGGGGGACACAGCAGAACTTGAATGTCCACAAGCATTAGCAGGAAAAGAAGGGTACCAGGAGAGGAAGATGGTATCGGGGCTGTGCATTCCACTAGAGGGGCCCCAGAGCCAGAGATTATTAATCGAATTGGTAACTTGACCTGTGCTTGCTCACCTAGAAATTGGAGGGAAATGATAGTAAGTTGAATTAATTTAAAAATGACAGTGCCCAGGTCATAAAGGCATTTACATATGTCAATATACCTATTGTTAAAAAAATGATGAGCTATCAGATTAATTCAAATAGTTGAATTTTGTTGTTTGTATTGGCTAATAATCATATTCTCTTCAAGATTATTAAAGATGTAACTGAATTAAATAACATATGTAAAGCAGCTAGCACTATTTCTAGTAGCTAGCAGGTTCTTATTAATGGAAATACTTTTACCTTTCTTTTTCCCCGAATTCAATAATTTAAAGAAAGTTGTTACCATGGGTAAATAAAATTTGAAATCTCCCTATGAGCTGTTTTGCTCTGGCTCATGGGAATCTGAAAAGTCCTCAAGAAGTGGAAGAAAAGATATGGGGGTAGGAAGAACGAGGACAGGGGTTTACTCATTCTTGTAATACTTGTCTCAGATACAGGTGTAGACTCTACATCTCAACGTAGGTGTAGACTATGGAGGCAAACAGGCTCCATGTGAACACTTTCACCCTATTCCCAGGCCGAATCCATCACTGTATAACTGAGACGTATTTCACAAATGGGTCCCCATCTATGAAGGCTAGTATGTGGAACTCTGAACCTATAAAACAGACAAGTTATTGGTGATTATTCTACTACAAAATTTTTTTTGCTCTGAAAGATATAAATCAAGTAAAAAATTTTGCCACATGTGTGTGTTGCATAAAATGAATTCTATCTGGATGAAAAGGACATTAATATCCACCTGAATAAATCTGCAAAAACAAGGAATTTTTGATGTTTCTAATCTTGTTTTTCATCTGGATTTGGTATTTTTGAAAAAGATGTACTTAGAAAAATTCTTAAAGAAATGTCTTAAGAAGTTCATTAACTCCGTAGCCTTTAGTTGTATACCTTTGGATTCCTATTTCTTCAGATTTCCCCCCTCATATTCTCTTTATTTTGTTTTCTAAAGGGTATCACTCAAGTTAATTTTTTTTTAAATTTACTTATTTTTTT
>NW_011888814.1:7216968-7239115 GCF_000151845.1 Pteropus vampyrus | reverse complement strand
GTTTTCAAGTCTTTAGGGTAAATACTCAGTAGAGGGATTGCTGGATCATATGGTAGATCAATTCTTAGTTTTTTTGAGGAACCTCCATACTGTTTTCCATAGGAGCTGTACCAATTTGCAATACCACCAGCAGTGTGTGAGGGTACCTTTTTCTCCACATCCTCTCCAATATTTGTTATTACTTGTCCTGTTGATTATAGCTATTCTAACAGGTGTGAGAAGGTATCCAATTGTGGTTAAATTTCTTTTTATATATTGTTTCTTCACTATCCTATTTATGTAAAATTTTGTATGTTCTATATATAAGAGAAAATTGGTACTTGGAAATTTTCTTCTCTCACCAGTTATTATTGCATGTCTTTGGAAGTCCAGCTGCTAATTTTCTGCTTTCTATCACTATAAAATAGATATGTTAATGAATATATATTTGCACAGGTTAAAAACCACATATTAAAGATTTTATCCTATTTTAATTAAATAGTTGCTGACTTCCTAAAGAATATGTGTATATCTAACTGAGAAATGACATTTTTTAGAAACTTGTTTAAAAACTCGCCTCTCAACATTTGTAATTCTCGGAAAATGGAAGCAAGTCTTTTGGGGCTGAAATCCCCTAGAGTTTTATTCTCTTGTCATGTCTAGTTTATAAACACCTCTTGAGGATTATGGTAGCAGTAGAAAATACTTACCAGTGGCTTTGATGTGGGAACAAATGTCAGATTATGTAAACACTTATCATTGACTGGGCTGTGGTGTTTCTTCCACAATATATAAAAAACAAATACTTCTTGATTCCTATTTTAAAAAGGTGCATCATTAGCAGGGAATTTTCTAATCCATCTTTTTGTACATACCAGAAAAGAAGTTGCCAAGA
Source organism: Pteropus vampyrus (assembly GCF_000151845.1). Lineage (NCBI taxonomy): Eukaryota > Metazoa > Chordata > Mammalia > Chiroptera > Pteropodidae > Pteropus > Pteropus vampyrus. The sequence goes on along the minus strand of NW_011888814.1, from coordinate 7,238,241 downwards.
TCTTGGTGGCTAGTCAAATGTTTTCACAAAACAAAGTGACTTTGATTTCCAATTTTTATTTGGTTATGAAGAAAAAATAACATATTTAGCCTCATAGATAGAAACCTCACCTAAAAAATAACTCTACTGCATTGATGTACTGTATTGAAGAGCCACCTAGAAGCTGCTTGTAATTATGATGAAGGGTTATGGAAATGCTGGTGCATGAGTCAGTACCCCTCAAAATAGCATTCGCATGAACAAATCATTTTGAGAAAAAAATTTACGAAAGGATGAATTAGTTTAATACTTTGTGGTCTCCCAGTTTTTTAAATTTGAATCTGGCATTGTTTTCTTCTCTACCTATTCATTTTTCAAGATTTGAAAACGCGTTACCTCCCCTGCAGGATCCTGTGGTGACTCCAGACATTCCTTTCCTTTCTGAGTATCTAGTACACTTTGTTTGCCATCATTAGGGAGTCCTTAGCAGATTGTCCTGAAATCCATTCCTCACCTGTTTCTCTTACTGCTCTGGGAGCTCTTCAAAGTGACACTGTTTCTTCTGCTTGACCTGAGCACTTGTACCTAGAACAGTGCCTGGCACAAAGTGACCGAGTTAATAAAAGAGAAGTCATGCCATGACACCATGCACAACCTGCATGTTACGTTTGATGAATTGTTAACTACATCTTTTTAGAAGAGTGTATAAGCAAATTCACATTATGTCCAGATATCATTTAGATAATCTTTGGTTACGTCTCATCTAAATGCCCCACATTTATAATGGCTGCTAACTTGGAGACTCTGCTCGTCATCAAGGTTGTGATGGCAAAAGGTCCCCTGTCACAGCTTTCAGTACTCCCTCCATCCTTCTATAAATGTTTGTAGTCAAAACTATTGATTACTTCTGCCTCTTGCCCTCTCATTACTTGCTATTTCAGAATGTGAGGGAAGATGAAAAAGAATTGGAGGGAGGTGAATGGGCAAGAAATGAGGAGCCAAAAAATTTGGTTTCTTTTTTCACTAGCCCAAATACTATCCTATAATGTGACCTGGAAAAAAGAGAGACTAATGTATGTAAATATTCATCTCTAAAATGGGATTCAGATGTTATTAGTTATGGGGTAAAGCAAGTAACCATCCATGAAAACCATCCTTATAAATGCTCCTTTGTACTTTTTAAATACTTCTAATTTGAGGTCCAGGAAGTTTTAGAATGATTTGTGACGTCTGCTGTGCTTGCCTTCAGACTAGGAGTGTTGACAAGGCAAAGAAAATCTTTTAATCTCTCGTCCTTCCTGGGGCCAGGCTGAGGGAGGGCTGATGAATTTAATTTGATGATATTATGCCATGATATTGTGTCAACATGCGATGATGTGTGTGATGGCACAGCGTCATCACATGGTGATGCAACATCATGACGTAAGACGTCACAACGCCAATTAAGGACGTGACTCCAGGAGGCTTTTAAAATTGAGCAGCACATCTATTTGACCAAGGGCTAGAAATGTAAGGTAGTGAGGCATCTGAACTGTAAATTATTGATTAGAAAATGTTTCTTTGCATGAATTATGGCTCTTTTAAAATTTACATGTGAGTCCTTCCAGAAATTATAATCCCTCTTCTTGCAAGGCGGGTTTAGAAATCAAAATATAATTTCATGTAATAGACTGCTCCTATCATAGGTTGTCTCTATATTAGTTTTCCTTTCTCTGTAGAATATGAGCTGGTGGTAAATTTAAATATATTTTCAGAATGAGATTAAGAAAAGATTATCTATATTTAATTTATATATTTGTTAAAAATTATTTAGTACCTCATAGAGCTCCAGGTAAAATGATTTATGATTGAAATTACATTGTGTAGAATATGAGCTGGTGGTAAATTTAAATATATTTTCAGAATGAGATTAAGAAAAGATTATCTATATTTAATTTACATATTTGTTAAAAATTATTTAGTACCTCATAGAGCTCCAGGTAAAATGATTTATGATTGAAATTACATTGTAACTAATATCTTTTGTAGGCAAGCATTTCATAATAATAATCACGCACTGAGATTCTAATAATATGAAAATATTAGAAAGGAGAAATGAATTATAAAATATGGTTTTGTGTGTGTGATGTCTTGGGCAAGCTTTTTTCATTTTGTGCCTCAGTTCTACCATTTAAAAATGAGAATAATTCATTTTTTACTGATTTTTTAAAGATATATTATTATCCCTTTATACAAATTATATGCTGTATGTGAATGTTCTTCATGCTCTTTGGAACAAATGTTATATAAATCTAGGGCACTATTAAATACTTTTTCCAGAGCTACATCAACTCTATGAACTTGAAATCAAATAAGGACATTTTTTAAGTTAAAACTAAGATAGGTTTCATTTTTGATACTTTATCTTGACTTTTTTCCTGATTATTTCATTTCTAGATTTATGTATTGAGAAATGAACTAGATTCTGAAGTCGAGAAGATAGTGATATACACAAGGTTTTTTTTTTTTTTAATTTAAAGTTTGGTAATTCCTTCTGTCCTGTAAATGTGGATTTAAAGTGTATGTTTTTCACTGGTGAAAGGAACTTTACAACTTGCCTCAAGAAGAATATAGTTTGGGCAAAGGTTCAGAATTTCCTCATTCACATGTAGCTTTTGACAGTTCACAATCTAGAGAATACTGAAGAAGCCTAAATTGCTGTAAGTGTTCTTTGCCACTTCTAATTTTCCACAGTGAAGTGAAGAGATTGTTTGTTGTCTTAAAATTCACACTTGCTTCATCACTTCTCCTGTAACTTCAGTTAAAATGTACCAAAATTTTGTGCCTTTTGAAAGTGATACATGACTTTTTGATGGAGTTTGAAATGGTGGCTGATTACTTTTGCATCCTCTAGCTCCACTGGTTGGCAGCTCACATCTGGAGCAGAGAAAAACAATTAGCGAATTTGTGAATTAGCTTTGGTTTACACATTAAACAAGCAAAGCAATTCTTTACAACTTTAACCAACAGGCTGTGTGTTGATTACAGGATACTGATGCTCATTAATAAATGAAGATAGTTTTAGATTTTACCAGTGTGTATGCATTTTATTTGCTTGCCTTTTCTATTTCAGTTACCAGTCTCCAGGACCACCTACATGATCTGTAGGGCTCAGTGTTCAAAAATTATTAAGACTTTCAAGACATTGACAGTAGAACATTAAGTGTGAAACCATTCTGAGTGTAAGGCCATTCTAAGTGCAGGGCTCTGTGCAACTACATAGGTCATATGTCCATGTGGCCTTGCCAATTATGCATTTGACAGCATTGGGTCCTATGTGCTTACTCAGTTTCTATAATTTATGGTCAGTTTGTGTGATCTCTAGCTTTGTTTGGATCCTTTAAGGTAAAATTTGGACTATTTATAATACACACTTTTATCTCTCTCTACATTATAATTACTTTGTTTTGGTTAGCAATGATTTATCGTCATTTCTTGTTTATCTGTAATCAAGAAAAACTCAAAGCAATCTATCATCAAATAGTCACTTAAATAACTTGAGTTAATGGAGCCTAATTTAAACTTGGGAAATGCTCAGTTCACACAAAAACTGAATTTCTTAAGATTTAAAAAATTAACTTTATTATTTTCAAGTTTGTACAGTATTCAGAATAAGTGCTAACAAGTACTTATAACTGGTAAGTCCCACCTGATGTGGGGTAAAGAATGGATCATTAAGAAATTGGGAAGATTTATTTGTACAGAAATCGTAAGCTAATTATTTTTAATGGCATATTTTCTTGAAAGCCAAGCTTTCTTCCCAGAATCTTGTTTACACTAACAATTTACTTCGTGAACATTTTTTTTTTTGCCTTAGAGATGGCAAACTTTGATCCTATTTCCCCCTGAATTATTACAAATTTCAGATGTAGAATCTGAACTGTGAGGTTTTGCTAGTTATTCCAACTCGACAAGAATCATATGATATTTTTCTTTTCAGTGTGTGTGGATATGTGTATGCATATTTGAGGAATAAGCAGGTGGATTGCAGATTTAACTTCATATCTTGCCGCGACCATTAGTAACATGAGTGTCTTTAATGCCACCTATCTTTTAGGAAATTTGTAGATTGTGAATAAATTTTTCTTCAGGTTTGCAAAAGACCCTAAAGTTCATTGAGACAAAACTCGCACTGATGCATTAATCCTCTAAACAATATCCCTCTAACGGATTGTCCAGTTTATTATTTTCCTATCTAACGTGGGAGAACTCACAATCTCCTCTTCTTATACTGTAAATTTCCTTGTTATGCCAAACTGCAGTTTGTTTTCTTTGAATCTATTGATTCAGATTTGACCACTGTAAGTCCTTCACAATAAGACTATTTTACAAATATTTAAAGATAGCTATCATATCTTTCTTTAGTCTTCTTTCTTCCAGACTAAATATACCATTTAAAAATTTTTTATTATTTTTTCTTAGTATCTCTTCATCTGACATGGGACCCTTCCGGTGCATGAAACTGGATGTCTAGTTTGCTTGTATCTTTAAGTTTCAACACTACTTCCTCTATGCTGTTAAGGTTCAGCACTAAAAACCATATACAATATAGAAGTAAATTACCAGTGCCAAATACAGGCCTATGGCCTCACTTCTATGGGATACTTCTGTTTTTTGCAGACATTTCTCATTTCTATTATTGCTAAAGGTGGTGCCAGCTTTCAGGTAATTGTAGTATATTGTTGATTCATACTGAATTTACTGTCAACCAAAATCCTCTTTTTAAGGGTAGCTGACAACCCCTCCCCCCGCTTTTTAAAAAATATTCTGTACTTAAGTTTGTTTTTTGGATTGTAAACTTATTTCTGTTAAATTTCAGTTTTTTTGACTTGACTCATCTCTTCACCTTATCAAGTCTATTTTGGTTTATATAATCCATTATCCCACCCAATTTTTTTCTGGTCATCTTCACATTTTAGGGCCTTGCCATCTTCTATTTAAGCCATTGATATTATTTAAGAACAGGAAAAGCTCAAGAACAGAACCCTGTGGCACAATTCATCATCCAGGATGAGATTCTTTTCTTAATCACTAGCCTTTTGAATATATCTGTTCAACTAATTACTGGTTGTCCCAGCATCTAGTCTACATATTAAGAAGTTTGATGACAATAAAATAAATAGCACAGGTAATTCACAAAGTAAACCCTCTACGAGGTACTAAAAATTAACTGTATTTAAGTGAGAATTGACTAATTCTCATTGTAGGCTTCATTATTTTAGCTTTGTTTTCTAATCACCAGAGAGGCACATCATCATGGCAATTAATAATAAAAATGTCACAAGAGTACTTAAGTAAGAAGTATAAAGTTCTAGATAATGTCGAATGGAGGCTATGAGTTGTTAAAGTGATACACAAGGGCAAAACTCTTAAAAAGTTTATTTATGGAGCAAGTGTCTATTTTTGGGTATTAACGTTATCACTGAGATGTGCCAGGGCAGACTTAAAAACCTGACTGGTATTTAATAGTACTGTAATTTACAACAGATAGGAAGTTATACACACACACTGCATTGAAACCAGCTGGAGTCTACTTGACTCATTAATGTATTATTTTTTTCAACCAAAAAAGTTGAAAACTTAGACTGAGACTGTGTATATAAGACCAGAACAATTGGTCTATTTGGTCATTTTATAGAACCAAAAGATGTCAGAGATTAGAGGGACTTTATAAATAACAAAGTCCAATTTGTACATATCATATATTAGGAAACTGAGAACAAGAGATGATTTCCAAAGATGACTTAGTATGTCTTAGAGCTAAAACCAAATTTGCTTGTTTTTGACTCATATTCCTAGTCAGTCAGCATAAGTTATGTTTCCTACTATATCACACTAAACAACTTTCTCAAAAGGGGACTGACGCCCTTGCACTTCTGATATGGTGTCACAAAACCACAAGGCCTGCTGACTTGAATATGCAAATTAGTGAAACTTAAAAATCTTGGTGGTAGGTATACTTTTTTGTGCAGTTAAAATATTTTGTAGTAAGTAATAAATTCATCAAAATCAATTGCCCTTTGTAGACATAGTTCATCGATATGATGTTCATGTATCAGAATGACCGTTCACATTCAAAGGATAAATAAACAAACCTATTTGGAAAGGGAATTTCTCATATAAGGCATAACCTGAAGAGAGCTGAAGAGAATCAATGGAAAATGAGAAGTACAGCTTGCTGTCCTGTAAAGAGTCAGCTAGTTAGCTGTGTTGAATCATAGCTGATGTGGAGGTGGGGGATAAGGAGATGGAGGTGATTCCCGAAGACTAGGGATAAAGTAGTGAATGTTGCTGTAATTCTGATTCAAAATTCTCTTCCAGTTGGTGAAATACATTGCTTAGGGATAAGATTCTTCAAGGAAAGGTTGCTTGCAAATTCAAAGTCATTTTCTAAATCTCACACAGCTTGTCTTTGTGCCAAACTTTCCTCATTTTATTTTTTCTTCTTTCTGCCTTAAAATATATCTTAGAACACAGGTTTTAGGATTCCCACTTTGTGATATGTTATTAGACCTTGTTCCAGTTGCCAAGGCCATTGTAAACAAGGGGCTATTAGGGCGGACAGCTGGACCAGGAACAACAGCTGAGGAGGCTACAGCCTATGTATGGAGAAGAAAAGGGCCAGGGGCTGGGGATTTTTCTATTTGAGCACCCAAATAGATCATAAAAGTTGAGAGAGGTCACTGAATTCAACCCCCTCTATTTTGCAAATGAGGAAACTGAGGCCAGAGAGAGAAAATAATCTGCCTAACACCAAAGACCTATTGTCAGAGTTTGCCTTAAAATTCTGGTAATTTGATAGAGGACTCCAACTGATTTTTGCTTCTTATCAAAAAATTCTAATGAAATATTTCAAGTATACGGAAAAGTATAAAAAGTAATATAAGGAACAGCAGCATGTTATAAAAGAAACACTCCCCCACCCCCATGTCAAATCTTAATTTATTGCTATTTTTATTTAGATTTTTTTAAGATGTGAAATCAGGGAAGCCTATTGGTACACATCCATAATCTCCTTTTCTCTCCCCATCTTTCTCCAGAGCTAACTATAGCTCCAAACTCTATGCATGACTTTATAATTTTGCTACATGTTAGACATGCCACAAACAATACCCAATATTGGTCAGCATGTCATAAACATTATCAAACTGAATGTATTCTTCTATAACCAGTTCATTTTTCTTGATTCAACATGTTTTTGAGATTTCTCTGTGTTGAAACATGTAGCTTCATTTAATTCATTTTAACTGTGATTGGAATTCCAATGTACGAACATACCACAACTTATCCGCTCCTGGTTTTTTGTTATTAAAGACAAAACCGCCGTGAATATTCATATATATTTCTGTTTTCACTGGTGTGAATTTCTCCAGGTTAGACTCTCTCTGCTGGGTATGGAAGAGTTATCGTGAGCTGCTTGGACCAGTGCTACAGAACTGGGCTTAGGACAGACAGCTGGAGCCCCTGAGTTGATAGCTTCAGGCCACTAATAGTCTCAGTCTCTTAACTGTACAAATACTATCACTTTCTGTTTTTTGCCGAGATGTGAAAAGGTTGGGAAACACTGTTCTAAGGTAGTGGTTCTCCAACATTATCATGCATCAGAATCAACCTGGAGGGCTTGTGAAAAAGATTCCTGGGCCCCACCTCCAGAATTTCTGATTCAGTAGGTCTAGAGTGGGACCCATATTTGCATTTTAACAAAATCCCAACGTATGCTGTTGCTCCTGGTTTAGAGACCACACTTGAGAGCTATCAGGGCACATATTTAGGAACTGAGCAAGTCATAAGTAGTCCCAACTGATTATTCGAATTTCTTTGCATTATTGCAAAATATTTTTACCATAATTAACATATAATACAGAGTATAATTTAAAAATAGAAATATGATTCTTTAATTCAGTATCTTGGTATCTGCAAGCTATTGTGTGAAAGAAAGATGGAGAGAATTTAATTTAATTTAATGCTCAGAAGTAACTTACCCATAATAGTAAATTCTGTATTCCCTTTTGAGTGTTTGGAACCAGGAAGAGGGCTTTAAAAAGGCAACTGAATGAGAAAAGCAGTCTTCCCTTCCTTCCCCTGTCATATTTATGGTATAATCAATAGGTACATTACCCATTCAACAAGAAAGGAAAGCAAAAAGGGAAATGTTACAATTAGAACATTGCCAGTCCTTAGCAGAGTTCTAAAGTAATCAGAATGCTCTTCCACGTGTATCTTCTTTGGGTCAGTGGTCTCTCTGTTGATGGCCATCTGGTTCCTGTTCCTCCCATTGCACCCCCATCCAGTGCTCAGCCTTCTCTGGAAAGTTCTGCTATCAGAACTTCTCTCCTTCTTCCCCCTGCCCTTTTCAAAAGGCATCTCTTTCTCAATCTTTGCAAGGATGACACTCTTCAGCGAGAAAAGTAAATGAAGTAAAATGAAGTAAAATCTTTTGCAATCAACAATTCAGGTTGATACAAAGAAGGGGTCCTGGAATAGACCAACTTCTCTTCCTCCACCCCTAAAACACTCTTGAAGTGGGGTCATACCTGGCATGAAGAAGCACCACCTCTATGTTCCCCATCTTGGTGAATGATCCTTACATCCACCAGTTAGAAAATAAGTGCCATTGATGAAATCTGTTCACCTTTGTCCACCCCACTGCCTCCACATCTCGGCCCCCCTCCTCTGGATGATTATGACAGCCTCTTAAGTGCTCTTCATTCTTGTTCCTTTCTGATCCATTCTTCACATAGTAGACAGACTGACCTTTAAAAAATGAAAACTAGACATGTCACTCCACTGATAAAAATTCCCCATAGTGGCACTGTCTGCTCTTCGAGTTAAATCCAAACCTTTTAGTCCAACATGACCTGCTTTCCATCAGGTACATTGGATTTCTCTCTTTCTTTTCCCCCCCAGGTGTTGGATTCGCTCTTGTGTCACACCCTTTGCACAGGTTCTTTTCTTTACTTGAAAAGTTCTTTTCTCCTTCACTTCTTTGCTCGTCTCCTCGCTAACTTGTACTATCCTTCAAGTCAAGCTGAAACATCACTTCCACAGGGCAGGCTTTTCTGACACTTCTCTCCCTACCTCACTGGGCTTGGTCCCATGCGAGGAGGAAGCCTGCACCCTCCCTCCTCCTTCATGGCTCTCTCAATATTTATAATTGTATATTTATTATTTAGTTTCTCTACTAGGCTGTAAACTCAATGAGGGCAGGGGTTCAGGGCCTGAGGTAGTGCCTAGGGGCCATTCAGTAAATATGATAAATGCCTACGGCTGGTTGATTTAAATTCTTGGCTGCATTTCCATATATTGATTATACACACATATGTATTTCAATTTCTTAACATCATTTACCTATACACCTGGGTCAAGATGCCTGGTTTAAAGACTCAACACCAATAGATTAGAAATCAAATTTGTATGACCGATTTTTGTGTTGTTTATGTTTTATATTGAGTGGCTTGAGCTACCTAATTTGTCACCAGAGTAAGTAGAAATATTTCATTAGTGACTCTACATACCCATTTTTCCTACCAATAATATCACAGAAGATGGCATTGCCAGTGTATGAGATGGGATTTGAACTTGGGAATGTATCTTTCAGTCAGCACATTGAAAAAAAAAGACTCAACACTCAAATTGGTGAAGTGAATTTTAAAGAATATAATCTGAGACTCTATAGGGGAGTAGGAATATAATGTTGAACTCTTAATTTTTAGAGCTAAAGTAAATAAATTGATGCATCCTTAAGTTTGTTTGAAGCTAACTAATATTTGAAAGTCTAGGTTTCAACTTTTTTTTTTTTGTAGTGAATTATTCAAGAACAAAATCCAAAAGTCTGGATCTATAGTATCCACATAGTTTTTATTAAAAAGAAATATGATTTATCTAAAAATATCTATGAAATATAAAATAGATATATAAGTAAACTAAAATCATGAAACTCTTCAAATAACTATAATATTATACACTGAATAAAGGTTGTTGATGAAGCACTCTTACATAGTGAATGCCAAGTTGGTCAGACTCCAGATACCACCTTTTGACCTTAGATAGACTTTGGATTTACACTAGCTCTGCTTTACAGTAGCTGAGTAACCTGACAAGTTATCCTTTTGTATTCTTTGTAGGACACTATCATAATGTCCTTTTGTATGTAAGAATACAAAAGGACATTATGATAGTGTCTGTCTCATCCAGATGTTGGGGTATAAAATGACATGACTCTTGCCCAGAGTTGCAATGGCCTTGCATTATGATAGTGTCTGTCTCATCCAGATGTTGGGGTATAAAATGACATGACTCTTGCCCAGAGTTGCAATGGCCTTGCAGCTTCTACAATCTGTCCTCACCACAATAGCCATAGTGATTTTTAAAAAAAATCTGTTAAATCACTTAACTCTTCTGTCCAAAACCCTTCAGTGGCTGCTCATTTCCATCAGAGTAAAGCCTACCAGGGCCTTCAAGACCTGACTCCTATAACCTCTCTCATCTCACCTTCTGGTTTTCTATGCTTCACCTATCTCAGCTACACTGGCCCTTTTGCCATTCCCTGAGCATACCGGGACCACTCCTGCCACGGACCTTTGGGCTCCTTCTCTCACCTTCTTCAAGTCTCTGCTCAGATGTCACCTTCTCAATGAGATCACCTCGTACAACATTGTACTCCAATCCCTCTCCACAACCCTCTTTACCCTTCTCTGCCTGCTTGTTCTTCATCACTTATTATTTGCTCTATTTTTTGTTTGTTTCTCTCCATTAAATTGTAAGCTTCATGAGAGCAGGAATCTTTATTTGGTTCATGGATATAGCTCAAGCACCTGCAATAATATTTGGCATATAGGTTCAATATGCATTTGTTGAGTGAATGAATTTTGAATGAACTAATTTAGCATAGCACCTGGCACATATGAGATATTGAAAAACTGATGACCAGCTTTCCTTTTAACTTAATCAGAGGAAGAGATTTTTTTTTTTTTTTGGCATTGCTATTTAAAAAATACAAAGTAATAAGAAAAAGAGAATAGAAAGGGGATAAGGAAAGGGGGAAGGAAGGAGAAGAGAAAAGGAAAACCGCAGATGTGAGGGAAAGTAGAAGGAATAGAGATTCAGGAGGTAGAAAAGATATTTTTTTAAAAGGCCCCTTTGGTCTGCTTTCCTGCTTGTAGAGTGAAAGTTGGAAGAAGAGGAATTTAATATGATGTATATCAGGATGGGCAGACTTTTTCTGTAAAGGGCCAGATGGTACATATTTCAGGCTTTGTGGGCCATATGGTCTCTGTCAACTACTAAACTCTGCCATCATAGTTTGAAAGCAACCATGGATAATATAACTGTTCTCATAAACTATTTTTTTTTTAATCTTTATTTTCCTACAAAACAAATTGTATAATCTGTAGTTACTGACTCCTGGCCCAATGTATATTGTTGCTAAATGTTCAGTGGAAACTGCAATGTAGGGATTAAATTAAGAAAAATCTTGGTTTCTACATTAAGATTCATGTGTGATAAAAACTCACATCAAACTAAGATTTCAGTGGGCCTTTTTTAATCTGATAAAGAGTATCCAACAACAAATTATGACAACATAAATCTTAAAGGTGAAACTTTAGAATATATCTTTTAAAGAAAGTAAAACAGAAATGTTTCTACTTCCTTCTCCACTTATTATGATACTGTTAGTCTTGGGGAATATAATAAGACCAACGAGAAATATTTTTAGATGTAAGGAGGAAGAGGGAAGAGACAAAATTTGTTCTTACTTGTAGATTATATCATTATTTAAAACAAAATTTAAGATGATCTACAAACTACTTGAATGTGACAGTTTATGAGGCTGCTAGATATAAACTCAATTAATGCAAATTAATGATATTTTATAATAATAAAAGTCAAAATTTATATTGGATTACTGTGTCAGGTAGTTTGCGTATGTTAATTTATTTACCTTTCACAACTACCTTATGAGATGGCTCTGTTATTATTCTCATTGAAATTCGTGAAAACTGAGTCACAGAGAGATTAAAGAATTTGTCTGTGGTGACAGTATGTGATGAAACCAGGGTCAACTGACGCCAGAACTGGTGATATTTCTTCTCTTACCCTTATATACCAGAATTAGCCTATTAAAATTAATTGAAAAAATAATTTTCATGATATCAACTAAAACTACATGGTCCTTAGGAATAAATATAAGAAAAATCTATAAAACCATCATAGAGAAAATATAAATATTATTGAGAGATAGAGAAGACCTGAATTATTAGTGAGATAATATTATTTACTTAAATTCATATAGCGGATGTTTCAATACTGCAAAGTTGTGTTATAGTGTGTGTATATGTATATATGAAGGAGTGTGTATGAGTGTGTGGGACTTGACAGATTCTAAAATTCATATGCTAACATAACATTATAAGAATAGCTAGACAATTCTGAAATAAACAAGTAAAAAAGCAAAAAACAAGGACTTGTCCAAAAATTAATTTATAAAAAGGTCTCAATACATGGCACAGTTGGGAATTTGGAATGAGCACAGAGATAGGGAAATAAGACAGAATAGAATAAGTAGCTTGAGAAAGTGCCCCCACACATATGGGACCTTGGTGTCTGATTGAGATGGGATTGCTGTCAGTATGGAAAGAATGGACTCTTCATTGTATTGTTGTTGTTGTTAAAAAATAAAATTAAGTCACCATATACCATTTATAAAAATAAATTTTAGATGGATTAGAGACCAAATGTGAAAAATCATATATAGGAAATGCAGTTATTAGATAGATAGATAGATAGATAGATAGATAGATAGATAGATAGATAATAGAGATATAGGAGGATATCTCAGTGACATCAGGGTAAGGAAAAACTAATGGATTGGACTAAGTGAAATTGGAAATTTTCTGAATGACTAAGGACCTTAAAACAAAGCTAGTTCACGTCCTGATAGAAGATATTGGCATATATGTCCAATCAAAGACTCCTGTAAGTTATTTTTTAAAAGGCAAATAATAGTTAAATAGAAAACAGGCAAAGAATACAAATAGATTCCACATAAAAAAGGAAATCCAGAGAATTGGGGATGCATGAAGTCATAATCATACTAGTGAGTAATCAGGAAAATGTAAATTAATAGGAAACGGATATGCCATTTTACTTTGACTGGAAAAAGAAAAAAATGATAATGCCAAGTTAATGAGCAAATAGTAAAGCAGTGAGAGTGAAAGGCGGTCAACCTCTTTGGAGAATAATTTGATAATATTCATTAAAGTTTAAAGTACACATATCCCATGACCTAGTAATTCTGCTCCAGGTAAATGCCATAGAGGGACTTATACGTGTGTATACAAGGGTTTCATGCAATTTTGTTTGCAATATCAAAAAATTAGAAATAACCCAAATAAACTTTAGTATAGAAATGAACAAACGAATTTTGAAGGATGCATAAAGTAGAATATTCCAGAAGTTAAATAATTAACTGAACTTATATTACTCATTCAACAAATATTTGTTAAGCATCTACTACATGACAGGCACTGTTTATGTGCTCAGGATACATTATTGAATAAAGCAGAAAAAGTCCCTATATTTCTTACAGTCTAAAGATAAGAAGACTACATACAATAAACAAAACAAATGAATAAATTTAATAGCATGTTCAAAGTTGATAAGTGCCACGGAACAGATTAATCAACAGTAATAAATTTTTAAGTCATACATTTGAGTTGATAAAAGAAGATTTCAGGAAATAAAGCTAAAATATAAAATATTAAAATACGTGCAGGTACATACAAATGTAGCAAAATATGGATATTACTGAATATGCCCCAGAGTCATGGCCTCATGGCTGACTCTGAGAAAAGAGGGAAATAGGATGTAGGAAATATAAATTTCTTCATCTGTAAGTTTTTTAAAATAAAAAATTTGAAGCGAATATGACAAAATGTCATTTGTTAATCTTGGATGGTGAGTACATAGGTGTTGCTGTATTTTCTTTTGTACTTTTTTTATATATAAAAATAAATGATTGAGTAAGAAAATGCCCAACCCACAGCAGCGATCAGTAAACATCAGTTATTGCTGCTATCATTTCGATATTGTTCCTGTTTAATTCTCTGCTCACAACAGCCTTAAGTAGCCCTCACCCTGCCCGACCCCAGTCCTGGCTGGACTTTCCCACAGAATTAACTCTGCTACCTTACTTGACATGGAGGGATGTGGAGTTTTGAGCTAAACTTTGTTACTTTTAAATTTCATGAGGATTGCTTGATTTTTAGCTAAACTCTAGTGCTAAAGAGTACCTACAGAGAGACAATACATGCATAATTTAGGTATATTACTAATAAAAAATTTGTTTTAATTACTTTTAATAGCTAACTTGTTGTAGGACTTAAATAGACTCCATTTGAAGTCCCATGTGGAGAGGTAATTGTCTTTCTAAGCTTGATTACTCCAGAGTCAGGCGTGTTAGCCATATAGCTGGATCTTCCTTCCATTCAGTGTTCAGAGTTCAGCGTCAGGTGGAGTTGGAGGGAGGATGGGCTGCCCACTTGACACCAAGGAATGGGAAATCTCCAGCTCTTGAGCTGCTTCTGCTTCAGAAAGGGTTGTGTGTGTGTGTGCGTGCGCCTGTGCATGGGAGGGCATGGCACCCAGGAGGTGATTTCAGAAGAGTTAATGATCCTGGGAACAGATGTCCTCCTGTGTGCTGCGGCTGCAGTGTCTGGTGAATCCTGAGTTCTCTCTCCCCATAAGTGCCATCATGTCAGTACAGGGCCACTGCTTGCCTCTCCACTCCGAGCAAGGGGTTGGACATGGCTGGAGAAAGGTCCTAAGAAGAGTTAAAAAAAGAATTTTAATATGGCACGTGAAAAGGATAAAGAAATCAAGCTTGTCTTTGGTATTCTCCAACTCCCCTTTCGGGACCCTATGTCCTTCATCACTTGCAACTTATTGGACACTGCTCTTCCAGATGCCCATTGCCTCACCATGCCCCTGGCTACCCAATATCTCTTTCAAGTGACTCCAGAGCCACCTATTTGTAATGAATTTTGTCTTTAAAATTATTCCTTTTTCTCTTTCTCACAACCTTATTGTCACCTACACCCTCCCACTTCATCTCAATCAGAACTACTGCCCCTATGTCTTTGCGTCTGCTATTTCTCTGCTTTTCTGTCTATATAAAATATGCTTCCTTGCTTTCCATTGTTCTACTTGGCCAGGTTCAAATGTTAACCTGTTGTGATCCCATTACTGCCCTGTAGCCACGTCTTCCCTGTCTTCTTTGAAAGCTCTTTAAACATAACATCTATTACCACATCTTAAACATTGTACTGTAATTGCCTGTTGATACATATAACTTCCTCTTCAATGATAGAGAATACATATTAGTAATTTGTGTTTTCCGAGTACATGGCATTGTTCCCGATCATGGGCACTGAATGAATGAATTAATGAATGAACAAAAGCTTCCATTTTGTCAGCATCGGGAAGACACTGATAAATTCTGAGTTGAGATGATACTGGTTTAGAAGCCTGGATGTCATATATTTCAGCCCTCTCTCCAAATATTACACTTCACTGGCATTATAATGGGAAATAAAATGAAATGCCTCAAGATCTTCCCTTCTACAAATGCAGTCTTGCCCTAAAACCTGCTGATCTCAGCCCACTGTCTGCACCCCATTTTGTTTCCCTCTTTTGGGGTTAACTCTGGATTGTGGGGACTTCAGAAAAGGCTCACTATAACTTTCTGCTCTGGATAATTTACCTCCTACTTACCTGACCACAGACATGCTAATCACAGTCATTTACAGGAACTACTTCCATTTATTATTAATCACCATGAAACTCTATAATTCAATATGTATGTCATTATTTATTCCTCTAACGCTAATTGAACATCTCTCAGCCGCAGTGCTAGGTATTGAAGATGCAGGAACTGAATTTGCGTGTCAGATTAACTTGGTTACATTTTGATTTTGATTTGAATATGACGAATTCTCTCTTCACACATGCTTGTTTTTTATGTTCTATTTCTTACATAGCATGTTAGATAGCTTATAGCTTTAAAACAGGCATTTTGATTTTCTACCCAGAAGAAAGAAGGCAGGCTCAAAAGAAGTGGGGCTGAGTGAATCTGTGGGATATTGGGGCCAAACCCCAAATACTACCTTTGATTTTCCCACTCCAGGGTCAGCCAAGCTAGGTCCCACCTTCTATAGCTCTCGCTTTGGACACTGCTCATCAGGGTCATCACTATCTTTATTTACCTTATTAATTTGGGTGGCTAGTATGTCTTTTCACAAGGAATAGAGAGGTAGTTTACAGAACAATTAATTATCTTCCATGTGGCCAGAATTCTTCAGTCAATGGGATGTGATTCCATTAGCTTTTACTCTGCTGAGTGTGAAACGATATTTGTGTCTGAGGGAAAATGAAAACATACTGTAGCTTCACATGGTAACCTAATTGGAAAACTAGCTTATTCAGTGGAAATTGCTATGGGCATTTATATTGTCTGAATAAAAAGTCCTTCCTGGACTGTCCAGAGCCATGGAGGTTTCCCAGTATGGACAGCCATGAAGATGCAATTTTCATATTTCCAGATGCAGGGAGTGTAATAAACTGACCCCAACTTCTATGCTCTGAAATCTGTCCCATGAGCAGTTTTCAGCTGGTGAGTGAGCATGGTGGAGGTACCAAGGCAGCCCATTCCTGGAATACAGGGCTCTCTGTGGCCTTGCCAGACCTACCTTAGACCTGCACCATGGTCTCAGACTTTCCTCTCTACCTCCCTCCCTCTTTCCCTTTCTTCCTTTTATGCTTCCTTTCTTTTATTCTTCACTCAGGGTCAGACCAGCCTTGTGGGGTCTTGGTTCTCCCAGCCTTCACTGGCTCCCTCCTCATTTCCTCTCATAGGAGTTTCCTATAATGTTTACTACAGCTGCCATAACAAACACTACAGACTGAGTAGCTTTAACAAAGGCAATTTATTTTCTCACAAATCTGGACGTTAGCAGTCTGAGATCAAGACTTAGGCAGGGTTGCTTTCTTCATCTCCTTGGCTGGGAGATGGCCATCTTCTCTCCTCTGTCTTCTTGTGGTTCTCCCTCTGTGTCTCCTGAGTCCTAATTTCCTCTTCCTATGAGGACACTGAGCCTATTGGATTTGGGCTCACCCTAGTGACCTCATTTTAACTTAGATACCCTTTAACCTGTTTCAAAGCCTGACTGTATCTTCAGATGCAGTCATATTCTGTGGTACTGGATCTTAGGACTTCAACATATGAATTTTTAGGGGGGGACACAATTCGGCCCATAACAACTGAAAAAATATCTTTTGCTTTTAATCCATTCTGAGTGTTTGCTTTTTGAAGGACATGGACCGACACACCCAGACTCCCTAACTGGTTCAGACTGTAATGCAGTGAGTTTGCTAAGTCCCTGGGGCACTGCAGCTGGTGGAGGAGAGCTCTCCTCATCCACTAGCTGTTTTTGTGAGTTCCCAAAATCTTTAGTTTTAACTCAGACTTTCAAACATTTCACTTGCTTTCACCATATACAAAATAATATGTTTTGCTATGGTTATTATGATGATACAAATTTACTAACAATCATCATTAATTTTAGTTGTTATCTGATCAAGTATAATCATTATTTTAGTAGGTTCAAACCAAGAAGTTGAAGAAATACCTCTCATCAACCTGCTACTTCATTTTACCAAGGAATATAAAGTTGGTTTGTATTATCTACTGTTGGTGATTTTATTATTCTATTTGTATTATTTAAGCTTTATAGGCAACTTTATAGCTTCTGGATTTTTCGCTTGCCCTTTTTTTTTTAAACTAACAGTCAAGATATGAATATATATGTCTGTAGGTAAATAAATAAAAATAATGTTCTAAAGTCTTTATTTATAAGCATTCATTCAAAGATTGTATTATTTCATTATAATATAATGGGTACATTAATATGAAATAAAGAGTTCTTTAAAATCTTGAATATCGTCTATATCACAGAAAACAATTTTCTGCCTGAACTGAAATGCCCTTTCATCAAATTCATATCCTGCATTTTATTTAAGGCTAAGTTCAAAATCCACTTTCTTCATGTAGCCTTCTTACTTTGGCCCTTGCAATGCTCCCCTCCTTTTTTTCTGTAAATCATATGTACTGTAACCTTATATATTGTCTTGGTTTTTCTCTAGTGGTTTCAGATATGTATGCAAGCTCTGGTCCCCATAACAAGATTATCAATTTCCAGGCATCTCTTGCCATGTTATTCAGATGATAAGGGAAAAACAAAAGGAATGTAAGATATGGTTCCTGTCAACGTCTCCCTTCATGTTGGAAATTGTGAGGCCCAACTGATAGGAAACAACTTTTAGCATGAGATTCAAATGCCGTTTATAATAAAATTAATGATATATAAGTACACTGCCATACAACTTTAATTTACATGTGGTAATTAGTCATAAATTATATTTAATATGTAATTGTAATTGCCATTTCTTTTACACACTCAAACGATGTTTGATAATTCTTAGTTATATATTAAAAGAATCTTTGTTAATTCTTAGATATATATTGAAAGCATCAGAGTTGGCAGTTTTTTGCTGATACTGTGTATAGTGTATTTTGAGCATACACACAGAGCTGAAATTCAGCATCTATCTAGCCATGGTTTCTTGAAATCCTTGAGCTCTGAAGGGCTAAAGTACCTTCTGATTCGGTCCCTGCTTCTGCAAGCTCCTTGGTCCACCTCTCTGCCATCATTTAACAGTGGAGTGGGAGCTCTGCATTGGTGACAGGGAATTGAAAAATTCAATGAGTTCCCATTCTTCTGGGCTTGCAGCAAGTCCTGGGAGGTGATTCTAGAAGTTTTGTACATTCACTCAAGCAAACAAGGGTTTATTCCATGGACCAGGGTTCAACTTCAGAGATTAAAAGAGCTCTTGGATATGTACTTAAAGATTTTGGATTGGGGGTGGAGGGTGTATATTTTTCTGGAGATAAGATCTATTCCTTTAGCAAAGGGGTCTATGACTCAACAAATGGTTTAAAACCATTACAACATCATGTGAAATGATTTTCTAAAATCTATTTTTGAGCTGATGATGTTGGGGGGAAGCATTAATAGTTGGAACAGGGAAGGTTGAGAGAAGCAAAGGGATAGGCAGTATTGTCTCTCCTCTCTGATGGTTTATCCTTATTTACTTTAAGTTAAAAGCAGGGGAAAACTAAAAAGTAAATGTGGGCCATTAAATAGAATCAGGAAGAAGATTAAGGTGACTATAAAACATGTTCGCTTGCTTAGAATAGGTCACAAATTCAGCTTTAACCAAAAAGGGAAGCCTGATTAGTTAAAAATGCCATAGGATCCTTAAAGGAAAGATAGAACAATCACTTTGGAAAAGTTCTGTCCTTTGTACCAAGACCAGACAGGACTCTCCCACAAGCATCTTAATGAAGGGGACTCTATAATTTAACAGTGTCCTCACAAACCTAATCATGCACCCATAGTCAAATCACATAGAATTGGCTACTTGGCAACTTGCCATTTGGCTCAGTCAGTAATAGAGCCAATTCTGTGGCTCTATAATGGACCAGTACTGTGGGAGTTTAACTACCTAGTTCTCTTGTACAGTGAGCAATAGATTTTTCTAGCATATGGAAAATGTATGTGCTTTAAGGAGTCCTGCCAGAGAAGGGATTCCTTCCACATAGTTTATGAAACATAGTTTGAATTCAGATTGTAGAATCTATGTTAAGTTTGACATGCCTTAATCATAGTGCCGGGGAAAGGGTAAACATATTCTTAGAAACATTGAAGAGCCTTTGTTAGAACATGTGCCTGAACAGAAAGCTACCCTACTTCTATTTATAAGGATCCAAGAGAGATTTACTATTTGTGTGTCTCAAACAAGTTCCTTAACTTCTCTAGGCTTCCATTTTCTTTTTTTATCTTAGTTTTTCTTTTTTTTTTAGGCAAAGCAACCCCTTGGTTGACCTCACAGATTGCAAGGACCTTGTCAGCTTACAATCTCTTATTTTTAAAATTTTTATGCCTATAGCACCTGGTCTTCCTAGGTGGTCTCCCATCCAAGTACTAACCAGGCCCAATCCTGCTTAGCTTCTGAGATCAGATGAGATCGGGCTTGTTCAGGGTGGCATGGCCATAGACTAGGCTTCCATTTTCTAATATGTTAGATGTAGGTATGAACTGCTCTTATAGCAACTGAGTGAAATAAAGTATAGAATGCTGGACAATGTTAGTTATCATTTATTATTTAATTGATAACTAAAAAACAGTTGGACACAGCTTAACAGATGTATTGGTCCAAATCTCAAAGTGCTTAATAATTTTTGTGGCTATGATACAAAATATATACTGATGAATATAGAACAAGTCAGCAGTTTGCAATTAAATGTTCAGATATCTGGAGTAAACAGTTGAGGAGATCAGAGGAGAAATATCTGTTAAATTGTCAGGGAGTGGTTTGTGGAAGGTGTGGCATAAGAAAATAGAAGAGGGAAAGGCACTTTTGGGGAAGCATTTATCTAACCTTTTTTAGAGGGCCCTCTAGCTAGAATGATGCAATTAAACATGTAGGGATTAAGAAATATGGCAAATTCCTCTCATACCATAGGGCAGCTTGCCAGTATACATGCCATTGACTAATCCCTCACACTCTACAGACTCTGACACTAATCAAGGCACTGAAGGTAGAAGATGGATGGAGGCTGCCCCTGCCCTTGGAAGAGCTCAGCATTTAGTGAGGGGGATAGACACTTAAATAGGTAATTACCTGGAAAGATATTTGCACACCGATGTTCATAGCAGCATTATTCACAGTGGCCAGGACATGGAAGCAACTGAAGTGTCCTACGATAGATGATTGGATGAAGAAGCTGTGGTACATATATACAATGGAATATTACTCAGCCATAAGAAGAGATGAAATACTGCCATTTACAACAACATGGATAGACTTCGAGATAATCATGCTAAGCAAAATAAGCCAGACAGAAAAAGTTGAAAGTCACATGATATCACTTATATGTGAGATATAAACCTAAAAGCAACAAATGAGCAGGACAAACAGACTCATGGACATGAGCAATAGGATAATGGTTACCAGAGGGGAGGAGGAGGGGGTGGGGAAAGTGGGGAGGGGTGAGGAGGTGTAAAGGGAATCAAATATGTGGTGACAGAAAGAAATCTAACTATGGGAGGTGAACACACAGTCTAAATATATATATAT
>NW_011888814.1:7214665-7216918 GCF_000151845.1 Pteropus vampyrus | reverse complement strand
CCTCTAGCTAGAATGATGCAATTAAACATGTAGGGATTAAGAAATATGGCAAATTCCTCTCATACCATAGGGCAGCTTGCCAGTATACATGCCATTGACTAATCCCTCACACTCTACAGACTCTGACACTAATCAAGGCACTGAAGGTAGAAGATGGATGGAGGCTGCCCCTGCCCTTGGAACAGCTCAGCATTTAGTGAGGGGGATAGACACTTAAATAGGTAATTACCTGGAAAGATATTTGCACACCGATGTTCATAGCAGCATTATTCACAGTGGCCAGGACATGGAAGCAACTGAAGTGTCCTACGATAGATGATTGGATGAAGAAGCTGTGGTACATATATACAATGGAATATTACTCAGCCATAAGAAGAGATGAAATACTGCCATTTACAACAACATGGATAGACTTCGAGATAATCATGCTAAGCAAAATAAGCCAGACAGAAAAAGTTGAAAGTCACATGATATCACTTATATGTGAGATATAAACCTAAAAGCAACAAATGAGCAGGACAAACAGACTCATGGACATGAGCAATAGGATAATGGTTACCAGAGGGGAGGAGGAGGGGGTGGGGAAAGTGGGGAGGGGTGAGGAGGTGTAAAGGGAATCAAATATGTGGTGACAGAAAGAAATCTAACTATGGGAGGTGAACACACAGTCTAAATATATATATATATCTTACTGTTAAAGTATACAGCTGAAGTTTATTGGATTTCGTTAACCATTGTCACCATAAAATAAATAAATAGTCAAAAAAAAATAGTAATTACCCAGCAGAATGTAGAAATGAGAAGTGAGTGCTATGGATGACTGTTCCAAGTGGCCAAAGAGGGTATGGGAGAGCAGACAGGGTCCAGCAAAGTGACCAGTCAATCAAATAAGCCAATCGCTTGGCTAATGTAGGCAGACAACATGGTCTTGAGTAAACGTTTCATAAAGTTGACTGATTGCTTGAGTGAATCAACCTAATCAAGTGTTTGCAGGCATCATACAGACACAGCTTTAACAATGCAAATATTATAGTCCCTTGTCTTTGAAATGATTTGATGGGACTGTCCAGGGAATCTGAGTTCGTAGTGGTGGATAGCCTTTCTTTTTTGACTTTCTGTCCCATGCTGAGAAGAGAAGCTTTTTTTTTTTTTTAATGGAATATTGTTCACTGTCTAAAATACAGCTCTGCATGTATTTCCAGCATTGACATCATTTGTATGATTTAAAAAGATATATTTGAAATCTCTTTTTGAAGGCTAAAGTTCTTTACCTGGCTGTTCACTAGAAACTGATGTAAACCCAGCTGTTGGAGTTTATGACCATAACCACTTTCTTAGGTTCTACTTTTAAAGTGCTGCAGATTTTTTTCTATGCCCACTCTAACCAAGCACTTTTAAAATGACTTCAGTAAAAGTTCAGAGTTTTATAGGCCTTCCTACAGTAGTGCTCTTTTTAAGATGGAAAGCAGGTTCTTTCCTTTTCCAAAAAACCAATTTTGTCTCCATGATCCACTCTACAGCAATGTTCAAGGTTATTCGAGGGATAAAGTGAGTGCAATTTTGCTTTTATTCCCTGGAGCTTATACCATACATGACACAATGAAAACACTGGATTTGTGGAAGGTCAAGGATGTACCTCTGTGACACAGATTGTGTAACCAATTTTGTAATCTGACTCTGCAGCATCCTAGTCTGAATTTGAGTAACAACAAGTACAACTATAAACCTTGCCACTTAGGGCTTGGTATGGAGAGGAAAAAGAGGAGAAGGAAAAATAGGGCTAGGACAGCAGAACAACTGTTGGTTGATTGTATGGTGAGAAAGCAACTTTACCCCTTTATTTTATTTTTGGGGAAATGTGCCTATAGTAGGCTCAGAATATAAGGTCTCTAAAATAGGCTCTGTCTCACTGTCTTTGCAATCACATGATCTATTCAGGGACCATAAACTCAAATGCTTATAGAGGTGGAGCCAGGTTTAGAAATGTAGCTCATCGGGTCAAGTATGATATAATAGGGGCTAGTATTGCTTATGGCAAACCAGAAAAATGTACACTCATTTGTGTAGAACAATGATTTTTCTGCAGATCTGATTTTGACTACTGAGTATTAGAAGTTTGCAACTTCTGAATTTAAAGTGCATGAGAAGAAAATATATTTCCATGTAACTGATGAAGAGATATGCAAATTAATTATGCAGCAGTGTCCCTGTGTAGTTTGCCTTCTGTGTTGATCTCCAATTTGATTAATGGAA
>NW_011888814.1:7198994-7213690 GCF_000151845.1 Pteropus vampyrus | reverse complement strand
TATTAAAATCTGATATAAGGGTCATGGAATATGTTTAGAGTAAGTTTCAAGGATATATAAGGCTTAAAATATAAAACTTTGGGAAAAACTAGAAGAAAAAGGTTAAGATTTTTAGGACAGAGGAGATGAGGCTGAAAAAAGAGAATATTGCTTTTCATTCTGATAAAAACATGTTACTCATTTCTATAGGTTAAAAGAATTAGAAGCTGACATAGAAGAATAGTTTTACAATTTTTGAGTGGGGAAGACATTTTAAAAATAGTCCAAAGGCAAGCAACAGACTAGAAGTCAAAAACCACAATACATATACCAAACAGAGGCTTACTGTATATAAATAATCTCTACATTCAATTAAAAAAATCTGACAGATAAAAACACAAATATAAATGGAAAAATGCTTAACCTCACTATGGTCAGGAAAATACAATTAAAACAATATGCCATATTGGCAAAAATCAAGAAAAGAAAGTAATTTCTAGATGGAGACCCACTGATTAAGGATATTTAAAATGGCATTTGAGGAAAGTTTTAAATAAAAGCTCCCAGGTTGCACAGCAAAAGATCTTTCCCAATTCAGTCTCCAGTAGAAATGAAACAACAATAACAACAAAGCAAAATCAAAATTTAAAAATAAAAAACTCTTATTCTCCTTATCTTATAGAAAAAAACCATAAACTCTTTCTCTCACCCCTAAATCTGGATGTCATCCAGATTGGGAAAAGTGGAGTTCTGAGAAGGAAACAGATAATTTGAAGGCTAAACCATCTTTTTTTTTTCTTTTTAATTTTCTTAAATTTCCTATGTTCATGCATAGTTAAAGATTTGGGCTCTTTATCTCCAGTGGAAATTAAGATTGGTATTGATTTTTTAAGTACCCCAAATAGAGGCAGTAAATGGACCTTTACAAAGTACAGAGTGTCAATTTTTTTTAAGGAGCATTGCTAGAAAGATGGTAAGAGCAGTCTTCTTTGGCGCTAGACTGCAAAGCTCAGGTGTGTGTCCTGGGTGGACAATGAGCAGAAGAGGTCAAGCACTGCCCATTCTGAAAAGCTGCTAGAGGCCAGTCAGCCATCAATGAAAATGAGTTGAATGTGACAGGGTTGCAGGGCAAGAATCCTGTTGGAAATACTGATGCATGATTACGGGAAATGCCAAAGCAGAAAGTGAGGGACCCGATGGAGCGTGTCTGTGAGGATTTAGTTCCTGGGATGAGCACAGTGGTGTCAGGAGGACTCACAGAATGAATAAACTATAGCTCTGAAAACTACTGGACCATAAAATCTCTTTTTAAAGATTTAAATTTGGAATAAGTAATAGTGAAAGAATAGGCTCACTACTTGGAGATGAGAATATAATAGGATAGATTATGGAAAAAAGAAAGAAAACTCAATAATTTTCTTCTATTTCATCATTTCCAGCAGAGCAAATAATCTTAAAGTTGGGAAAGGGCAAGACAAGGAATATAAATAATATGACCAATTAGTTAATTCCTGCTATGGACTGAATTGTAACCCTCCAAGATCCATTGGTTGAAGGCCTAGGCTTCAGTGTGATGATATTTGTAAGTGGGGCATTTGGGAGATAATTAAGTTTAGATGAGGTCATGAGGTTGTGGCCCTCATGACCGGATCAGTGCCTTTATAGGAACAGACACTGGAGAGGTTGCTGTGGCTCTTTCTGTCCCTGCCATGTGAGGACACAGTTAGAAGATGGCCGTCTACAAGCTAGGAAGAGAGCTCTCGCTAGAATGCAACCATGCTGGCAATCTGCTCTGGGACTTCCAGCCTCCAGAACTGTGAGGAAATAAATGTCTGTTGCTTAAGCTACCCAGTCTGTGATATTTTGCCATGGCAGCCAGAGATGACTAATACAAATTCTAAGATCGATGAGGAGATAATAGAAGGTCCAGCTACTGTCATTGCTCTAGGCTCAGCTATAGAACTTCCGAAATACTAATGGAATGTAAAGATTGGGCTCTGGAAGTGGTGGGGTTCTATGGACATTTATGGAACTTAAGAGGAGTCTGAAGATAAACAGATATCCAGATTTTTAAAAAGGTACAAAGGCTTTTGGAAGATCAGAACAACAATATTGATGCTATTCAGGGTAGTTTGTGATAATCTAGAAAATAATGTACTTTTTTTTAATGAAAAAAATAAGCTGACTACACATGTACAGTACTGACTTAAACATATCTTTGAGGATAAGGTGAATTACTTAATAAATCATTGGAATGTTGTAGATGTATCATATTTTTATTTCACTGGGGGTATATCTTAAAAGTTCCACAGTTTTATAACAACTAGGGGAGGGAGGGAGGGAGGGAGGGGGAAAGAGAGAGAGAGAGAGAGAGAGAGAGAGAGAGAGAGAGAGAGAGAGAGAAATAGAAATAGAAATAGAAATAGAAATAGAAATAGAAATAGAAATAGAAATAGGAATAGAAAAAGAAGAAAAAGAAAAAGAAAAAGAAATTAAAATGTAGTCTGCCTGAGAGTAACATTAGACAGATTTAGGTGGATTTTTACTTGGGTAATTCAAAAAGTGCCAGTCAAAATAGAAGTCTCTATAGGACACCCCAGGCCTCTGAATTGGCTCCATTCTCTGCATGTGATTGAAAAAAAAAAATGTGGTTTAAATGAAGCTATAGAAAATACGTCTGTCAAATTTGCAGATAATGACAAATTTAATATCTCAATATCGAGATTTTAAAAACCTCTGGAGACTGGAACAAAAGGACAAAAATAAAAGGAGAATATGTGATGGAGCTAAATATAAGATTCAACATTTATATTTGAAAAAGGTACTTAAACCAGTTTGGGAGGTGAAGGTCTGACTTGGCGGTAGTCCCCTTAAAGAAAACCTGAGGTTTGTTGACCACGTATTTAATATGAGCCAACTATGTGGTTCCTCTGCTAAAAAATTAACCCTATGCAACAAACGACCAAGTTCTAATGCAAGCGTAAGCTGCATTAACAGAGGAAGAGCATCCAGTTCTCAGAAAGTGATAGTCCGCTTCTCTTCACTGATAGACCACATCTTAAAAGTAATATTAATGCTTCAAAGAAGGACAGTCAGTGGGTCTGGAAACCATGTGACATCAGGAGGAAAGGAGTCATCGTCAGGGTCATCATCTCTATCTGGGAACCTTTAAAAGGGATGCCATGCAGGAAAAAAATGTCATTCTGTTGTTGTATTGGGCAGAAATATAATAAAATGAATGCACATTTTAGCTAACTAAAAATAAGATTTTTTTTATTTGGAAAACTAAGACCATTCAGCATGTTATGAGTTGCATTATGATGTAGTTAATTCCTTGTTTTAGAAAAGTTCAAAACAGGATTCATTTAACAAATCTTTAGTGAGCACCTATTATGAGTAAAACACTTTCCTAGGTGCTGCGGGTAGACTGAGATGGTGGAGATTAAGAAAGGAATGAGTTGAGACTGGCAGAGAATAAATCAATACATGGCAATGCTATTTTCCTGCTTAGTTCTAGAGTTGGGGTTTGGACTCAAAGCTGAGGACCTGAAGAACTATGTGCACCTCTAAGTTCAAGGTGTTGCTGAACACTGGAACAGCCCTCCTGCAGTGCTTACTGAGAAGCACCAAGTAAGAACGAGCTTGACCTCTAAGCCCACTATCACCAGTCAATATAAGAAGACTGAGAAAAGTGGGGAGTCAGCCTGTTAGGGTGTGTATATTCAGAGCCTGGCTGTTCCCTTCCCTCCCCATGAGGGAGAGGTGGGAAGTCCTTTCCTCTCCTTGGAGCCAAGTGCGCAGGGCTCTGAGTGAACCAATAGTGGGGTATTGCCAGAATGGTGGCCTAACATCTCATTCCCTGCTAGAATCCAGAGGCCTTCAACACTGCCTTGGAGTAGAACGAGAGGAGTTTTGGAGAGTTTTATTGGAGCCTAGCAGGAAGACTCCATCCCTGAGCCCTCTCTAAAGAGAATAAGGGGTGGGTGTTTGACATGTACCCCTGAAGATTAGGGGAGGTGTATCTCAAGATAGACCCTGGAGTCCACTGGCAGAACCTAGGACAGGAGTGTGTGGTGTGCCTAGGAAGACAGAGTAGTCCTTACACCATCCTGGTTAGTGGCAGCCCTCAACAGGGGTGTGTGTGCAAGAGGACTCCAGTTGGTAGTGTGCCTCTGCTTTTTTGGGGAGTCATTTAAGGAGTAGCCAAGTGCAGGAGCTGGACCAAGTCTCAGGGCTCTTAACTGGGGGAAGGACAAAGTGTCATGGCTGCTGCCCTGGAAAGGTAGGGAGAGGGTGCTTCTGTCAGAAAAGCCCACTCCTCATCTCAGCAGATTCCTTAGTCAGAACTATCTTGAATCAGAATAAGACACTAAAAACCTTTTTCCACCAATACGTGTCCAGGCATATCGAAAGATTCTGTTTGATGTAAGTGGGGAGGTTGTGCATGTGCGGGGGCAGGGGGTATGTGGGAACTCTCTGTACTTTCTACTCAATTTTGCTGTGAACCTAAAGCTGTTCTAAAAAAATTAAAGTTTATTAAAAAAAACGATAGCTTACCTGACAAGGAGACTCCCTCTCTCTCAGAGTTGTCTAGAATTGATATGATTTTAATTATTAAAATAAAGCAACTTTAGCTGCTTCCACTGAGAGCAAGCCTAGCTCCTCTATTTTTCAGAAATATAAAGATTTAGCTAAACAGAGATAACAGAGTTTACTTCTGGCTAGCTATCTTGTGGACTGTCTTTGGACAGGATATTGACTGCCAGTCATGTACAACACATGACTTACAAAAGAAAAAGGAAGTGAATGTCGAAGATACAGGAGAGTTCAAGAAATGTTTAGACATATGCCTACCACAGCACCTGGCTCTTACTAAATATCTAATACCCGTGTGCTCATGCGAATGAATGAACAAATGAACTGTGAAGTAAAAGAGAGGCCGTTCCTGATCTAAACTAGCACACAGTGGAATTAAAAACATAACACTTTGGTAGGGAGGAGGATAGGGGAAAATACTGTCATGTCCTAGAAGTCAAACAAAAGACAGAATGAGAGGGAGAGGGAGAGGGAGAAAGAGAAGGAAGGAAGGAAGGAAGGAAGAAAGGAGGAAAGGAGGGTGGTGGAGAGAGAGAGAGCGTGTGAGCATAAGAGAGAGAGGGAGGCTAACTCTTCCTTCTTTCTCTTACTTGTGCAGCTTTTCTCCTGGTGTGATGGTTAAGATTGAGGTTCTCTGAGAGTCTAGTGTCTGATGGGACAAGAGTAGGAAATTTAAAGAGAAAAAGGAAAGGCAAAGTGTGTGAAAGAGTGGATTTCACTCCATTCTCTACCATAAGATCCTAAGGTCTGGCCTGTGATGGGGAAGAGGAAGAGTAGCTTTGAATTAACTTTGAGATGGGTATTTGAAAATAAAGAGGGCCAAGTTTTAAATACCAAAGTGAGACTGCTGTCAGTCACAAGTGGCTGAAAAGCTATGGAGTTTGGCCAAGATGCCATGAGGAACCTGTTTCTTCTCGAGAAAGGAAGTCGACATGGTACTGTTGCGGGCAGCGTTTCCTATTTATATCCCAATAAGTGCAGATTGCTCCATAAATGGGTTACGTAAAAAAATTATTGGCAGAAGCGAAGGAAAAAAAAAATAGAATGAGTCACAGAGTATGATGGAGGGGGCAGTGGGATTGCGGGAGGGAGAAGCTTTCTAGGTAAGGGTATGAGCGAGGTCGCCCCGAGGAAGTTGGCTTTGAGCTAAAATCTTCATGAAAGGAAGAAAGACAAGAGTGGTAAGATCTGTAGGCAAAGACAACAGCAGATGCTAAGGCCCTTAGGTGGGAATAGGATTGGCCAAGGCAAGAGACATAAAGACCAGCATGACTAGAAGGAAGGAAGACATGGCCTAAGACGAGGCTGGGGACGGGTTCCTGCGAGGCCTTGTAGGCCATGGGATGAAGGTGGATTTTATTCTCGATGTAAAGATAAGTCTTAGGAGGGTTTGGTCAGGAGAGGGACGTGTTCTGATGTATGTTCGATGACTTTGATTGACGTGTGGAGAATGGACAGAATGAGGGCAAGAGTGGAATGGAGACCAATTAAAAAGCAACTAGCTCTATTTTCTCAATTTAAATAGACACAAAAGTATTAAATCTCAATTGTTGTTGTCATCATTAATGATGAATGAAGAAAAGCCCCAGAAAACCGTGGAAAGTCCTGCTGGCTAACACTGGACAGGTCATTTTCTCTCTCCCTCAGTTTAATAACAATTATAAAATAATTGCTATTAAAATATTAACAGCTGCCATGTATGAAGGCTCACTATGTGCCACACCTTGTGTTAGGCATGTTTTTAATTTTACCTTATTTGATCTTCATGAGAATATACACCAGAAATGATGTAGAAGAGGTGGCAGCTGTTAATAACCAAATGAAAGACATGACAAACTATCAGTTTAGTCAAGCAAATGATTAGCCATGCAATGATTTAAAACCAATTCCATATTTGACTAAATTTCATCTTTTCTAAAAATGACTTTATTTACAGGCTGAGCCTTGGAGAAAAGATTTTCATATCAGAAGAAACACTTGAAATATTCTTCTCTAGATAGAGAGATATTTTGAAGTCACAGGCATTGTCAGGAATACATCTTAGAAAAATTACCAAATCCTTTTCTAAAATGCCCTTCAGACGTTATGGTTCTTAATATTCTGAAATTTTATAACACATAGAAAAATCACATTGGAATCCACTATTTATGGAGTGCCTCACTTTAATGAGCAAACAAGATTCTGTGGAGCTGTGCAAATATTAAATGAGGGATGACCATGGATTCAAAATTGGAAATTTTCATCAGCCAAGGAGATTTTTTTCAGTCTATCTCCTTGAATTCAATTTTACAGTTTTTATTTGATGAAATGATCAAAGCCTATTGCTTCTCAGCTAACATCCCTTTGAAATGTAAGAGTAATAGTTTGACTTAAAGGAGAAATAATCATGGTTTTAGGTTTCAGAATATCAGCAGTTGTTGTGAATATTTGGAAAGAGAAATAAAATTAGTCTTTAAAAACCAGTTTTCAGGTTTGGAAATCAACCTCCCTCTTCTCTGTACAGGTGGAAATTATACTTAGTGTTGGTCCCTTTTGCGTAGACACCATGCGGTACCACTGACAGCATGAGAGGTGTTGGCATTCATTGATAATGAAGACTTAAAAATGTTTGCTATAATAAAAAACTTTAAATAATGGATGAATAAACAAAGTTCATAAACATTTTAATTACATTCTAAGTAAAGAAAAAACACCCGTAATAAAAGCAGAGAAAGCCTGTTATGAAGAAAATAGTTTAGAAAACAAAAGTGCCACTGAAAACACAGAGAAGAAGTATTCCTGCTGAGTATTAGAGAGAAATGTACCCTGCAAATAGAAGTGTGTGGCCGCTCACAATGGTAGCATGTACAGTAAGGGACATGGGTGGGTTTCTAGAAAGTCAGTTAATATTTTTATATTTAAAGTATTGTATTATTATCATGCATTGAGGGCCTACCTTGTAACAGGCTTTCTGAAAGTCACTTAAAAATGTGTTATCATGATATACATATTATTCCCAATTTATAGATTTGGAAATTGAGGCTTAGAGAAATTAAGTGGGAGAGTTTGGTTTTGAATTCAGGTCACAATACTATTCTGCCTTTTAGGTTTGGTTTTAAAAGCTGTAAAATTGAGGTGAAGGTGATTGGTGAAAGAAAATCTATAGAAAGTATAATATTCTCTCATTAAAATCAATGGGATTTTATTGACAAGTAAAAAAATTCTCAGTCACTGATGCCTTTCTTTCCCAGTTCACATTTATCTCCTTAGAAGAAATGATCATGAAAACTGGACTTGATCTACTCTTACTTGCCTTTGCCAGTGGCTAAATCCTTTGTTCTACCTTGACCCCCGCTTCCCCATCCCTCTTCATTTCTCTTTCTCTGCCAAAGGTGGGTGAGGGGAGCAATCTGTGGTGCTTTGGGTTGAGAAAAGAGCCATTATAGTCATTTAAATTAAAAAAAAATTTTTTAGGTTTATATTAGAAATCAACATTTCTAATAGACACTCTATTACATACTTTATCTACTTTTCCATTTTTTAATGAATTAAAATTTGGATTAATTTTCCAAACATCAGAGATCCTTATAGGCTACAGTGGAACTATACTTAAAAAACTGTGGTTTCCAAGATTACTTAGAATTCAGATATTTACCATGTTGTGACCTGTGTAGCCATAATAAAATTTATACTGGAATAAGAAGACATCGTCAATGCAGAGAAAAGTAATAAATGCTATTATTCTAAAAAGATCCAAATGCAGTTTTAAATGTGAATTACTATTATGTTTGGGCTGTGAGCCAGCTAGTTCCTAGACAGAGAAGGTGGAATCGGTAAGTACAATTAATATTGTGCCAATTATTAATTGACTAAAACATAGGACTTAGGTTTGGATGACATATCATTTTATCATAATTCAACTCAATTACACAACTGGAATGGAAGAAAATAAAAATTTAAAAACATTCTCTGAAAGCCAGAGAGATAAAAATAATTGCTCATATCTTTTCATTGTGTTTTGTTGTAGTCTTTCAAATCTGAATCTAATCTTGAAATATATTTAGCATCTTAAAAATTGAGTGAATTTAGTCCAACAAACTTAATAACTAGGAGTTGTTAGCTGTATGACAAAATTAATCTGTTTTCTAAAAATGGTCTTGTGTGAATAGCTAAGGTCCCTGTGTGAAATATGACAGATAGCAGATTTCTTAATGGCCTTATAGATGGATGTTGCCTTTTCCCAAATAAAATCTACTTACGGATATTTAATCTGGGTATAATTTCACAGGATTAGAAGATCTGCCTCTTTGATTCATCGACTGAACTGCCCAAACAGCTGGCTTGGTTCTCATACCATCTACAGCTATATAGCTTTAGTGACTAAATTGGTCAGTCATATGTAAATGACTTGCTGTAAGTTAGTAACCCTTAGTTGCTAACTTTATTATTAGAAAAATAAAAATTACAAAGGAGAGAAAATAATTTAATAGTTTAGGTTTGAGTTTATTACATTTCTTAGAAATGTATATACGTTCAAAAAAATCTCTCTCTGCAGTAATTCTGGAGCTCAGGATCCTTAAAGGAAGATGTTGGTGAGATGTGGGACCCCTAAGCCTGCCGGTCAGGGCAGGGTTTTGGTGGAAAACATCACTGACCATGGCACTCTATAGTGTGGAAGCCAAGACTTCAATCTCTCTGTTTCTCTTGGTCTCTGTCTCTGCCTCTCTTCTTGAAGTCATAACTGCTGTATTTGCAATACTTGTGAATGTAAGTGGGTGTAAGTGGCTTTCTCCTGTAGCAGCCTTTTAGAAATGTGAAGGTATTATTCCTTGTAAGCATTTAGAACTGAAGTCGAAAGACTAGAAAGTGTTGGCAACCGTACATCACACAATTGCTTATCCTTTTTTTCAATAATGTTCTCTTCAGCACAGTGTGCATTCCCTTAGGAAGCTCTGTGGTGTTGCCTTTTCTTCCACTTAGCAAGGGAGCTTTAATGTCCTTCCTGTATCTACTTCGAATGGTAATTGGACATTGAGATTCTTGTTTTCTGATTTATGATGATGATTAGGGCAATGAAGGAATAATACAAATTTGGCCACTCTAACATAAAATAAAATCTCTGAATAATTACAAGGCAATAATGATGGTTCTCCTCTCTCTCCCCACCCCCACCTTCCTAGATGGGAACCAAGGTGGCAACTCATTTGTATTAACAAATGAATTGACATTTTTGTGACTGGCCAAGGAAATGTTACCGTTCATAGTTCCTACAAGAAAAAAATTGTCAGTATCTAGAAATATTACTACTATTTTATCAGGAGGGTCCTGCTTACAAATGTTTTGCTTTCACTGTCCCTTGCCTGCTAGACTGCCCTCAAATGAGTGAAATAGTCATTGAGATGACTCATTAGGTAGATGACACTTGATGAGGGGCTCTCCCAATGCTCTCCTAGGAGAGAAATTTGCTGTATCTCTGTGCTGGTTCAAAATGAGGGAGACGGACAGCTATGGGACAGACAGCTGTGAATATATGGGTCATAGGGTCATGAGGAGATGGCAGTTCATCAGAAGCATCCCTCATCCTTAACCTTCTCTGCTGAGGGCTTTGCCCAGGCATATTCCCCACCCTACACCTAAAGGACAAGGAGAGCGAGTCCTCAAAATTCTTTTCTGTGATTCCTGATTCGTATTGTGATTGCAGAATACTAACTTAGTCTTTTAAAAATAGAAATAGTCCTTCCTTAAAATGCTCTTTGGTCTGCATGATGTTCCAATAATGGGCACAATTGATTTTTACCATCTTCTGTGTGTTTATAATCAGAATTTAAGTAAAAACCCTCTCTTCATGTTGCACTTAATTAGGTTGGGATCTGTTCTGCAGGAACAGCTTTTGCTTCTGTTTTCTTTCATGAAAATCCCCCAAATGCAGTTCACTACAGGAATGGTCACAAGAGAAGGTAGACAATGTTTTCAGAGAGCTTACGGTGCGGTAGGCCTCTGTGTTCACTGTGTTGTTTATGAAGAATCTCATTTAATACTCATGAGCACAGTTATTCAGGAAAGCAAAGCTCAGACAGATTGGATAACTTGCTTCAAGTGACACAATTTGAATGTAATAGAGATAGGATTCAAAGTCTAAGGTTTTTGGCTTCAAAGCTGCCTGAGACTGGACACACTTTACAGTGAAATTCGTGCTACAGTGGACAGCATTATAGAATGTGACAGTGTAATGGTTCCTGGTCAAGCTACACAGAGCTGACTTTATATACCCTTCAAAATGGAAGTGTCGTGACAAATCAGTGTGCATAATTAGGAAAAGAAAAATGTTGGGAACCTATTTATGCTTTAATAACTAAAAAAGCACTGGTCTTCTGCCAAACTGACATACATTTTTGGAATCTGCGACTTTAAGATCCTCCTTTATATGTTACTTATGATAAATAATGCCATTTAAATGTCCACCACCTGCCACAGCACATGGCGGAGTTTTCAGAATACTTTCGTTACTTCCTTGGATGGTCTTGATTAATGTACAACAATGGAAAATGTTTTATTTTTTTAAAGAAAATTTTTATGACGTGACAACTAGATGTCTTAAAATATACCGGTTTTCCATGGTTTAAAGTTAAACAGCTTCTGAGGATAACTTTTAGAGTTCCAAAGCATCATCCTAAATAAGATAGCACTTATTTTATTGTATAACTTGATTATCCCATGTAATTGTGGCGATAATAGTGTCTATATTGAAAAAAGGGACTGGAAGTGGTTTTCTGTTTCTATTTCTGTCCATGTCATTCATCTTTACTTTGATCACTTTTAACAATGATAACCCTCCCAGCCCCCTACAATCCTCTATCAATGAGGAATTATATTTGACTGCAAGTAACAAAAACTGGTCTACATTGGCTTGACCAAATAGGAATTAGCTTTTCTCACATAACAAAAAGCCCATAGGTAAAGAGTCTGAAATTGGTCCAGTAGCTCCAAGATGTCATTAAAATTCCAGGCACCCTCTATTTTTCAGTTTCATTGGCCTCAATATGTGCTTTCATTCTTATGATTGCCTCACATTACAAGATGGCTGCTTCACTTCCAGCCTCACAGCATCATTCAAGGTAGGAAAAAGAAAACCAGGTGTTACACAGGGAGGAGCTGGTGTTCTATCAGGAAAGCAAAACTTTCTAGAAATCCCCAGCAGCATTCTGCTTATCTCTTATTATTCAGATTTGTCATAAAGTCACTCCTAGCTGGAAGGCAAGCCGGCAAAATTAGCATTTTAGCTGGACTCATTGCTATTCTAAAAAACTTAGGGTTCTGTTTAGTAAGGCAGAATGGGTAAACAGATACTGGGTAAACATCTAGTAGTGTCTACTCCAACATTTTCTGTACTGCCTACTTATACTTGGCTTTTCGAGACTAGAATGGGAAGTACAGAAGGAAAGAAGAAAATGAGGCCTCTTAAAAGTTACCATGGGCCTCTTCATTGCTATACACTGTGTGTTTTACTTTTCTCTTCTGTAGTGTTGTGATATCTTTGCTCCCCGTGACTTCGTTATCATTTTCCTTCCTTCCTTCCTTCCTTCCTTCCTTCCTTCCTTCCTTCCTTCCTTCCTTCCTTCCTTCCTTCCTTCCTTCCTTCCTTCCTTCCTTCCTTCCTTCCTTCCTTCCTTCCTTCCTTCCTTCCTTCCTTCCTTCTTCCTTCCCTTCCTCTCCTCCCCTCCCCTTTTGTTCTCCTCCCCTTCCATTTTCCTCTCCTCCCCTCCCCTCCCCTTTCCTTCCCTTCCCTTCCCTTCCCTTCCCTTCTTATTATTCATTTTCCAGGTAATGTCATTTTCTTAGGGTAATGTTCCCTGGCACTTTAAACCAGATTAAGCAGTTCCCTTTTATATATGCTCCCAGCACCTAGACTTTGTTTTTCTTAATTCTTCTTTTCGAATCATTTGTCACAATTATATTTACTTTCTGGGTGTGTGGAGGGGGAGCATTTTGTTATTTGCCTGGCTTCTCGCTTTCTTCTCCACTAGACTGTAAACTCCATGAAGGGAGAGGCCGTGTTTATTTGCACCTGGCTATTTCCCCCTACTCTAGAGTCTGGCCTAGAACAGTGCCTAGGACAGAGTAGATCCTCAATAAATATTTGTTGAATGAATTAATAATGAACGAATGAATATATTTCAAGGCTCTTCTCTCACCTGCTGTTTTTCCTTTTATTTTTTTCTATGCATTCTTTTTTGTCCTCATCTTCTGTTGTAACTTTAAGCATTCTTTAAGTGCTCTCATTCATATTCATCCATTCATTTATATATATATTTTTCAATCCTTGCATTTTTCTCTATTATTTTTCCTCTCTCTCACATGGGCATTATCTTTATTCATAACTCCACATTTCCACCTTATTTCTCTTACTCAGGTTTCAGTATCCCACGTCCAATTGCCTATGACTTTTTAACTAGAATGCCTCTCCATTACCCCATGCCCAACAATTTTCAAATTACTCTTGACGTAAGAAATGTCCAGACTTGTATAGAATTTTTATGAGTTTATTTGAGCCAAATTGACGACAATTGGCTCAATTGGAAGCAAAATCTCAACGGATGGAGAAAATGCTCTGGAGAGTGGTAGTTTTGCAGCTTATTTTATACATTAGAATCAAAAGAGAAGATGTAGGAGGGTTATGTGAAATCTATTGGTGGTAGATTAAGAGGTTAGGAAAAAGCAAAGCAGGGAAATCTCTGGGACTGAATAAAAAGTAAAATGGAGACACTTCTTTTACACTTGTGGGTATAGGATAGTTAATAATTAATATTAACAGCAAATAGAGATGGCATGCAGGTAATAAGATAATAATGAAGAGTTCTGTGGTCTCATGCGCTAGTGCTAGTGGGTGGGTGTGGCCTGAGGGGTCTCAAAAAGGAGATTGCTCTGACATTTCAAAGATATGTTATCTTAGATGCACGAAGGCCATAGAGAGGATCACTTTAGGTAAAGATTGACCTTCGTCAAGGAAGCCACAGGCCTAGGATATAACTACCTTCCATAACCTGCTTTTAGTTAAGAATTTTTATTCAGATCTTCCTATGTGGTTACTTTTGGTCTCTGAGTTTGTAGGGTCACCATACTGGCCTCCCCTGACCTTGTCAGGTTTAGTATGTGGCCCCCTTTTCATTCACACTTTCTTCTTTTGGTCATAAATCAGCCTGAAGGTTGTGTTCATAACCAACCTTTTGGTTGGATAATATGGTTCCATGGTGCTAGGAAGGCTCATTCCTAGAAGTCTTGTGTCGTCATTTGTCTTGCCGAAATATTGGATGATTCAGCATGGGGTGAGGCCATAACCTTGGATAGAAGTCAAGACTTAATTTTTTCCAAAAGGCAAAAGCATGAAAATGGTAGGCAGTCAGCTCTTATGGGCCTTCATTAAGAACAAAAAGAAAAAAACTCTGAATGAATAACCTACAAGCTATGATGATCCAAGTTTTTCTCTCTGTCTCACTTTTCTGTAATTTGAATATAGTATAACATTTACTTATAGTCTGAGGGCACACTATACACCTCTTTGGTTTTTTACAATCTGACCATGAAATGGTTTCCATTTACTGATGTTATTATTTTAATATGGCCCATCTACTTCCCAAGTGTCATTCATTATTAATCTGATTCCTGTTAGTTGTGCAATTGGGGATTGTAACTTTAAGGTTTTATAGGGGCCAAGGCTGTAAGAACACGATGGTGTAAATTACAATTACCATCTAAAAATTTTCAGAGGCCAGGAGGACAGTAAGAGTTTCATCAGTAAATTCCCGGGGCCTCAGCGGTCATTGTAGAGGAAGCTTTTTTTTTTTTAGCCACTTCACCTTCCATCTGAATTAATATAGTTAGTAGTCCTCGTTGGGTTGGGGGTAAGCACGTTCCCATAATTGGATTCTAACATTTATACATAAAATTCCTTTCTCAGTATACCTTTTCCACTAATCTACAACTTCCCTTGTTCTTAGTTTGTCTCTTTTCACTCATTCAGATATAGCCAACTTTTTAGGACAAACTACTTCCTTTCAACTTCTCTCAAAAACATACACATATCTCTTTCCTTCCTTCTGCAATAACATTTTTTCTAAATTTCAAAAGAAGAACTATAAAAAGTA
>NW_011888814.1:7193534-7198944 GCF_000151845.1 Pteropus vampyrus | reverse complement strand
GAGAAAATGCTCTGGAGAGTGGTAGTTTTGCAGCTTATTTTATACATTAGAATCAAAAGAGAAGATGTAGGAGGGTTATGTGAAATCTATTGGTGGTAGATTAAGAGGTTAGGAAAAAGCAAAGCAGGGAAATCTCTGGGACTGAATAAAAAGTAAAATGGAGACACTTCTTTTACACTTGTGGGTATAGGATAGTTAATAATTAATATTAACAGCAAATAGAGATGGCATGCAGGTAATAAGATAATAATGAAGAGTTCTGTGGTCTCATGCGCTAGTGCTAGTGGGTGGGTGTGGCCTGAGGGGTCTCAAAAAGGAGATTGCTCTGACATTTCAAAGATATGTTATCTTAGATGCACGAAGGCCATAGAGAGGATCACTTTAGGTAAAGATTGACCTTCGTCAAGGAAGCCACAGGCCTAGGATATAACTACCTTCCATAACCTGCTTTTAGTTAAGAATTTTTATTCAGATCTTCCTATGTGGTTACTTTTGGTCTCTGAGTTTGTAGGGTCACCATACTGGCCTCCCCTGACCTTGTCAGGTTTAGTATGTGGCCCCCTTTTCATTCACACTTTCTTCTTTTGGTCATAAATCAGCCTGAAGGTTGTGTTCATAACCAACCTTTTGGTTGGATAATATGGTTCCATGGTGCTAGGAAGGCTCATTCCTAGAAGTCTTGTGTCGTCATTTGTCTTGCCGAAATATTGGATGATTCAGCATGGGGTGAGGCCATAACCTTGGATAGAAGTCAAGACTTAATTTTTTCCAAAAGGCAAAAGCATGAAAATGGTAGGCAGTCAGCTCTTATGGGCCTTCATTAAGAACAAAAAGAAAAAAACTCTGAATGAATAACCTACAAGCTATGATGATCCAAGTTTTTCTCTCTGTCTCACTTTTCTGTAATTTGAATATAGTATAACATTTACTTATAGTCTGAGGGCACACTATACACCTCTTTGGTTTTTTACAATCTGACCATGAAATGGTTTCCATTTACTGATGTTATTATTTTAATATGGCCCATCTACTTCCCAAGTGTCATTCATTATTAATCTGATTCCTGTTAGTTGTGCAATTGGGGATTGTAACTTTAAGGTTTTATAGGGGCCAAGGCTGTAAGAACACGATGGTGTAAATTACAATTACCATCTAAAAATTTTCAGAGGCCAGGAGGACAGTAAGAGTTTCATCAGTAAATTCCCGGGGCCTCAGCGGTCATTGTAGAGGAAGCTTTTTTTTTTTTTTTTAGCCACTTCACCTTCCATCTGAATTAATATAGTTAGTAGTCCTCGTTGGGTTGGGGGTAAGCACGTTCCCATAATTGGATTCTAACATTTATACATAAAATTCCTTTCTCAGTATACCTTTTCCACTAATCTACAACTTCCCTTGTTCTTAGTTTGTCTCTTTTCACTCATTCAGATATAGCCAACTTTTTAGGACAAACTACTTCCTTTCAACTTCTCTCAAAAACATACACATATCTCTTTCCTTCCTTCTGCAATAACATTTTTTCTAAATTTCAAAAGAAGAACTATAAAAAGTAGAATTGATAATACAAAAGTTACCTTATATACCTTCAGCAGTTATTAACAGTTGAGCTATATAAGAACAAGCTTTTAGAAAAGCCCAAAGAACAAGTATAACTATTATTATGACTAATATTATTAGCAGATTGGTAAAGACAATCAAATAAATGGTCTTTTTAAGTTCAACATCAATTCGTAGGTATACAGTCCTTCTCAATGTCTTAGGATAACTGTCTACCTCTGATTTAGGCTGCTTCTCATCCTCAAGGAATATTCAATGTCTGCTAATAAGGTCCCTTTAACAAGGTTGGAGAGTCTTTAATTGTTGTCTCTACCAATGGACAAAATCCTGGTTGTAAGTCGTGGTCTTTGAATACTTTGTCTCCCAGGAACACACCATGAAATGAATCAGTCATTAATTTTATTAATTTCTTTAAGCTGGTTAATAAGTCCTTAATAATAATGCAGAATG
This sequence comes from Pteropus vampyrus, assembly GCF_000151845.1. NCBI lineage: Eukaryota > Metazoa > Chordata > Mammalia > Chiroptera > Pteropodidae > Pteropus > Pteropus vampyrus. The sequence goes on along the minus strand of NW_011888814.1, from coordinate 7,196,940 downwards.
TCTCCTTTTAATGTTTGGTTCATATGTCTCTTCATCCAGATGCATAGGGTGACCAGTGACTATTTAATGAGGAGAAAGGCTATGCTTACCAGAAGGAGTAGATCTCAGGTTGAAGAGCCATATAGGGAGAGATTTTGGGTAAGGGAAATTAAAAGCTTCTGAAAATTTACCTAGTGGAGTTTTGATTGTACCATTTGTGTGTTTCACCAATCCAGAGGACTGGGGTGATAAATATAATAAAATTTCTGTAAAATAGACCAAATAGTACAAATGAATTGCATTATTTGCCCAATGAAATGAGTCTCTCAGTTACTATGTAACAGCAGGGCTTTCGCAATTGGGAATTATTTTTTTTTCCAGTAATAATTTATCTACTGTTAAGGCTGTTGCTCTCCTGCAAGGGAATGCGTTAACCCAGTGAGAAAGCATACAAATCATAACCAATACATATTTGTATCCTTGAGGTAGTGGCATTTGGATAAAACCCAATTACCATACCTCAAATGGACTGAAAGGAAGTGGGAAATGTATGGGACCTGTGGAGTGATTTTCCAGGGTTATAATTTGGACAGATAGAACATCTGCTATACAGTTTATAAGCTACTGTGGGAGAAGGATTCTCCTAATATTGTTTACTCCATGAAATCATCTTCTCAAGACCCCAATGTGTTAGCTCATGTACGTGTTAAAGTGTAGGCAATTGAGCCCCTATAGGAAAGACTGGTTTCTGATTGGGCCCAAACCATATGTTGCTTGGGTCAAAGATTCTCTTTTTTAGTCCTTCTGTAGCTGTCCATTGAAACTGCAAAAGAAAGTCTTTTGTTGATTTAATTGGGAGAAGAAAGCATTCTTAGGTCTGGATAATTTGGCTGCTTATTGCTGCTTATCTAGCTGCAGCATCAGCTAAATTATTTCCTTTTGCTTCCATGGTGGCAGCTTTAGAATGTGCTGGAATTTTGATAATTGCCAGTCGTTTCAGTTGCTGTATGACATCTAATAATTCTGCAACCTGTTTTCTATTCCTTGTGCCCTGAAGAAGTTAAGATGCCATGTCACTTCCACAGCATTCCAAAATTGTGAGTTACACCAAAGATACAGCAACTATCAGTGTAATATTGGCTATTTGATCTTTGGCCAATTGACAAGCTTAAGTTCAAGTAATCAGCTTGTCGGGCAGATCTTATTCAGGTAACTAAGAACCTTCAATTATGTCCACCATGGGAGTTATTGTGTATCTAGCTCAGTAATGCCCTTGTTCATCTTTCAGATATGATCCATCCATAAACCAAATTAAGTCAGCATTATTAATAGGAGTTTCCTGTAAATCATACCAAGGAACAAGAAGGCAGTTAGCAAGCAATATGCGATTGTAGATGTTTTTCATCCTGCAGAGAAGGTAGCAAAGTTGCTGGATTAAGGCTATTACATTGAGTTAAAGTAATATTAGGCACAGAAAGCAAGAGTACTTCATAAGAAGCCAGTTAACTGACAGAAGTATTGAGTGAATTGAGAGTTCAGTGGAGATTCAACAGAATGAGGAATATAAATAAAGGAGGGCCCATAACTATCTCTTCTGTTCGTTTGCATAACATGGCTATAGCAGAGATGGCTGTCATGCAGGGAGGGTGTCCTTAGGCTACTGAGTCTAATTGATAACTATAATATTCTATAGATCTATGAAGGTCTCTAAGTTTTCAAGTTAAAACTCCTAAAGAACTTCCTTCATTTTCATGTATAAAAAGGAAGACGTTTTATAATGAAGGTATCCCAAGGCAGGAGCTTTAGAAAATAGTTTCTTTGGAGCTTCTTCAGCTTATTTCCTTTGGGGTTCCATTGACTTGGATCGGGTCAATCTGATTTTAATGACATAGAAGCTGGGCCATTAATGGAAAATTTGGAACCTAATTGTGACAGCATCCAGTCATATCCAGGAACCCTGTAAACTATATTTTGTTTGTTTGTTTTTGGAAGAGGAAAGGATAAGATTCCTCTAAGTTTTCCTGGATTAATTAGTTGCCCATCTTAAGATACAAAATCAAAGTTTGGTTTTTGACACCCTATGTCCCTTTATCTATTGTAATAATAGGTAAATTGTGTCCTCTTGGGAGTCTAATATGTCTTAGAGCATAAAAGTTCATTATCCACATATGGGAATTTCTGGGAAATTCAACATCATTCAAATTAGCTTTTAGTATCTGAGAGAAAAAGGTGGGACTCTGTGTCTATCCCTGGGGCATTACTGTCCAAGTCAACTGGCGATCTTCCCAGGTGAAAGCAAAGAGGCATTTCCTGTCTTTTTCTACAGGGATGCTGAAAAAGGCACTATATAAATCTATTACTGAAAAATATTGGCAGTCCACAGGAATGGCTAGTGATAGGATATTTGGATTTGGAACTAAAGGATGTCTTTTTATTTTTATTTTTTATTTTTATAGTTATGAGATCCCATACAGATCTCTATCCTTTTTCATTTGATTTCTTTCCTGGAAGGGTAGCAGAATTACAGGGGCTCGTACATGGAATTATAAGCCACCTTTTAAAATAATCTGGTATAATGGGCTTGATTCCAGCTAGTGCATTAGGTCTTAAAGGATATTGCTGAATATTAGGTAGAGGGCAAGTATCGTCAGTAGTTATTTTGACAGGAGTGGCTGACTTAGTTTTGTCAATATTGGTATTGGAAAAGGCCCAAAGTTGCATTGGGACATCCAGTGACAAACATTCAGTCAGTCTCAAGATTAGTTTCCTTTTGTGGAGATTCCTTTAAAATCATTATTTTCCCAGTTGGTTCAGTATCTGATTTATTTAGTTCTAAATATATTTCACTCTTCTGGGAAAAGTATATGTGGGCACCATTGGTTTTAAGAAAGCCCTATGAGGTGAATTGGGGCAGATTTGGCTAGTAAAAATGTATGTTGCCCATAACATTCCCTAGTTGGAAGGGAACAGATTCTGACTTAAAAACAGACATTGGTTGATTAGATGTCCCTACCGATTGTACTGAAGCTTAGTCCAAGGGAGAGGGCAACTTAATTGGGCAGACTTAAGAACAAATAAATTAGCCCCAGTATCTACAACAGCCTTAGTAGTCTTCCCTTTTATGGTAATTTCAATTTCTCCTAAAGAAGCAGTAAGAAGGGAAAATGCCCTCTCATAGCCTCAGAGCAGCCCTATGCTTGGTACTGTTTCTTTTCTTTTTCTCAATCTCATTTCCATTTTTACAATCCTTCTTAAGGTGACTTGACTTTTTACAATAAAAACAGACTCCTCTACAAGAGTTTCCCAGGAAACCTTATTTAGTAATTCTGTTGCTTTGCTCTCAGAAACCAGTAAGTATATTAATTGGAAGAGGTCAGAATAGCCAGGACTGTATATATTCTAACAGTTAAATCAAATTCCTTTGCAA
>NW_011888814.1:7191040-7193484 GCF_000151845.1 Pteropus vampyrus | reverse complement strand
TGAGGAGAAAGGCTATGCTTACCAGAAGGAGTAGATCTCAGGTTGAAGAGCCATATAGGGAGAGATTTTGGGTAAGAGAAATTAAAAGCTTCTGAAAATTTACCTAGTGGAGTTTTGATTGTACCATTTGTGTGTTTCACCAATCCAGAGGACTGGGGTGATAAATATAATAAAATTTCTGTAAAATAGACCAAATAGTACAAATGAATTGCATTATTTGCCCAATGAAATGAGTCTCTCAGTTACTATGTAACAGCAGGGCTTTCGCAATTGGGAATTATTTTTTTTTCCAGTAATAATTTATCTACTGTTAAGGCTGTTGCTCTCCTGCAAGGGAATGCGTTAACCCAGTGAGAAAGCATACAAATCATAACCAATACATATTTGTATCCTTGAGGTAGTGGCATTTGGATAAAACCCAATTACCATACCTCAAATGGACTGAAAGGAAGTGGGAAATGTATGGGACCTGTGGAGTGATTTTCCAGGGTTATAATTTGGACAGATAGAACATCTGCTATACAGTTTATAAGCTACTGTGGGAGAAGGATTCTCCTAATATTGTTTACTCCATGAAATCATCTTCTCAAGACCCCAATGTGTTAGCTCATGTACGTGTTAAAGTGTAGGCAATTGAGCCCCTATAGGAAAGACTGGTTTCTGATTGGGCCCAAACCATATGTTGCTTGGGTCAAAGATTCTCTTTTTTAGTCCTTCTGTAGCTGTCCATTGAAACTGCAAAAGAAAGTCTTTTGTTGATTTAATTGGGAGAAGAAAGCATTCTTAGGTCTGGATAATTTGGCTGCTTATTGCTGCTTATCTAGCTGCAGCATCAGCTAAATTATTTCCTTTTGCTTCCATGGTGGCAGCTTTAGAATGTGCTGGAATTTTGATAATTGCCAGTCGTTTCAGTTGCTGTATGACATCTAATAATTCTGCAACCTGTTTTCTATTCCTTATGCCCTGAAGAAGTTAAGATGCCATGTCACTTCCACAGCATTCCAAAATTGTGAGTTACACCAAAGATACAGCAACTATCAGTGTAATATTGGCTATTTGATCTTTGGCCAATTGACAAGCTTAAGTTCAAGTAATCAGCTTGTCGGGCAGATCTTATTCAGGTAACTAAGAACCTTCAATTATGTCCACCATGGGAGTTATTGTGTATCTAGCTCAGTAATGCCCTTGTTCATCTTTCAGATATGATCCATCCGTAAACCAAATTAAGTCAGCATTATTAATAGGAGTTTCCTGTAAATCATACCAAGGAACAAGAAGGCAGTTAGCAAGCAATATGCGATTGTAGATGTTTTTCATCCTGCAGAGAAGGTAGCAAAGTTGCTGGATTAAGGCTATTACATTGAGTTAAAGTAATATTAGGCACAGAAAGCAAGAGTACTTCATAAGAAGCCAGTTAACTGACAGAAGTATTGAGTGAATTGAGAGTTCAGTGGAGATTCAACAGAATGAGGAATATAAATAAAGGAGGGCCCATAACTATCTCTTCTGTTCGTTTGCATAACATGGCTATAGCAGAGATGGCTGTCATGCAGGGAGGGTGTCCTTAGGCTACTGAGTCTAATTGATAACTATAATATTCTATAGATCTATGAAGGTCTCTAAGTTTTCAAGTTAAAACTCCTAAAGAACTTCCTTCATTTTCATGTATAAAAAGGAAGACGTTTTATAATGAAGGTATCCCAAGGCAGGAGCTTTAGAAAATAGTTTCTTTGGAGCTTCTTCAGCTTATTTCCTTTGGGGTTCCATTGACTTGGATCGGGTCAATCTGATTTTAATGACATAGAAGCTGGGCCATTAATGGAAAATTTGGAACCTAATTGTGACAGCATCCAGTCATATCCAGGAACCCTGTAAACTATATTTTGTTTGTTTGTTTTTGGAAGAGGAAAGGATAAGATTCCTCTAAGTTTTCCTGGATTAATTAGTTGCCCATCTTAAGATACAAAATCAAAGTTTGGTTTTTGACACCCTATGTCCCTTTATCTATTGTAATAATAGGTAAATTGTGTCCTCTTGGGAGTCTAATATGTCTTAGAGCATAAAAGTTCATTATCCACATATGGGAATTTCTGGGAAATTCAACATCATTCAAATTAGCTTTTAGTATCTGAGAGAAAAAGGTGGGACTCTGTGTCTATCCCTGGGGCATTACTGTCCAAGTCAACTGGCGATCTTCCCAGGTGAAAGCAAAGAGGCATTTCCTGTCTTTTTCTACAGGGATGCTGAAAAAGGCACTATATAAATCTATTACTGAAAAATATTGGCAGTCCACAGGAATGGCTAGTGATAGGATATTTGGATTTGGAACTAAAGGATGTCTTTTTATTTTTATTTTTTATTTTTATAGTTATGAGATCCCATACAGATCTCTATCCTTTTTCATTTGATTTCTTTCCTGGAAGGGTAGCAGAATTACAGGGGCT
>NW_011888814.1:7172141-7188225 GCF_000151845.1 Pteropus vampyrus | reverse complement strand
TTCCTTCCTTCCTTCCTTCCTTCCTTCCTTCCTTCCTTCCTTCCTTCCTTTTTAAAGAAAAGCACAAATAAAGTCAGGGCCTCCTACTTTAAAACAGGAAGGTCCAGAATTCTAAGAAAAACTCACCCAAGTTCACCCAATGCAAACTGGGGAATTGGTGGAGCTCAATTGGCCCCTGCTGATACCTGGCAGTGGCTCCAGGTCTGCAGAGTGGTCTTGGGTGGGCTTCTTCAGAACCCTGCTCACAGTGTCAAGTAAATGTCAATGTAAGAAACATCCAAAACTGTAGAGAATTTTTACGCGTTTATTTGAATCAAACTAATGACAATTGCCAGGAAGCAAAATGTCAACGATTGAGAAAATGTTCTGGGAGAATGACAGTTTTGCAGCTTATTTTATATATTAGAATCCAAGGAGGAGACATAAAGAGGGTACATGAAATCCATTGGTGGTAGATTAGAGAGGCAGGAGAAGACAAAGTGGGGAGATCCCTGGGATTGGATTAAAAGGAAGAGGGAGAGAGACATACTTCTTTTACATCGGTGGGTACAGGATAGTTAATAATTAGCACATACATCGTAAAGATATGGTAAGTGGGGTACAAGATAACAATGAGGGATTCTGTGGTCTAGTGCTCTGGGGAGGTGGGTGTGCCTTGAGATGTCTGGAAAAGGAGATTGCTCTGACATTTCAAAGGTACATTATCTTAGATGCAAAAAAACTATAGACAGGCTTACTTAAGGTAAAGATTGACCTTTGTTAAGGAAGCTATAGGCCTAGTGACTACCTGCCATGACTTACTTTTAGTCAGGAATTTTTATGTTCAGACCATCCTATGTGGTTACTTTTGGTCTCTCAGTTTGTAGGGTCACCATGCTGGCCTCCCATGAGCTTGTCAGGTTTGGTATGTGACCCCTTTTTCGTCCACATGCTCATCAGCTCTCCTCTCAATTTTCTAGTGTCTGAAAGTGATATCTTCTTCTTGTTATTTAAGCTTGAAATCTTAGTATCATTTGTTGCATCATTTATATCGTGAAGTTGCTCTTTTCTTTACCTCGGCAAATAGCTCTAGCTCTCCTCCATTCTTGTTGCTGCCACGTAGTACACAATGTGCAGGTTTTTGGGTGCTGACACATGTGAGGTGGCAATATCAAATGTGACAGGAGTCAATTGACCAAATGCTCCCCATCAAACATGAGACAGAGTAGAGGCTTTTGCCAGTTCACATCACAGTACACTCATTTAAACACCATGTTTTGGTGCTCATGATCCATTTTACGATCAATTTGATAACCTGGGATCATCATGCAGTAAAATTTCAGAAGATTAGCTACTTAAAATAGTGGTACATTTCATGACGGGAGATATAGACAACTTTTATAGTGTTAATGAAAAGATCACAAAATGGTATTAAAAAACTGCTGAAGTACAGTTTAAGCAATAAAGGGTTTTTTAAAGATTAGATATCCCCACTCAATCAATTTCACAATTCAGAAATTAATGAAAATGTATTAAAATTAATAGGTATGAAATTTAGAAAAGTTAGCACAATTGCTTGACAGATAATTTCATTAATCAATATGTGCTTTTTTTTTTTTTTACAGAAAAATAGTGAATCATATGGATAGATTGGATGAATGAATGAATACGGCAGTGTCTCCATGATATCAAATGGTTGGTTGAAAAGGGAAAATATTTGATTAACTTTGTATCCAGCATTTGCAGTGTAAAACTCATTATTTGTTGGAAAAAAACCCCCTAGTGTTTGAAAACACTTTGAGCAAACAAAGCCACATTTTAACATAAAACTTCTTAAAGCATTTTGTGAAAGGCTAATTTCTGCATGGTTTTAGATTGGTTACCCATGGAGTATTTCAGAAATTCAATAAACACCTTTCACATTTCCCTAGTTATTTCCCATAGAGAAAGTAAGTTTCTTCAGAATTTGTTTTCTGTTTAGATCGAGAAAGAGCAATGGTTTATGATATAGTTCATTTTTTAGTTCACTGCATTTGTCAGATTGAAATTCATCTCTGTCACCATGCTGTTCTTTAGGATATGTTCTTTTGATAGATAGATGTTAAGATATATGGGGCATAGAGGCAAAGAAGCACAGCTGGTATCAATAACAGGCTCACATCACTCTCAATTTCCCTGACTTTATACCTTTTCCCTTGCTTTGTCATTCAAGAATCCATTTGATTATGGGGATTACATACAGAGAAATGTGTCCTATAAGGGATCTATGAAGAATTTGTTTTCTTTCAAATTTATTTCAGCTAATTCTGGTTCTTTCAATGTCTCTCACATTGGGATGTATGAATTAAGGCCATGTTTAGATTTCTGCCATAGTCTTACTTTGATGGGAGGCGTGGTGCTCCAAAAGGAGACCGGGGACCAAGATTCTATTCCTTTTTATTGGCGGATGTATTTCATTTATTACTTGTAGAGATTTTTCTCCTCTGGACACTTTCATGTTTTTTCCAATAGGATAGAGTAAATATTATTTGGATTTTCATCCATCATCATAATAGAAAGCTACTGTCATAAAGAGAAACGTGAGGCTTGGGAACTGGGATAGTGCTAAGTCAAAGATTTAAGCTTGTTTGTATGACAAAAACAGTGAGTAAAATGCATGTGAGAGATACAAGAAATATGGACCTGATCTTTTCTAGGAGGATTTCATCTTCATGGATGTCACATAACAAGAAGTTATAATTCGGGCAGTCATTTAGACTAAAATCACTCAAATGGGTTGTCATTCATTATTTAGCAGTAAAACTATTTAAGTTTTTTTTCCTTTTTAACTGGTCGAGTTGGTGTTTTGTTATATATCCAACTAACCTTCTATAGTGAAATAGGAAAATTAGCTCTATCAAAAAATACAGTAATGATTAATACTGAAGCTAGTAAAGTATTCCGTTTATAAGGAATTTTCTCTTTCTCTACCATTTTTATGGAGGTAGAAAATCCAAGGGCAAGAGTGGACAGCAGCCAACATCATGTTTTTATTACAATATGGTATTAACCAGAATTATAAGCAGTCAAAGTGCAAATCATGTCTATTTTTGAATAGACAATAGACCTGTATCTTATGGTTTGAGGTCAACAGATGAGTAAAGAAAGTGGTTTTGAAATTATAGGGTCATTTGCAGGTCACCTGCCTAGTATCCACCTCCCTTCTTTCCTTTTCCCACTAGGATCTCTAATTTCTCAAACATCCCAACTCTAGCCAATCAGCATATCCTAACCCTCTGGCCACAGAAATGGGTCTCAGGATGATCATGTAGGAGGAGACAAGTGTTGGAGGGTCAGAAAGACTATAGCTCTCTCTTCCTTGGGTCTCTCTCTTCTTTCTTCCCTTCCATATTGGATGTACATGAAGTATTAAGCCATTTTCTTGCTACTGGTCAATGGATTTTAATCACAAGAAGCTCCTTAAAAGGTAGAAGTTAAGCTCCTAGCTGATTTGAAACCATTTCATTTCAAAATAGGTGGCAAAACTAATTTAATTGCCTATTATTTCTTTACTATTTATTTAAGAAGATTTTAATTCAAATTTTGAATGTGATTTTTAAAAATCAATAATAATAGCGTCTATCGGCTATTGAATTCTTAACTATGTGCTTGGCATTTGTTGTACTAGATAACTTAGATGCCTTAGTTCATTTAATCTGCAAAACCACATTGAGTTAAAGACTTCCATCTCTATTTATGAGGAAGCTGCCTTAGTTCATTTAATCTGCAAAACCACATTGAGTTAAAGACTTCCATCTCTATTTATGAGGAACCAAGAATTTAAGTCACTTACACAAAGCACTAGCTAAGAAGTGGCAGAGTCAGAACTCAGCCCCAAAGACCATGCTTCTTATCTACTAAGGCATCCATGGTTAGACCTTGAATCTGAGGAAGCCTATTCTGAAGATTGTTTAGGTTTTATCCTGAGTATCCTAAAAACAGCCCTTTGAGAATAGTTTTGCAGATGCAACTTTTGAGACATTTAGAGGAGTTAAAGTCTTGGACATGGTTGCACAATAAATGGGATGAAAAAGGCAGTAGTAGTGTGATAGAAAATAATTTGGTTCTGTGAACACAATTCTCTCCATTGTCTTTATGGGCTCTTTATGCTGCTCTTTCTTCCCAGTATCCCTAGGCATTCTGCCTTTCCATCTTTGACCTTGTCATCATCAATTACTATGTTCTGGGAATCCAGATGTTGCCTTGTTTGATTAGACTCACTCTACTCTGTGAGGAAAGATCCTTTATATTTCTGCAGTGGCCTATAACTCTCCAAGAGTCTTCTAATTTGTGATTTTATTTAAGCCTTTCAACCACCCTATGAGATGGGCTGTTGTACTCATTTTCCTTATGTTTTAGGTATTTAGATGCCACTTTGCTTTAAGTTAATTTACATGTACAGTATGTTGCCTTAGAAGTGATTTTTGGTTCTATCTTATAAATGTTGCTGGGCTTGCAGCTGAACTGTAAGCTCTAAGAGGAGAAGGCTTGATTGTAATTTTTATGTGCTTGACTTTCCTTTAACAATGCCTCCTGTTGGTACACAGTGGTTTCTCAGGGAAAAAAAAGTGATAACATTAAATATCTGGCACTGACTTTCCAGAGTTGATTGTTAAATATTCAGGAATCTTTTTTAGTTGGTTATTAAACTGTTGGCAGTTTGAAATCTATGGTGGAATTATTTATAGCATGAAAATTGGCAAAAGCTGCACATCAAGGATTCCTTCCATCCACTCCTATGCACAGAGGGCCAGTTTGCCAGGACAGTTCTGTTTACAACCTTTCCTTGGTCCATGGGCAACTGCCTTTATTTCTCCTCTGTGAATTAGCTAATGACCCTCACCTAAGGGTCAAGGCCAGGGGAAATGGTGGAGGTGAGTTCACCGTGTCAATCTCCATGTTTTTGCTGTTCTGAGATACTGAGCAGAGGATGACAGTTTATATTCATTGAAGAAGATCAAAGTAAAGAACACTGTCAGAGGAAACTTGATTGGGAAGCCCAAAATAGGCATCGCCAGAAGTCTGGTCCATCTTGTGACTCCCTCCCTCCATCCTTGACTAAAGCAGCAAACTAGTCAAATTATCCTTATAGAGATCTTTAAGACTGTAACAGGGTGTTTAGGCTTTCAGGTAAAAGAATTCCTAGTTAAAAGTGGTCCAAACCACAGAGATCTTTTTTTTCCCCCCTCTTTAATTGCCCCCTCTCCATTTCCACCCCTGACCTACGGCTGTTGCCATCTCCTCTTAAGAACTGGATCTCTGAAGATGGGGTGTCTCCTACCACATGCTCATGGGGTACCTGGGGGGCGCCTTGGAAGGGTGCCTTGCGGGGCCTGGTGCACCCGGGGTATGGGCCTTCTGTGTGTAAAGCAGACGTGCTAACCACTACACTATGGGGCCACCCCAACTACAGAGATCTTTATTGTTTACTTCATAGACATTGTGGAAATAAGAGGCCTAGAGGTAGTTCACTATCTTACCAATGGCCTCAGTGATTCTCTTTTGTTTTCTTTCTCTGTCACCCTCATTGTGTGAGTAGTGTTTTTCCTTCTGGCTGCCAGGAGGCTATGTTAGATCTAAATAATAGGAAACTAATGTACCACCCAAACCCCTAAGAATATCCTAGATTTGTGATAGCTCTCTTTTTCTCTTTCCTGAAATAATAACATTCTTTTACTTTAAAAAGTGTTTAAGGAATAAGAAGAAATGGCACATCTTGTGGAATATTAAAAATAGCTTTATAGTAAAAATAAGTTTGAGGTATTCATTTCTAATTACCAGTGATTCTATGTGATGAGAAGTTAATTAAGGAAGCTATCAACCCAAGACCATCGTAGAAGCAGTAGTAAGAACTAAGGGAAAAACATTGCAAGAAGGATAAGCGAAAGCTTTCATTATAACTTACAAGGCAGGAAAATGCTATTTAAGTGGAATTAAAGACTGAAATAGCTGCAATTATGGAATATTGCAAAATTTTTCACATTAAGAAAAAAATAACAATATTTTTACTTTTATGGGAACCAAAATTAGAGGAAGCTGCCGTAGGAGACAGAATATCTAAAATCGTATGAACTGGTTAGTTCCCCTATCCTAAGAGACTTGTTCTTTGTTTCCCATTGCTAACACAGTACCTGGCACACCATGGCAGTGTTGAATGAGAAGAAAAGACAGGCAAGGATGGAGATTGTAGAATTGTGGTATCAGGTGGGAATTGACCATAGCAGAAGTTGCTCAGGTGCCAATTGTTGAATGTGAAGTAGATAGGCGTCAGATGGAACTGGGAGTTTGCTAATATTTGGACCCATATTTCCCTAATTTGTGGCAAGGGGAATAGAATTGGCTCCAGAATCTGGTGAAATGACAGTGAAGGGCAGAGGATTTCAGGACTGGATCACTAAACCTACATTTCCTATAGGGCCAGCTTTCTGGCTCAGTCTCTTTGACACCAAATATTACCTCTCCTTCCATGCTGTGGGTTGAAGGTAAGAAAACAATGAAAGTTGATTCACTGATGACTGCTATTGTATTTACTAGCTTGATAGCTGTTTTATAACCCTTTTGGGGAAAGGAGTGATTATGCAAATTATATTTATATTTAATTTATATAATTACATCAATACAAATGTAAGGCTGGATTAGAGAGTAGTCATACCAGTTACATCATCAGGTTAAAATGCATTGGGAAGGCATTCCATGCCAAGATAATACAGAAGATACCGTCACACAGAATTTAGAGTATGAAGAAAGTCTTTTAATCTTTAAGATTTTTATTTTTGAAAACAGTGATGTTTGAGTACATATGGTACAAAACTTATTTTGGAAATCTGCCTTCAGTAAGTACATCCGAAATGAAAAATCTCCTTTAGGTGTTGAACATCAAAATCCGTTTTCATGTTAAATAAACTCCCACCCTTTCTTAAAACAATACATTTTGCTTTTTCTAAAGAAGTCTTCATAGGCTATAGGCACAGTAAAGAGGAAGAAAGGAAGACTATAAATGCAAGTAGTTTAATAAATATATTATGGCATCATGAGTCCATTCCTCCTAAGTGAGATGTACAAATCTAGTGAAAATTAGAAGCACCACATTTATGGAGGGCAGCAGCTTTATTCCAATGATTTTAATTTATATAATTAAATCTCAAGTCTTGCTTTGCATGTGGGTTTTCATAGTAAATGCATATGTTCGAGTGAGTACTGTGACTTTATTTCACTGAATTTTAAGTCCTTTCTGGGGGCAGCATCACCGTTTTAACCAAAAATATGTGAGAGGCCACATCTGCAGAATTTTATAAACATTGCTGTGGGTTTAAGGTTGTATTGTTTTGTATTCCATGAATTTGTTATTGAGTTTCATAGAATCTGACACTCAAAGAAAATGTCTCTTAAATATTACCTCTGACTGAATAATACATTGACTTTTTTTTTTTTTTTTTATAAAAGGCAATATGTGAGAAAATGAAATAGTATCTAGGACAATAAGAAAAACTCAAGGGCAGTAATAAGTAATAATGAACTAGATGGCAATCTCTTTGAGTTCAGGATCCTTGCTTAATAATTATTTCCCTCTCTGTCTCCTTTTTCCTTCTTGTCCTCTTCTTGCTCTTCCTCTGCATATTCCTTCTCCTTTTGCCTTTCTTTAATAAAATCTTATATATCAAATGGCTTTAAATATTATAGCAACTAAAAAATAGCTTTTGATTAATGAGCGGACACATAAATCTTTTTGTCCCTCCCTGAATCTGGTTCAACATGTCAGATGTATGAGTGATTGATAAGCATTTGTTGAATGAAGTTTTCAAATTAGACTTTTTTCTCTAAAGGGTTTGGTTTTGTAACTTTTGAGCTTTTATTGTGCTGAACAATAAGCTACGAAAATGTTGAGTAAAAGTTTTGATGGACTCACTTTAATAAGTAAAGAGAAGTCATTTAGAATTAACATAATGGTATGCAAATAGATATTGGGAAAGAGATTGAAATTAATTTGTTTACCCAAGTAGATGATTTGCCTCTTACAGTATCATACATAATTTTTTAATGTATGCTTATATATATGTATATAGATATACATATACATATTTACTTCCTAACATCTAGACATTTTTACCACTTTTATGATTTTTAGACATACTTGCTCACCACCTGTATAGTTATTACACAATATTTTCTTTAAATTGATTCACTTTGCAATCTGAATTTAAAGAGAAAACTTTATATTAGTATTGTGAATAAAAAAACAGTATCCTCTGTTGAAAACAGAAGGCAACTATAAAAATAAATATAATGTGATGAAAATAGTGTTATTAAATTTTAGACGGCTTCTGTTGCCTGGAGAAAGACTGAGCCTGAGATAAATTTTTTTAAAAAGAGAGTTTGTCAAATGTTAGAGAAGTGTTAGAGACATATAGACCCTGAACCGAGCCTTTGTCTCTGGCCATGTTATGAGCTGAAAAAAATCTTAAGAAGAATAATCTCTCTACACTGGTTCTAATATAAACTTCAGCAAAGGAAAAAAATATCTAGATTTTCCACAATTCCAAATTAGTGGAGCTGTAATTTGTGAAATTTTAATGCTCTATAATTTTTGTGATAAAATAAACATATTTTCCTCATCTTTAAATTCATTTAAAACATTTGATTTAACACATACAAAATTAAGAACACCATTAGACTGAAGCTTCCATTTCCTTTCGTGAATTTATTTCCTGCCCAGTAGGTTATATTAAGAACGCTTAGGTTTTCTATGAAAATACTATATGCTGAATCAGGTTATACTTTCTGTATCATTAATGCTTCATAAGGAATGTCATTCTAGGTATTGTCAATGAAGTTATGATATATGTGTGAATAAAATTTTAGTACTTTAGTGTCTTATGGAATTAACGCAGTAGAGAATAAGTCTAAATGATTAAAATTCCAAATTAATATAGTCATAGGTACAAGTTAGAGAAGTGTTAATGTTAGTTTTGTAAGTTATGAAATACTTTATTCTTTAGCGATGATTGCTTTGGACTGGTTATCTCAACATTGATAAAGATCATTTTAGGTTGTATCTGAAACAAAATCGGATTTACCTTCTTGATTGAAAGAATTGATTTTCTTAACAAGTAAAGTAATAGTCTGTCAATTCAGTCAAAGCCCTGGTGGTCAGTAACTTTAATTAAAGGCAAAATGATTTTGTGCACAGATAGAAAAGAAAACTTGTCAGTTCTGCATCATTTGTCTTTCCCGTCACTTCAGGAAAAGCTATGTGATTCAAACTCAGCCTGGCAAATTTAAGCAAAAAAAGGCAAATGAAAGATATGATTTAGAAATTGCACATATAGTGGCGACATGTGTTATGTAATGCTTTCAAATGAGAGTTTCAAAAATGATTTGTCCCACTGATGTAGGTAGAAATATATTTGAAAGACAGAAAAGTTTTTTTGCATTAGCAGTGGATATACTCTTTCTTTACTTATGCTGCATAGAAGGCAACCTACAATTACATGGCAAACACTCTCATGACCAATGATTGATTCTTCATAACAAATGAGAACAGAGGTTGTTTTTTAAATGTTTGAATGTTTGAAAATTGATTTTATACTATTAATTATATTAAAATAAATTAAGAATAAATGCTATTACAAGACAAAAACAAGGCTTAGGTAAGTGTTCTATTTTTAAAGTTAATCTAAACAAACACTGAGAGTTTAAATTTCAACATAAAATGCAAATAGTTTTAAATAATTTAGAAAATAGCACATACTTTTCACAAATACAGTGCAGGCAATTATAGCACCCAGGTTTCAGGGCACACAGAAGAATTTTATAGTGCTGTATTTATAAGCATGAATTTGTTTTAAAATGTAGACATTTGAAATTTAGCCTGTTAATCCTCTTCCTTCATGTCCTTATGGATAAATGTTTTTAAGGTTTTTAAAGAGGAAGCTCATTATTTGAATCAGTTAGATGCAAAGTGTAGCAAGATGAGGGTTACAGTTACAATTCTTCCCATATATCATGTTAACTTTAAAAGGTTATATTCAATCCTATCTAGATATTTAAACCTACATGAGGAATTCCAGAAAGAAGCCATTTCTGCTTTGTATTATAAAATCAAATACATCTTTAAAACCTCTGCCTGAAAGATAAAAATGAAGAGGACTGGTAGGGATTGTACCTCTTAGTTTGACTTCCTTTGCTTTCTTGTCTATCTTCGTTCATTGTCTTTATAATTTCAGATAAAAGCCAAAGAAACAATTAATCTTGACAAGCAGTGAAGGTGATCTTCAAACACTTGGTACCTATTGTAAATTTAAAAGGATTTTGGTGAAGTGACTCCTTTAGGTATAACTACATGTTTTATGGCAATGTAGAAGCCTGGAAATGTTCTGAACTTTGTTAAATCTGTGGAAGCGACTGGAAATTAAAGACTTTAACAATAGCTCCATTATAATTAATTCTGGATTGGAACATCTTTGACTTCTGAGTTCTCTAATCATGTTGGAGTTGCTTAAGCAATAGTCATGTGTATAGGATTTGTGTTAAGAAGACACTTGATAACATAATTTAAGACAGTTTCACTTGGAGTCTTTATAAAAGCCATGAAAAACCTTTTCTTAACTATGATTGTAAGAAAATTATCTTGGTCTTGAACTTTATAGGAAAGCAAAAAAGTTATTCTCTTTTATTAAGATGTTAATTCTTACCATATTACCCTATGGTTGTCTGAAAGAATTCACTAGTGATAAAACATTGCTAGAAGCCAAAAGTTAATAGTAAAACTAATGAAAAAAGTTATTAATATAAAATAAAGCAAAGTTATTGGAAGAATCAAGAATTCTTTCCTAAAGGATAAAATGTTTTCTTATGGGAGGATTAACATTTTTTAAGAAATAGAGAATAAAATCGCACTAGAAGCCCTTATATTTTTATCACTCATATTGAGATAAGATCTCTCCTGCAGTCATGAGTGATCAATGTAGTCTCTATTTTTTTTAAAAGATGCGAGTGATGATTGAAAATGGCAACCCATTCTCGTAAGTGAAAACAAATGTTATAGCTGCCATACAAACCCACAATTTATTAATATCCTATACAAATAGTTCTGAGATTATTTGGGGGAAAATTATGGTCCTGAAAAGAAGGAGATGAGGAGCTTGTAGCCTTCCTTCTTTGCTAGAGAGAGAAGTTGGAATTGTTTTTCTTTGAAATAGAATCTTAGGGAAGGGTGGGATCTACTTATACAAAGCTTTAAATATTATAGCAACTAAAAAATAGCTTTTGATTAATGAGCGGACACATAAATCTTTTTGTCCCTCCCTGAATCTGGTTCAACATGTCAGATGTATGAGTGATTCCGAGTACTTATTTGAATGAAGTTTTCAAATTAGACTTTTTTCTCTAAAGGGTTTGGTTTTGTAACTTTTGAGCTTTTATTGTGCTGAACAATAAGCTACGAAAATGTTGAGTAAAAGTTTTGATGGACTCACTTTAATAAGTAAAGAGAAGTCATTTAGAATTAACATGATGGTATGCAAATAGATATTGGGAAAGAGATTGAAATTAATTTGTTTACCCAAGTAGATGATTTGCCTCTTACAGTATCATACATAATTTTTTAATGTATGCTTATATATATGTATATAGATATACATATACATATTTACTTCCTAACATCTAGACATTTTTACCACTTTTATGATTTTTAGACATACTTGCTCACCACCTGTATAGTTATTACACAATATTTTCTTTAAATTGATTCACTTTGCAATCTGAATTTAAAGAGAAAACTTTATATTAGTATTGTGAATAAAAAAACAGTATCCTCTGTTGAAAACAGAAGGCAACTATAAAAATAAATATAATGTGATGAAAATAGTGTTATTAAATTTTAGACGGCTTCTGTTGCCTGGAGAAAGACTGAGCCTGAGATAAATTTTTTTAAAAAGAGAGTTTGTCAAATGTTAGAGAAGTGTTAGAGACATATAGACCCTGAACCGAGCCTTTGTCTCTGGCCATGTTATGAGCTGAAAAAAATCTTAAGAAGAATAATCTCTCTACACTGGTTCTAATATAAACTTCAGCAAAGGAAAAAAATATCTAGATTTTCCACAATTCCAAATTAGTGGAGCTGTAATTTGTGAAATTTTAATGCTCTATAATTTTTGTGATAAAATAAACATATTTTCCTCATCTTTAAATTCATTTAAAACATTTGATTTAACACATACAAAATTAAGAACACCATTAGACTGAAGCTTCCATTTCCTTTCGTGAATTTATTTCCTGCCCAGTAGGTTATATTAAGAACGCTTAGGTTTTCTATGAAAATACTATATGCTGAATCAGGTTATACTTTCTGTATCATTAATGCTTCATAAGGAATGTCATTCTAGGTATTGTCAATGAAGTTATGATATATGTGTGAATAAAATTTTAGTACTTTAGTGTCTTATGGAATTAACGCAGTAGAGAATAAGTCTAAATGATTAAAATTCCAAATTAATATAGTCATAGGTACAAGTTAGAGAAGTGTTAATGTTAGTTTTGTAAGTTATGAAATACTTTATTCTTTAGCGATGATTGCTTTGGACTGGTTATCTCAACATTGATAAAGATCATTTTAGGTTGTATCTGAAACAAAATCGGATTTACCTTCTTGATTGAAAGAATTGATTTTCTTAACAAGTAAAGTAATAGTCTGTCAATTCAGTCAAAGCCCTGGTGGTCAGTAACTTTAATTAAAGGCAAAATGATTTTGTGCACAGATAGAAAAGAAAACTTGTCAGTTCTGCATCATTTGTCTTTCCCGTCACTTCAGGAAAAGCTATGTGATTCAAACTCAGCCTGGCAAATTTAAGCAAAAAAAGGCAAATGAAAGATATGATTTAGAAATTGCACATATAGTGGCGACATGTGTTATGTAATGCTTTCAAATGAGAGTTTCAAAAATGATTTGTCCCACTGATGTAGGTAGAAATATATTTGAAAGACAGAAAAGTTTTTTTGCATTAGCAGTGGATATACTCTTTCTTTACTTATGCTGCATAGAAGGCAACCTACAATTACATGGCAAACACTCTCATGACCAATGATTGATTCTTCATAACAAATGAGAACAGAGGTTGTTTTTTAAATGTTTGAATGTTTGAAAATTGATTTTATACTATTAATTATATTAAAATAAATTAAGAATAAATGCTATTACAAGACAAAAACAAGGCTTAGGTAAGTGTTCTATTTTTAAAGTTAATCTAAACAAACACTGAGAGTTTAAATTTCAACATAAAATGCAAATAGTTTTAAATAATTTAGAAAATAGCACATACTTTTCACAAATACAGTGCAGGCAATTATAGCACCCAGGTTTCAGGGCACACAGAAGAATTTTATAGTGCTGTATTTATAAGCATGAATTTGTTTTAAAATGTAGACATTTGAAATTTAGCCTGTTAATCCTCTTCCTTCATGTCCTTATGGATAAATGTTTTTAAGGTTTTTAAAGAGGAAGCTCATTATTTGAATCAGTTAGATGCAAAGTGTAGCAAGATGAGGGTTACAGTTACAATTCTTCCCATATATCATGTTAACTTTAAAAGGTTATATTCAACCCTATCTAGATATTTAAACCTACATGAGGAATTCCAGAAAGAAGCCATTTCTGCTTTGTATTATAAAATCAAATACATCTTTAAAACCTCTGCCTGAAAGATAAAAATGAAGAGGACTGGTAGGGATTGTACCTCTTAGTTTGACTTCCTTTGCTTTCTTGTCTATCTTCGTTCATTGTCTTTATAATTTCAGATAAAAGCCAAAGAAACAATTAATCTCGACAAGCAGTGAAGGTGATCTTCAAACACTTGGTACCTATTGTAAATTTAAAAGAATTTTGGTGAAGTGACTCCTTTAGGTATAACTACATGTTTTATGGCAATGTAGAAGCCTGGAAATGCTCTGAACTTTGTTAAATCTGTGGAAGCGACTGGAAATTAAAGACTTTAACAATAGCTCCGTTATAATTAATTCTGGATTGGAACATCTTTGACTTCTGAGTTCTCTAATCATGTTGGAGTTGCTTAAGCAATAGTCATGTGTATAGGATTTGTGTTAAGAAGACACTTGATAACATAATTTAAGACAGTTTCACTTGGAGTCTTTATAAAAGCCATGAAAAACCTTTTCTTAACTATGATTGTAAGAAAATTATCTTGGTCTTGAACTTTATAGGAAAGCAAAAAAGTTATTCTCTTTTATTAAGATGTTAATTCTTACCATATTACCCTATGGTTGTCTGAAAGAATTCACTAGTGATAAAACATTGCTAGAAGCCAAAAGTTAATAGTAAAACTAATGAAAAAAGTTATTAATATAAAATAAAGCAAAGTTATTGGAAGAATCAAGAATTCTTTCCTAAAGGATAAAATGTTTTCTTATGGGAGGATTAACATTTTTTAAGAAATAGAGAATAAAATCGCACTAGAAGCCCTTATATTTTTATCACTCATATTGAGATAAGATCTCTCCTGCAGTCATGAGTGATCAATGTAGTCTCTATTTTTTTTAAAAGGTGCGAGTGATGATTGAAAATGGCAACCCATTCTCGTAAGTGAAAACAAATGTTATAGCTGCCATACAAACCCACAATTTATTAATATCCTATACAAATAGTTCTGAGATTATTTGGGGGAAAATTATGGTCCTGAAAAGAAGGAGATGAGGAGCTTGTAGCCTTCCTTCTTTGCTAGAGAGAGAAGTTGGAATTGTTTTTCTTTGAAATAGAATCTTAGGGAAGGGTGGGATCTACTTATACAAAGGATCTCAGCATCTACTCTGGTTGACAGACTTAGGCTGGCTGAATACAATGAAGGTCTGTTAGAAGGAAAGAATTGACACTGTGAGGCATCTCACGCTGAGAAAGTAGATTCTAGAGCTCCTAAGGAGGCAAAAAAAAAAAAAAGAAAAAAAAGAAAAAAGAAAAAAAAAGGGTTATTGTATTAGTCAGGATACTCCAGAGAAACAGACTAGAGTCTCTGTCTGTCTATCTATCTATCTATCTATCTATCTATCTATCTATCTATCTATCTATCTATTATCCATCCATCCATCCATCCATCCATCCATCCATCCATTGAGAGATCTATTATAAAGAATTGGCTTACACAATGATCATAGAAACTGGTTGGTTCATGGTGTAAGTTCCAGTCCAAGTCTGAAGGCCTGGGAACCAGGACAGTTGATGGTGTAAGTCAGTCTGGGTCTGAAGGCAGGAGAAGACCAAAGTCCCAGCTCAAGATCATTAGGTAGAGACAGCAAATTCTCTCTTGCCCAGGACTTCAGGACTCTCTGTCAAAGGTGGAAGGGGGTTGGGCGGGGGAGGGAGTTGGGGAGGCTGAACAATAGGGAATGAACAATAGGAGCAGCTACATTTTGGGCACCAATGAATCTTTCCATGACGTGATTGCAGCAGGCTTGCTTTCATGAAGGAGTTCTCTAGTGGTAACAGAGGCCTGATATGGGTCATGTATACACATAGACAGCTACCAGGCAGCTTGAATATGCTGAATGCTGGTGGGTGAGGGAGAAGGAACATTAGAAAATAGGAAAGCAGTTTAAATGATACCAGGTTGAGCATTGCCTACATTGAAATTTCACCTGGTTTATGCTGTCCCCACATGGAAGACCGAGTACTTATCATTTAACACTGTCAAAACCCCATCTTCCCTGGGCCAATGGTGACCTAAATCAGCCAGGTTTTTCAGCAGGCAAAGGACATTTATTCATCCATCCATCCATCCATCCATCCATCCATCCATCCATCCATCCGTCCGTCCGTCTGTCCATCCATCCATTCATTTATTCAGAAAATAGCTCTGATGAGCACTCTCTACGAGGCTAGTACTAGTTTCAGGAGGCAGGGGGATACAACAGTAAATACAGCAGAGTTCCTACCTGAAGGGGTTACATTCTAGTGGAGAAGACAGACGATAAACAGATAAAGAGACAATTAACTAAGTGTATAAATTTCAGACATTGAGAAGTGTTATGAAGAAAAGAAAGCAGAATTAAAAACAGCAGTAGG
>NW_011888814.1:7166387-7171016 GCF_000151845.1 Pteropus vampyrus | reverse complement strand
TCCATCCGTCCGTCCGTCCGTCCGTCTGTCCATCCATCCATTCATTTATTCAGAAAATAGCTCTGATGAGCACTCTCTACGAGGCTAGTACTAGTTTCAGGAGGCACGGGGATACAACAGTAAATACAGCAGAGTTCCTACCTGAAGAGGTTACATTCTAGTGGAGAAGACAGACAATAAACAGATAAAGAGACAATTAACTAAGTGTATAAATTTCAGACATTGAGAAGTGTTATGAAGAAAAGAAAGCAGAATTAAAAACAGCAGTAGGAAGATGGGGCGGGGGATGTTGTACACAGGCTGGTCAGACAAGCCCTCTATAACAGTGATGTTGGAAGAGGTATTTGAATGATTTAAGGATTTACTTATGTGAAGATATTAGGGGAGAGAATTCTAGGAAACAGCATGTGTAAATGACCTGAGAGAGGTGGAAATTTTGCGTGTTTGTGGAGGAAAGAAGGCGGAGGTGATTGGAATTGAGTGAGCAGGAGATGAAGTACATGTGGTAGGTAAAGTCCAGATCGTGTGGAACCCTGTGGGCCATGTAAGGAGTTAAAATTCTATCAAAAGACAATAGATACATATTAGAGGTTTCACCAGGGGAATGATACAATCTAATTCATCTTTTTAAAAGTTCAATTTGGTTATTTAATAGAGAAGAAATTATAGGGAGGCAACAATGTTACTAGGCTAGTATAGCTGACTAGATGAGAGACAATGTAGTTTGGATTGAGGTAATAACATTGGAGGTAAGGATAAATGTCGAATTTGCAATATTTTCAAGGAAAAGCCCATAGGTTTGTGAATGGTTTGGATTAGGGTTGAGGAAAAAGGATAATTAAAATTATTTGATAATCAGAATTATAAGTAATCAAAAGTTACACTTAGATTTTTGGTCTGAAAAACAGAAAATGGTGGTGTCAGTAACTGAGATGGGGGTGACTGGGGGTGGTTCAAGTTTGCTGAAGATTGAAATGAAGAGTTTTTCTTTGGCTATTAGTTTAGGAGATCTATTAGATATCCTAACGGAGACGTTAAATAGACAATAGCAGGATATCAAGAGTTGTGAGCGCAGGCCACAAGTGGGAGCTCGGAAATAGAATACAACGGTTAGAATGTGAAATATAGAGACTATGTAATATCTATATGGTTTGAGAATAATAATCATGTTGGTAATTATATAATACCATGGAACTAGATGAGATTATCTAGGAAAAATAAACGTAAAGGAGAAAAGAGAACCATGAAATGAACTCTGGAGAATGCTAACATTGAGAGGAAGAAGAGTTAGCATTGGAGACAGAGAAAAAAATGCTGAAAAGTTAAGAGGAAAACCAGTAATGTGTTCTTCACCAGAAGCCAAGGGAAATAAGTATTGAAGAACAAAGCTAATATCTATTAAGTTAACACTTTTGAGAGGTCGAGTAATTTAGACAGATGTGGCAAGATGGAGGTTGTTAATGACCTTGATTTGAGCAGCTCCATGGGAGTGGTGGAGTCAATTAAGGAGCGAATGCGAGCAAATAGAAACACTCTTTCCCAAAGGAGCAGCAGAGATATGGGCAGAAGCTGAAGGGGAAATAGGATCAAGGAAGTTTGTTTTGTTTGTTTGCTTTTGAAGGCGAGAGACTTTTTATAGCATGTTTGCATTCAGCTAAGAGGGAAAAACTGAGGAGGAAGCAGAAAAGGAGGAGAAGAATTTCAGTAGCAAAATTTTGAATAGATAAGAAGAGATGGCATTCAGTGTACTGTGGAAAGTTGGTTTAAATGGACCAAGGAGAGGACTCATTGTATCAGGAGTAAAGACAGAGTGGGTGAGTCAAATGCGACTAGGTTAGAAGATTTGGTGATGGGAAAATGAGGAAGATTTTTTTTCTGATTGCTTTTAGTTTTTCGGTGAAATAGGATTCAAGCCATAAGCTGAGTGAGAAGCAGAGGGAGTATTGAGGATTTGAGGTGAGAAGAAAATATGTAAAATACATTTTTGGAAGAGGAGAAAAGAATTTACTATGAAAGCATAGAAGAATACTGGGTGGTAATGAGGTCTTTCTTGAGATTTGTGTCATAAATTTATTTTAAATAATTTTCTTAAAATTCTTTTTAAAAAGTTTATACAAGATTAGGTAGCTCAAGTAAATGTTTTTCTCTAGTCACTTTTCACCTGCTGGGTGCAAGTGAGGAGTAGATAGAAAGTTGGATTTTAACAGAGTTTGGGTTTTGCTAGGTGAGCACAGAGGAGAAAAAGAGAATGAGGAATATCTGAGTTACAAAATAAAATAAAATAAAATAAAATAAAATAAAAATAAAAGTAAAAAGTAAAATAAAGTATAATAAAATAAAATAAAATAATAAAATAAGATAATGCCTGGCATAGTGGTAGAGAGGTTTGCAATGAGCTGGTACTAAAAAGCTAAATGAAATGCAAGTGAGTGATTAGGAAGATAGTAGATAATTGTGAGAGATTTGTTGCAAATTGCAATGTCACTTAGATCTGCAACTTAGTGGAGATTATGTCTGGTCAAGATAGTTCACAGGCAGCCTTAGGGATTTGAAACAATATCATCATCATAACCATCAATTAGCTTACAATTTTATATTTTATTTTTAGTACTCCCACCATGCAAAGCCACACATTATCTGGAACAAAGAGAAAGCACAGCCTGTGTCTTCAGGGAATTGACATTCTACTAGAGATCTGGTAGGAAAGATAATTAGATGTAGAAAATGATCCACAATAGTTTTGTTGAGTAGAATCTGTTAAAGTGGGAAAGCAACAGGCACACAAAGTTGTTTCTCTGCTCTTGTGGAGCAAAATGTAAATATTTATGGAATACAGACCTCTTTTCATCAGTAGCACAGTTGGGTCTCTACAAAGACGGAATTCTTTTTTAGATACTTCAAATTAGAGGCAAGTACCAGGCAAATCACTGACAGTAAAATTCTAATATATCAGGTATAAGCAGATATTCCCAAGAATTCACATAATTGATTTGTGATTAATATAAAATAAATGGTTTTTCTGTTTTTCTTCTTCCTTCTCCTCTTCTTCTTCCCCCTTTCCTTTTTTTTTTTTGATGAATAGGTAACTAAGAAAATAATAAAAGAGTATTTTGACAAATCAATTGCTTCTTATCTCCCTTCCTCCCTCCCTTCCTTCCCTCCTTTCCTCTTTCCTTCCTCATTCCCTCCCTCCCTTCCTACTTTCCTTTCTTTATATTAGTAATAAGTGTATTGCTTTTGTAAAAGTAACACATGTTCATTATAAATGTACAAGTGATAGAGAAAAGTACAAAGAAAAATGTACTCAAATTCCACCTTCAAGAAATAATCATTACAATTTTGATGATCATTATTCTAGAAATCTCTCTATGCTTATTTGTATAGATAGAAGAATAGACAGCAATAACTGACAACTAAGTTGTTTTTCGTCATCCTTGAAGTTTGGGGGAAAAAAACAAACTCTTTCTTGCGGCTGAATCATTGTCTTACTTTTTCTCGGAATTGCATCTGCCCTTTCAATCTGATTCCACCCCCCGCCCCTTAATATCAGAGAAGCTTAGTTGTACTATATCTTTGAATACTTTTTCTGTTGCATTTATTGTGTTTTCTACCTTTTCTGCCTTCTATATATGTTACTTTTCTTATGATTGTTTTAGTTCCTGTATTTTTTCTCACATTCACTGTGATTTTCTCAAATGTTTCCTCTAGTGAGTAATTCAGTTTTCAACCTTGTCTATTCAGTTCTTTGATCTTACTAATTTATTTGTTATTTTATTAATGGTGTTCTTTTGACCTTCACTTTGATTCCTTACTTCTGCATCCTTGTTGTTCCATTATCTTGTTCTTAAGCTTGTTTAATTAAATGCATATTCTCATAGTTTATTTTATAAAATAAAGCACTCAGTGAATTTTCTTAATTTTTTTAAAGTTAAGAACTACTAATTAAAAGAGGTGCTTTTATCATATTGCAATTGTTGATGGGATTCACCTATTTTGAATACCTTTTCTTAGTAATACATATGGTTATCAAATTCTTAAAAGAATTTGCTGAGAACTAGGGGTGACATCCTGTCAAATAAACTGTTTAAACTGAACTAAATAGTTAATTAATTTAGGCATATCTAAAGAAAAATTTAAAATAAATTACATACTGTTATAATTTGGGGAAGGTCATCAAGAAGATGTGACCACTGGTTTGACTCTTCAGCTAGACCTGGGAAACTAGAGGCTCCCCATTTTCTCCCCTATGCTTGGAATGTGTTCTCTGCTTTGCTTGTTGTCCCCATGCTAGAATCTGCCAAAGGACACAGCCTGTAGATAGTAATGAGATGATGAGACTATCTGGACTGGGTATGTGACTAAACTCCGTTAAGGCCTACCGTGTGTATAACTGAACCCACTTAAGTCTTCTTTGTAAACTTGAAGATTCTGGTGGGTGAGTGTGGAAAACTATTCACCTTACGGTCCCCCAAGACAAACTTCATAAGCAAGTTTCCTTGCTTATGAAACCTGCCAGCTACCAATCTGGAGTGATCAGCCACTTGCTTCAGTCTCTCACTGCCTTTCGTGTATGGGGGATGGCTTCAGATTATACCTAGGAAGCTCCTGGGAGTTTGCAATCTAACAATA
>NW_011888814.1:7162367-7165527 GCF_000151845.1 Pteropus vampyrus | reverse complement strand
AGTCCTTTGAGGATTTGGGTTAAGAACATGAAATGTTTGAGGACTATAATATTAATATTCATATTAATATTAAAAGTTGCCTGAGCTTTATTAAGAAATTTAGAAAAGTTGCAGAATGAATATTCATCTGTGCAAATGAGAATAGATAAACCACCACTTTAGTTGTACTTTCAATGTTTTAAAACCACTTCTGGTTGAAAACTAGGATTTCTGAAAAAAATTCCTAAGGGATTATCTTAGAGGTGGGAGATTGAGAATTAGAGGTCTGTTCTAGTTAGGGAGGCACTAGAAATGACAAAAATGCACAAACATCCTATTATCACTCACACATAAAATAGTTTACTAAAAATATACCTTCTGGTGGGCTGGCCATGGCAAAGGTTTCTGAGTCCTGTCCTAAGTAACCACTGCCAAGAGCAGCTGCCTTCCTATAGGAGTAAGATGCCACATAGTCATTCTCCTGGCTCCTGAGCTGTTTACGTTGGATATGTACACTGATGGTGGAGAAGAATGTGGACATTTCCCAGCTCAGCATGAGGGATTGCCTCTGGTGCTGCCAGTGACTCCGAATTCTGTTTATTCTCAAACTTTTTTTTCCTTTTGGCTATTATGAATAAATCTGCTATGATTGTTTATATAGGGTAGACATTTGATTTAATTTATATATATATTTCAATTATAGTTGACATACAATGTTATATTAGTTTTAGGTGTCCTACACAGTGATTAGACATTTAAAGAACTTATGAGGTGATTACCCTGATAAATCCAGTACTCATCTGACACCATACATAGTTATATTGCTGACTGTATTTCCCATGCCATACTTACATCCCCACGACTATTTTGTAACTACCAGTTTGTACCTCTTAATCCCCTCATTCTTCACCATTTTCTACCACCTATCTGACAACTATCAATATGTTCTCTGTATCTATCTTATTTCTGTTGTTTGTTTATCCTGTTCTCCAGATGTCATAAAACATAAAACATTTGCCTTTCTCATCTGACTTACTCTTCCCAGCATAATACCTTCTAGGTCTATTCATGTTGTTGCAGATGGCAAGATTTCATTCTTTTTATGGCTGAGTAATATTCCATTGCATATGTGTACCACTTCTGTATCCATTCACCTATTGATAGACACTTAAGATGCTTTTATATCTTAGATATTGTAGATAATACTGTGATAAACATATGGATGCATATGTCTTTTTGAATTAGTGTTTTGGGTTTCTTTGGGGAAATACCCCAAAGTGGAATCACTGGGTCCTTCTTTATCTCTTATTATAGCCTTTCTTTTAAAGTTTATTTTATCTGGTATGAGTATTATTATCCCTTCTTTTTTTAAATTTCGATTTGCATGAAATATCCTCCTCCTCCTCCCCCTTCATCCCCCATCCCTTCCTCCGTCCCTTTAATATTCCTTGTAACACTGGTTTGGTGGTGATGAATTCCTTTAGCTTTTTCTTGTTTGGGAGTTCTTTATCTTTCCTTTGATTCTAAATGCTAGCTTTTCTGGGTAATCTTAGTTGGAAGTCCTTGCTTTTCATCATTTTGAATATTTCATGCCAATCCCTCTGACCTGCAAAGTTTCTGCGGAGAAATCAGCTGACAGTCTAATGGGAGCTCCCTTGTAGGTAAATAATTGCCTTTCTCTTGCTGCTTTTAAGATGCTCTCTTTGTTTTTAAGCTTTGACATTTTAATTATGATATATCTTGATGTGGGCCTCTTTGGGTTTATCTTGTTTGAGACTCTCTGCACTTCCTGGGAAGTTTTCAGGTCATTAATTTTTGAAATAGATTTTCAATTCCCTGCTCTCTCTCTTCTTCCAGTACCCCTATGGTGTGAATGTTGGTAGGCTCGATGTTGTCCCAGAGGCCCCTTAAGCTATTCTCATTTTTTTGGATTCTTTTTTTCTTGTTGCTGTTCTGTTTGGGTGTTTTCTACTACTTTATCTTCTAAATCACTGATTTGATCTTCCACTTCATCTAATCTACTATTGATTCCCACTAATGTATTCTTCATTTCGGTTATCGTATTCTTCATTTCTGACTGATTCTTTTTTATGTTTTCTATCTTCAAGTTTGTTTTCTGTCTATTCGTTAAAGTTCTCACTGAGTTTATCTACTCTTCCCCAGTGTTTTGAACTCTGCATCTGGTGAATTGCTTGTCTCCATTTTGTCGAGTTCTTTTTCTGGAGCTTTGTTCTGTTCTTTTATTTGGGACTTTTTTTTTTTTTGTCTCCCCATTTTTGCTGTGTTTATTTCTATGTATTAGGTAGAGCTGCTATGTCTCCCAGTCTTAGTAGAGTGGCCTTATGTAGTAGGTGTGCTGTGGGTCCCAGTGGCACAGGTTTCTCTGGTCACCTGAGCTGGGTGCTCCAGGTATGTCTGGGTTATGTGTACCTTCCTCTTATAGTTGAGCCTTGGTTGCTGTTTGCTTATCAGTGGGAGGGATTAATCCTCAGAGTGATTGGTTGTGATGACTGGCCATGACCAGAGGAGGAACCATTGTGCAGGGGCTGATCCTACATCACAAGATTTGCTTTAGCAGGGCTCTGGTGCCTTCTCTGTCTTCACTTTGGGTGTTTCATCCTCAGATGTGACCCAAGTGGTTCTCCAGCTTAGACCAAAGCTGGCCACTGGACGTGTAAGCTAGGGCTTTCTATGAGGGGCCCTGCCGCAGGCTAAGTTAAGCTGCAGCTGGTGCCCCGCTCAGGACTACCTAGCCTAAGCCACCAAGCAATCAGTAGATGGCTGCCACCCAAGCTGGGCTTCGAAGTGCATTGAGAGGCCAAGCCACAAACTGAAGCCAGCTGCTGCTAGTGCCGGTTTTAGGGCTGCTCCCCAAGAGGTACAGGGTATGCCAAGGCCAGATGCTGCTTGTTTAGGTTTTGTGAACCTTCGAGAGATTTTAGGAAGGTCTACAGCATGAACCAAGACAGGGTGTTTGTATGGAAAATTCACTGAGCCCACATGTTGGGAGGGGTGGAGTCTCAGGGAATCACCAGGATGAAGCCCCCAGTGTTAGCTACATTGATGGAGACTCAGATATGGCACTCACCTGGGTCTGCAACCTGGGTAGGGGAGAGCTCAACAAAAGAACAATGCCCTCTGCTAGCACTTCCGTCTGGGAGAAAGCTGCCCCTCAGCCCTC
>NW_011888814.1:7160518-7161142 GCF_000151845.1 Pteropus vampyrus | reverse complement strand
AGTGTTCTCCTTTTAGGAGACTTATAGGTTTAGTCTTTATATTTAAGTCTATGATTCATTTTGAATTAATTTTATGTATTATGTAAGGAAATGTCAAAGTTTATTTATTCATGTACATATACAAATGTTCTATACCATTCACTGAAGAGACTCCTCTTCTTATTCATTTACCTTGGCACTGTGCCAGTAATTAATTGAAATAATATGAACCCAATTCTAGACACTATTAAATCCCATTGACCTATATACCTACACTTCTCCACACCAATAGTATACTGTCTTGATTATTGTAGCAGTATAGTGAACCTTCAGCTCAGGTATGTAAGTCTTTACCTTAGTTCCTCTTTTCAAAATGATTTTGGCTATACTATGTCCTTTATACTTTCATGTATATTTTACAGTCAACTTCTAGATTTCTATGAAAAATATTGTAGGATATTTTTGTAAATTAAGTTTTATTTATTATGGTAAATATATAATATAAAGTTTGCCATTTTAACCATTTTTTAAGTATTCAACTCAGTGGCATTAATTACATTTACATTGTTGTGCAACCATCAGCACTATTTTCAAAAATTTTCATCACCCCAAACAGAAACTCTGTACCCATTAAGAGGCAACACC
>NW_011888814.1:7134708-7159458 GCF_000151845.1 Pteropus vampyrus | reverse complement strand
TTTTTTTTTTTGGTGGAGTCTTAAGATTTTTTACATATCCAATCAAGTTGTCTGTGAATAAAGAGTTTTGCTTCTACCTTTCCTATCTGTATGCCTTATATTTTCTTCCCTATTGTACTAGCTGGGACCTCCTGCACAATGTTCAAAGGAAGCGATGTGAGTAGATATCTTTACTTTGTCCCAGTCTTATGGAGAGAGCATGCAGTCTTTCACCATTAAGTGTGATATTAGCTGTGGGACATCGTATTTGCGTTTCTATATTTGTAACTGATATGATCAGGTTATTGGCTACACAGGCCCTTTTCTTACTCAGATTCTGTAATTAGTAGTTACAGCAGTTTCAGTCCCTTTACATTTGTTTTAATTAGACAAGTTTTTATTTATATATTGCATATACTAAGTTGCTGCATAATATTTTATTTTCCATGGCTAAGGATAATTTAAAAATTACTGATATAATATTATCCTATTGACTTTTATTTAGGCTCAAAGCAGCCACTGAACCTCATTGATAAAAATACTGTCTATTATGAAACTCAATTGTCCTGAGGAAGGGCCCATAAGATAAATTCCTACTACTGGAATTTAGTACTAAAATCACATTAGAAACTTAGAATTAGTTTATAAAAGTATTATAGATCTGCTCTATAAGGTAATGAGAATTGCTTAATCAACTGTATTTCCATTTTCGCTTCATTTCATGGTAGCTCAAAGCTAAATTTCGTGCGTAAATACAAAAATGATGATTTTTATGTTTGCATCCTCTTTTCCAGTGCTTTGGTATGTTTTGATTTATTTTAACAATCTTAATCTAGTTATGTCTTTCATTGTAAATCAACTCAAATCTTATTAGAAAGTATTTAGAAGTATAAATAATGATCTCTTTTTGAATTAATAAAAAAGCTATTTCATAAAAGGGCCTACCTTTTACATTTTTAATTGGAATAAATACCTACCTTTAAGAGGCTTAATAGAAAGTTAAAAATGGAGTCACTAGACTTGGGAACACAATCTTTTATTGGCCTTGCAAGATAAGCTTCTAAAGAGAAATAATTGGAATGATGA
The DNA here is from genome assembly GCF_000151845.1 of Pteropus vampyrus. Classification (NCBI taxonomy): domain Eukaryota; kingdom Metazoa; phylum Chordata; class Mammalia; order Chiroptera; family Pteropodidae; genus Pteropus; species Pteropus vampyrus. Next base: position 7,158,393 of record NW_011888814.1, on the reverse strand, counting down.
TCTTGTTGAAATGAAGCTAAAATGCTTATGACAAAAACAAAAATGAAAACTAGAGACCTGCTGTTTTCTTCACAATCCAAGAGAAATGGTGGAATGTCCTGAAAATCACCTAAAAAATGAAAAACTAAAGATTCACAGTGCCTTCGGTTTCTGAGTGAGGTGGTGAGAAAGTTTTGGGGTTTCTGCAAGCTACTTCAGTCTATTTCTGTACTTTTAGGAAATAGTGTATTTTCTGGGACAATAATTACAACGATATAAAAATTTAAATTATACAAATTATTAGTTGATATTTGCATCACCTAATTTAATCACACAGGAATAGCATATTTATATGTTTTACTGCTGATTGTAGATGTCCTGACCTAAAAGATACATAGAGGATTATTTTATAGAATTGAATTCTCTACCACTCTAAATATTTAAGTTTTATATGCAATTATTTGAAGGGGAAAGAAGCAACATTTACCTTAAAAATATTCCCAAGAGTTTATATTTTAGTGTCTTTAATGTTTGAGAGTAATACTATGTGCCAAGTTTAATGTCAATTACTTTACATGCGTTAGCCTGTATTTCTCATAGTAATTCACAGCAATTCTATGTTAGCAATTGCACTTATGCTCACTTTACAGATGAGAAACTGAAGTTTAGAGATGTTTAGTAACTTGCCCAAGGTTACACAGTTAGTAAAAGGCAGAACTGGGATTCATGACTATCTTAACCAGCATCTCAGTTGGAGAGCATTTGGCTGTAATAGTAGCTTCCACAAACCAACATTTTTTTTTTCTCACATCAAGCTTCTGAAGGTAGGTGATTGCTTGCTTTAGTCTAGTTGCTTGATAATACTATGTTATCTCCTGTTTCGCTGTTCCCAACAAGCTGGCTTTTCATTTTCGTACTTTCTTCTTCATGATTGCAAAATGCACAATGCAGGTCCAGGCTTCCTATGTTCAGGACTGGAAGAAGGGGAAGGTGGTAATGGCAGCCAGAACTAGGTCTCATGGGCACCCCTGGTTGCAGTCTAAGCAAGGAAAGTAAGCGTTAGTGTTCCTAACCACAGAAGAAGGTGGCTGGGGCCAGGAATGGCTCTTTGATTGGCCAAATAACAGTGTCTGATGCAATGAATATTACATAATGCCACCGTTGTCAATTTAGCATGAGTGGAATTTCATTATGAATAAATGTTAAAGGTGAAGATCGAGATAGAAAGAATAAAGGAGAATGTTTCACTTCTTTTAGAAGTTCTAATTCAGTTTTGCGGCAGAGGGCTTTGGGATGCTTTTCTCTGCCTCTTATCCTCTGTTGTTGCAGTACTATATTATCTTTCTCAAACATGCCCCTGGAATGGATTCAGTAGTCTGCATCCTGTCAGGAGGAGAGCAAGAAAGGGAGACAGGAACCTGGACTCTGCTCTAGCTAACAGTTTAGTTAAGAGAAAAGGCAAAAAGGTATTATAGTAGAAAAGGTACTGGACAGCATGATTGGAGGTGCAAATTTCATATTATGGCATTATTGAAGTTATAAAAAGAAAATAAGCTTGTATAATTGTGCATTGTTGAGAGAATTTAAGATGATACCAAGAAGCAGAGTTATAATTTATTATTTTGTTAACCTCTAACTTAATAATCAGAATTGCCTAAAAGATGAAAAAAGTAAGAAGCAAAACCCAAACAATCAGTGATGAAAAGCTGAGAGAATTAAGAAAGTCTCAGTGAAATTAGTAGTTGCTAGTAAAGTTATAGCTTGTCTTAGGTTAAATAATCTAGTTAGTTTTAAATTATTTTTCCTAAAGAACCTTGATATGAGCTCTGCATATAGGAAGAGTTAATATTCTAAAGTAGTGACAAAATAGCCATCTTCATGTTTGGTACCTCTGAAAATTTTTATAAATGGGAAATAGTTATATGTGTTTGAGAGAGATTATATGGGGTTACTCATTCATTCAAACTACCATATATGGATGCACAGTCTGTGTAGGAAATATATGCAGCTTCAGAGCTACGGATGTCCTGGTCCTTATCTTCAGTAGCTGTGGTCTAGGAGAGAGTTGATCTTGTGGAGCTGCATGGCTCTCTTATCTTACGGATCTACGACCAGCCCTATCTAAATGCAAAGCCACTGTTTCAGTGAATTGGCTGATCAAATTAGACAAAAATGCAAAACGAACAGTTAATCAGAACACTCAAACTACATGTATAATCTGATATATACATATGTATGTTCCTGCCATCTGAGATAAAATATAGAATTATTTATGTCAACTAAATTCTGTTCTTCTTTCTCATGCATACAAAGAAATCACTATCTAATGCTTTTAAATTTGACAAAATCTTGGAATTACTAACCCAGTTAGAAAATATAGTTTTATTAGCAGAAAAAAATGATTCATATAAGTACACTCAATAGAGTACCTAGCACATAATAGGTACATAATTAACAATTTGACACGTGAATGTTACTGAATGAAAGCAAATAAATCACCATTGCCCTGGAGAACTTTATTTTCCAAGAGTTAGTAGGACTTTTCTAACAAATTTTTCTACTTATAAAGAAGTAGACATTTTAGAAGAGTTATAGTTTATGTTGGTTAATAAGTTTAGTTAGGTTCAAATTATTGTACCTGAAGAGATTCTATAGCAACTTTCCTGGAAATGCTAAAGTGGTACATGAAAGGCTTTAGCATAGTGTATCTAAATCTTTTGTTAAACTGACAAATTGTTTTGATATCTTTCTCACAAAATGCATAATGTATTTCTTGTGGAGAGCTATGTGCTAGCTGGCTATTGTTTACTTGCTGCAAGGTTTCGATGGAGGTGTTTTGTTATAGTAGCTTGGTATATATTCCTTGACTTTTAGTTTGAAATGTTCAGTTCAGCTGTGCTGGCACTTCTTCAAACAAGGAATTTAGTGTTTTTAAGTTCACCCCCCCTTCCCCCAATTTTGAAAGCACTATGCCAAGATGGAACCATCCATTAACTTCCTTCTGCAGTATAATTTCCTTCAAATCACAAGCCTGTTTTCACACTTGCTAATTTTAAAATTCGAATGGGTACCTATACCCATGGGTAAGAGAAGGTATTTATTATAGGTGTCAAAATTTGCTAAGAAATCAATTTAACTCTTTGGCTGCCACTTGACTTATAAAAATGCTTTATCTGCACAGGTACACCATGATGGAGATGTAACTGTGAAAAGACTTACTTCCTGCACTTAAAAAACTTAGTATTTAATATGCAATAGTCATAGTAGTGCTGCCATAGGAGAAGGCACAGAGCTGGATGGTGCATGGCAGGAGTGCACGGGAGCCAGTGGGGTGGTGGTGGGGGGTCAGAGAGACCTTGGGTGTCTGCATGAAAGCAGCCACAACATGATTTTAGATATCAAAGATAAAAGTTTTTTTAATTATAAGCTATAACATCCTTATATTGAAATTAGATTCCAAATAGGAAATAAGTTTTCATATTGACAGGCAGCCTAGCAGAGTGCTTAGGGAGCTCATACTCTGGTGCCAGACTTCTAGGTTCAAATTCTGAATTTGCTATTTACTAGCTATAGGAACTTGGGCAAGACACTTAACCTCTTTTATCCTGCAGTTTCCCCATTTATAAAATGGGGATAATAATACTACCTAACTCATAAGATTGCTTTGAGAATTAACAGTTATAAAAGGCTTAGAACAGTGCCTGGCATAGCAAGTGCTGTATAAGTGTTTGTTAAATAAATATTGCCATATGAATACAGAAACATTTAAGTACAACTAAGTATTTATTTGCTGGTGACCTGTGATATAGCATATATCTTATGTACTTTTCCAAGTCAATGAAGATAATTCTAGTGACCTGAAGCTCTTGTAAAATAGTATTGAAAAATGAGTTAAACAGTGATTGGTTAGGACCTAGTCTCATCTTGAAAATTGTTTATGTATATTAATGTATATTATATTATGTATACATATTTTATATTAATAATTTTGAACATATTTCAAGGGATCTGAGTAAAAGTCTACGTAGCTTCTGAGTCTAGTAGATTCATGGTAATAGAAACAGTAATTATGAAAAAATATTAAAAATTTGGGCTGTAGTAACTTTAAGCATCAGTTAACTTGGATAATTGTATTAAGAACATATACTACAAGAATTAATTTAACGGCAGTAAAAAATGACAGAAAGATAAGAAAATCTTCTTGTACCTTGATTGCTAGAGCAAGTTATGATAATAAATGAGACTTGAATTTTCTTTTATATATTTAACTCTGATGAAAAAGGAAATCGATATTTTTGAAAAGGTATCTAGAACATTCTAATAATAAATCATTCATTAGTTCTGCTTTAATTACTAATAAACTCAAATTGTACTTTTGCTCTTTGGATATTTAAAATACATAGAAGATAAGTATTTAGTTTGAGATCACAATAAAATGAATTTGCTCTTTTTATTTTTTATCATCTTGGCCAGTGGCAAAATTATTAATCACTACTAGATCCTCTGATTAAACACTCAGCCAGTTTTAGTTTGTGGATGTTGATCCAAACGTTGTCTGTAGAAAGTCATTCTAACACAAACTGTTGAGCTTTGGAGTCTATGGAAAACATGTAGTGTAGGCTTCATGCAGGTGGCAAGAAAATGGGAACAGTATATAAAAATTGGCCAAAATATGCTGAAATAGTTTTTTGTACTTTTTAAAACTCTCATTTGTGTCAGTGAACTCAGTAAATTACCTCTAAAAGTTTTACCCCCTTGTGTGTGTGTGTGTGTGTGTGTGTGTGTGTGTGTGTGTGTGTAGTGTAGAAGAGTTTGGTGGAAACTGTGGGAGGAAGATGATTAGGAAAGTTTTAAATAGATGAAATGAGGAGACAATTGTAGGTGCATATATGTCATAGGAGCCAAGAGGTACATCAGCCTGAAAAGTCTAAAATCATTTTCAGAGACCAAACAGGTTATAATTAATTCTTACTCCTAAATGAATCAGTCACTTTCATAACAAAAGTATTCAGTATTAGCCTTATCTTTCTAAAGCAATACATTCATGAAAAAGAAATTTGATTCTTTAGCTAATAAGGTGCCATGGTGGATTCTTGTGTAGGGTAATGACAGACTACTTTTTTATTTTTTATTAATACAGTATTTATTTGTCTTTCCTCTGTTGAACCCTGAGCTAACTACTTTTCCCAGGCTGCTTGGGGAGATACAGAGAAAGGAACAAACAGGGCAGATGAGATGTGGAAGAAATAACTATAAGAGATGGAGATGGCTCCTTCTCATGGCAAAGAGGATGAGAAAGGCCACCATCGGGCAAAATACTTCCCCCCATAGCCTCCAGCAGGCAAAGCCCAGAATGGCATAGGAGAAGAGCTGTTGCTTCAGACGAGGGTTCCTGGCATAACCAATGAAGAGGCTTCTAAACACAGTCCCAAACCCAGCCCCAGAGCCAGCCATTTTGACTGTGGCAGCCTCAGCCCCAGTGAGGTTGGCTGCTTTGTCAGAGTCCCTTACAATTGTGCTGTTTTGGAAGGCACTGCTAGGGATAAGTGAGGTCAAGGGACAAGGGGCTGAGCTGCTGAAGCACTTACTCATCTGTCAGTGTCTCTGGTTGGTTGCTTCAGCACCACTGCAGAGAGTCGTTGGCTCAGCAGCTGAGAGGTGATCCTGATCAGGGAGTGGGTAGGGGCAGGTGTACATTTTCAGGGGGTGTGGAGTCATGGCCAGAGAGCTGCTCCCAGTGCAGAGAAGACAGAGAGGGTGATGACAGATGATTTTAAAGTTAACCGTGTCTTAGTGTGCATGATCAAATGCAAGAAAGGGAAATTGAGACATTAAATCTTTTTGAGAGGTTTTAGTAATTCGGATATGAGTAGTGATGGTCTAGATTATATAGCCCACTGGGAACGTAAGAAAGATATTAGTTCAAGAGATATTCTGAAGAGCTAATGATAAGGTTAAGAAGCTAGGAGTGGGGTCTTCCAAGAGGGAATGTCTAGTAGTTTGTTGTCTATTTGGGAATATAAATAATTAAGAGTAGTCACACCAAAAAATGTGATAATTGAAACTATAAGGCCTGGAAAACCCTTTAAGAGGGAATCAAGGACACAGGCAAGAATTAACCTGTGGATAGAAGTTCTGAAAAAAAGAAGGCTGAAAAGAATACTAGACTCAAGTAAATCCTTAAACCATAAGTGTCTGCCATCTGAAGAATGTCAAGCAGGTTGACCGCTGTGGGTCTGTACTCACTTCAGTGAAACAAAACCTTGTTACTATGAGGCTAAAAGGGAAATACACTAGCACTGAAACTTATAACCGAAATAGCCTTTTCCATTAGCCGTTTACTTGTTATTGTTGGTTTTCCCACTAGCACTAAGTTCCATGAGAGCAGGTACCATGTCTGTTTAGTTCATGGTTTTATATCCAGCAGCTAGAAAAGGACTTGATAAGTATTTGTTGAATGAATAAATGAATATACAGTTGCACACTAATATTTAGCAGGAGATAAAGTCTGTGCAACTCCAAGAAAATGTTTGCCCGAGTGAAGAACAAAATGGGATCCTGGAACACTGCTGTCCAATGGAGAATGATGAAAATGTTCCACACACTAGCCACTGACCACATGTGGCTATTGAGCACTTGAAATGTGGCTAGTAATGATTGAGTAACTGAACTTTAAATTTTATTTAATTTCAATTAACTTAAAATTAAATTTGAATAGCCACATGTGGTCAGTGGCTACTGTGTTGTACAGCACAGGTATATAAGGAGACTTTACCAGGTAAGAAAACCTGCCCTTCTGGGCAGGTATAATCTGTGCCAGAGTAGTAGCTTTGTTGGGGACTAGAACTGGAGTGGGGCGTGGGAAAGGAATTAAGAATTAGCTGCTAGGGCTGTTTTTATTAATCCTTATCCCAAGGGACAGGAGGAGTCTGCCAAGCTCACATGAGGTCCTGGTCACTTCATCAGTAAAGAAGACCAGAGAGGTATTTGGGGCCAAAGCCATAGTTAGTAGTATAACAGTTTGGAGCAATCTGAACTTTGGCTCTGCCCCAGTAACACTGGAGATTCTCAGTTCTTATTGCTGATGAAGGAATGAATTCCAACTCAGTGAGATTTAGAAGTAAGATTTATTGAATGTATATTTTAGAAGGAGATAGACCATGTTAAAGAAGGCTGTAGTTCTGTGGAATTTAGGAGGTGAAAAGATGAAAGATAGAGTATTTTTCAAGGGAGGAGTGAGTTCTCAGAGAAGAGGGTTATAACAATCCAGAAGTGGGAAGGTCTGTATTATTTTAGGGCCACGATGGGTGGTACAGAGGCCTTCCTAGGTGATCGGCATGTGAGGTCATTTTGATTGACATTTGGCTGCTATATAACACTTTGCCTAGTGTACATGTGCTTACCCAGAATTCAGTCCGTTATAATTAGATTCATGAACTTCTAGGCATAGGCATGATATTATAATGACGGTATAATGAGGCTGAGGTTGTGGGCAGGTTAGGGTAGTACTTTCTGCACAAGCGTCCATGACCGGATTAAACCAACTATAGGTTATGGTCCTCCAGTCCTTTGTCTCTCAGGATGCAGGAGTGATTCTTTAACTACAAATGGGGTGTTCTTTGGGTAGTCTCTGGGCTGTCTCTGGGATGTCTTTGTTCCCCTGTCGCTCATGTCTGACTAACTACTTAACAGTAATAAAGTTGCGTTTACTCCGAGGGTCTTTCTGAATATATCTGTTAGGGGACTCTCTGTGCATGGTAAATGTCTCTGTAGATGACTGGAAAGAATTCAGGATTTAGGGATTCTGCTCACCTTTCTTTATACCACAATAAATAATTGCATCTGATCATTAAAAGATATACTGGGCACATATAATAAACTCAAACATTCACACACCCAGGAACTCACAGTATGGAAAAGCAACATTGTTGAATATTAAAGTACAGCAGATAATAAAAAAACACTTATGTATTTTAAAATACTTATTAAGTTAGAGAAATATTTGTCAGACTTATTATATATATCTAGTTTATATTAGATTTTGATATGCTCTACTGGGGTTTTTGTTTTAGCAGATTCACCTAGTTAGCTATAGCTTGCTTAGACAAATAGTAGAATTCTGATTTCCTTTAGCTTGCTGGGGCTGGGCCGTGAGAGGAGGAGGGAGATATGCAGGAGTGTGTAAAATTGGCCTCATATTCAGAATTCACCAAACGATAATACATATCAACATCATATATTGAACTGTGTGTAGGAGCAGATGTTTGGCATGTTTCAGGCTACTTTTGGGAATAGTCTCTATTGAAGAAAGGAAAGTACGCTTCAAATCCATTCACATAATTTATGAAAGTGAATAAGGATTTCTCACAAAGGAAGAATGCTGGACAGACTATTATATTTAGCAAGATAAAGCATGCTGTGTGTAAATTCCCCAAATCAGCTGGTATAGCAGAGGACAAAGAGATATTAATATATTTCTGGGAAAAGAGATTAGCTCTCTAAAGAACAAACAGGCAAGAAAATACAGGATTCTCTTAGGGTTTTCTAAAGACTTGGTTCACTTCCCTAAGGCGAACCATTTGTTATCATTGTTTTTATAATAGAGTATATTTTGCAAGAACCTAATTTGCGCCATGGGAAAATGTTTGAATATTGGAATCTTGAGGTTGGGAGGGACTTTCAAAGATTATCTAGTCCTATCACCTATCTTATGCTTGAGTTAGTTTTGCAAAATCCTTGCCAAGGATCTTCTGTTCAGGACTCCAACATCTGGGGAGAGTGGTCAGTGGCTCCCAGGCTGAGCCGTTTCATCCTTGGAGAACTGTGACACTGGGATATTCTTACAGAATCTGATTCTGCAGCTTTGAGCCTTCCATTCATTTATCCTACTTATAACTATTGGGGTCAAACAACATCACCTCCAATTCTTTTTCCCATTAAAGTTCTTAGGATATTTGAACATGATTATCAGATCTCCAAGGCTAAATATGCCTGATTCCTTCAAAAATGTCTTGGATGTTATTGATTCGAGTATTTGTACATCTCAGGTCACTCCTGAATGTACCCAGTTTGTGCACACTTATCCTGCAGTACTTTAAGGGTAGTCTAGGCTGCACAGAGACAAGTTGGTCTTCTTTTTCCTCTTGCCTTTCCTTCTCTTCTCTCTTCTTCCCTCTCTTCTCTCTTTTTCTCTCCTCTGCCATTGATTCTATGCTACCCGTGTTCATTCATTTAACAAACATTTCATTTACTGTTGATTCATATTAACCTTTCTGTAGACTAAAATCTCTAAACCTTCATTGCATAGATTGCTACCAAGCCATTCCTACTGTCTATTCTGTACAAAACAGCTCTCCTTTGGGACGTAATCACCACATTTTAAATTGATTTCTATTACCTTTCATCTTACTAGATTTAACCCATATTTCTAGTCTGTCAACTTCTTTTTCAATCGTGATTCAGTCATCCAATATGGTCACTGTCCCTCTTACAAAATTTATGATGTCCTCTCTATATTTTCATTTAGGACATTGAGTAAAGCATTGAAACAAATGGAATCCAGGAAAGAATCTTTCTATGATGCTGCACACCTAGATAGAACCAGGTTGATGTTGCTCCATTAATTAGGCACCTTCTGGATATAGCTGTTGAAATTGTTACTAATTTGCCTTACTATTTATTCACTCAGCTTCTTCTTACTTCATTTTGTCCACAAGGATAAGTTGAAAGATCTAAAGTTATCTCTGAAGATCATGTATGCTAGGTCTCTATGTTTTCTATAATCCTAGGAATTATACCAAAGAAGGAAGGATCATTTGACTATTACTCTTTTCTTCTGAAATTTTCTCCTAAATTTTCTCCTGTGTTTAGCATATTTCTTTTCATGCAACCAACACCCTTTGATTCTCTAACAGACATATAAGACTGAGAGAAGAGTATTGGAAAAAGCTGAATATTCAGATAATTATTAGAAATAGTAATGGCATTTTATGGGAATGTAAAACATAATATCAAAATGCTTTGACATATCAAGTGAGATCTATTACTTGCTAAAAAGCAGAGGATTTGAAATAATTGATGTTTTTGTTAAATCAAATCATACTCTCCAAACTGTTGCTAATGCTTATTTCTTAAGGTTTTTTTTTTTTTTAATTTTCCAAAGACTGAAAATATTTAAAGCTATTCCATACACCAGTGTTGTGAAACTTTAGGAAATTTATACACATTTTGGTCAAAATAGATAAGGTACACAAAGAATCTCTCAATAAAGATAAAACCTTGTGGAAAAGCATATGCAGATGAGTTGGTTGGATATTACAGTGGTGGATGGAATTGAAGAATTACAAGACCAGTCTTTGTCTTCGTATGTGGAAAATAGGAGTTGCATTCATGGTACAACTAAACCTTCTAAGATAGATCAGTTTTAAAAAAATACGGTTCTCCATATTTAGAGTAAAATAAGAACTAATTTCCTATAAAGATATTGCTGCTTCTTCCTCACTTAAGTTGACAGATATTCTTTATGACCAGTGTGACTGTGTCTAATGTCCTTATTCAAGTGACTAAGTTTTATATTAAATTATATTCTGCATATGCAGTCTTTTAAATTACGCAGACATTTTTGTTGAGTTTCGTGATATCTTATATTTCCTATTCTGTAATGAGAAGCATGAAAATTTAAGAATATCACAGTTTAAAAAATTATTATGGTAAATATTGACCATATACTATCGAAAAGAATTTAATATGAGCCAGAACCAAAAGAGATTTCCAAGGTACAAAAAAATATTTTTAGAAGTATAGATTTCCTTAATAGTTTGTATGTGTGTGATACCAGTATAGTAATAAAATGAGAAAATCATTCATACTCATGTACTTTTCTATTTTAATTATGATTACAATGGTTCGTCACTCTTTGGACCTTTATAAAATGTCCTTGACACTCCCTAACTTACATATCTTATTTTTGTCCATTTGGATTGAATCCTAACTAGAAAACTATTAGTTGTTGGTGATCCCATTCATTAAAGGAGGGATGGGTAGTCACAAGATAAGCGCGAGTTAAAATAAAATTTTCTTAGTTGACACTTGCAAATAGAACTATGATTTTACGTCAACATTTCATTAGAGATTTACTTTCTTAGATTTTTCAGAAGCTTTTTATGTTTTGTAACACTTTGCAAGCTACAATATAAAAATCAAGATGGAAAATAAAAACCTACTATGGCCAAGTTCTGGAAATGTGTGTGACCTCTACCATCCTCCCTTCTCCGTGAAAGTAAATCATATTTTGCTTCCATTAAAAGTGTCCCCCAATATTCCTCAAGTCTCTGGACTAGAATTAATGTTTATAAGAAAAATCTCTCTTGGCCCGACATCTTTCTGCTGACTCTACTACACTCTCCTATGATCTGATTAGCTATATCAGCAGACTGATTCGTTCTCATCATTTGGGTAACTGCATTCAGTGAGAAAAGCCTCTTTCAAGTTTAGAGGGTGAATTGTTATCAGATCGAGTGGAAATATTTTTGTCTCATTAACAGCCTATGGGATTATATGGCGGATTACGATATTAGACTATGTTGCATTTCTGAGGATGGGCTCCCAACCTGTGGCTCTCCCAACTTTGAGGCATTTGAACTTTGAGCTCCCCTTGCAGCTATCACATTGACTAGGTTAGTGTTTCTCAACCAGAACTGCACATCACTAGAATCTGGGAGACAAGCCCTAATTCACATCTGTACCTACTATATTTTATCAATTCCAGGACGCACATTATTTTTTACATTTTCTCATTTCCGAAATGTGAATGTACTTTCCATTAGTTTAATCATGGTATAATTGCAGAATTTTCTTTCTTACTGGTACATAAAATAATAGTGCATCTTATAATCAATGGCATCTTAGAAACAATGAAATACAGACTGTATCAGAATCTCTGAGAGGAAGAGTGGCTCACTGTATGAATTTTGCAAAAGCTTTCCAGGTGAGTCTGATGCACGCTGCTGGTTATCAATACTTAGAACTAGCTCTTGGCGTATTTCCTCAATGAACAATAATAATAAACTGCTGCCACACATTGACTTTTCCCCTGCCAAGAACTGGGCTAAGCACTTTCCATATTTTTATCTCATTTAATGCTCACAATAAACCCCACTTTATGGATTAAGAAACTGAGGCTTAGAGAGATGAAATAACCTGCCCAAGGATACATAGGTGTTAGTGAAAGAGCCAGGATATGATCCCAGGTGGGTGTGATTACAAAGCTCTAACCACTACATTATATAGCAGTGGTCCTTAAAGTGTGGTCAGCAGACCAGCAACATCAGCATCCCCTAGGGACATATTAGAAATGCAAGTTTTAGGATTCTACCCCAGATCTAAGGAACGAGAATCTCTAGAAGTAGTGATGTATTTTAACAAGCACCCCAGGTTGTTTGGATGCATCCTAACGTTTGAGAACTACTGTTATACAGCATAGAAGCCTCCTACAATAAGAATATAGGAGGCATTGCTAATAAAGATAGGGCCTAATAAAGTTTATTGGATAGCTGGCTGGCTCATATTGTAATCCTAAAATAATGCCATATTTGCAAGGTTGACTAAGCTTTTAGTTGCTTAATAACAAATAAAATTGCATTTGTTCAAATGTGCTTTAATTATAGTTCCCAGTAGGCAGAACTATGGTAACAAAATATACTAGGCTCTAATGTTTTTTGCGTAATGAGCATAGTAAAAGCATTTAGTGCAAATAGATTACAATTCCCCATATAAAATGGGAAAGCTCTAGAAGAAGCCTTTCTTTGGTCTGACATTCTCTTGTCCTCAATCTTAGTCTAATCCTATTATTCCCTTTATTCAAAAATACAGAACACAGTATCTTTATTCCTGAGAGGAAAGGATGAACTGAAAAGATCTCTTCTTATATTATCTTGAGTGGATAGATTGGTTAAATCTACCATTTGTAATGCAGAGAGAAATAAACAGTTTCTGAACAAAAGCTGATTAAAGAATTTAGTTGAAAAGAACAAAGAACTTGCTTACTTAGTGGGAAAAAAATTGATTGACATTAAGGAATTAAGCATCCCAAAAGGATAAATAAATTTGATTCCAAGAAGAATAGGCAGTTTAAAAAATAATATACCAAAGCGACAAGGTGTAGAGATGCCTGGTGAATATGATTATACCTACCCAACATCAGTACAACTACTTGAAAAGCTCAGCATTCAAATAGTAATTTTTTTGCTCTGCATGATGCAAAATAAGCAATTTGATTTTTCTTTTTCCACTAAATTGACTGGTTCTTGGATTCATTATTTGACCTATGGTACAGTATTACCAGTGGCATTTCCCGGATGACTGAACTAAATAGATGTCTTATTGTTGATTTTTTTTCTAAAAGACATGTTTGAGGATGAAGATACTGATAATTGGAAAACAGGGAAGCATAGCATTTAGAACTTGGGAGTGGAGATTTTAGAAGCATGAGTGGATCTCAGACTAGAAGACATGGTGTTTGGCAGCAGTGTGACCAGCAGGCCCTGTCTCCACCTCCATGGCTGGTACACACTTATTAGCACAGATTGGTGCCTTGTAAATATGGCAAAAAGGTGTAGAGCCTTGTTTCAAATCCTGAAATACTCCCTTTTTGATATCAATTTCTAACTTCTCTATGATTTGTGACTTGAATCTCAAAATGGACCCTGATTTATACCCAAGTGCTATTTTTTCTGGGTCTTTCTGCCTTAAATGAATCTCTGAATTTCTGTCTTGTGTATCCCAATCCTGTGGCTGCCTGTGCCCCTACCCAGCTTAGACTTCAGCACTAAGAGCCCAAACCAGACTTGAATCTTGCCTATGACATACTGTTTGGGCTGCCTTTTGGAAATTAGCATTTTTCATAGACTTATGGGGGGAGAAGGAGTTGGTCAAGTAGGCTTGCATGAATGTTAATTTGGGCAACTCTAATAGATATAATTATTAGTTTTGGTTTCAAAACTTGGCTTTTGCTTGACATTGCAATAGCAGTCAGCCAATCTAAGCAATTGGTCATTCTTATAGTGAGGATGCAGAGGAAGACCCATGAGTGGTAAATGGGTTTGGAAGTCATTGCAACTAAAACTTGATGGAATTAGAGAAATAGATTATAACTAACACAGAAATGCTTTCTTGGCCATGATTTAATGGCTTCACAGTTTTCATTTCTAGAGCATTTACATACTTCTCAGTTGTCTAATAGATAAATCTTATACAATAGCATTGTACCATGATGATGACACAATGGTAAACTATATATTACATCTAATGGATATTAAAAGTGCTAGTTTTTCCAAGATCGGTATATGTCTACAAGACATTTTTATAAGCTAATGTCATAAAACACATTTACATCTGCATATGTGTCTTATGCATTTATAGGTGCACATTTAACTATGCATGAATATTTATATATTCATACACATGAATTGGGATTTATTATGAGTGCTGAATATAGAATTGTGAAGTCATGGAGGCTTAAGGCAGTTTCCTGAAGACCTACATTTGCTTGATTATAATTTATTAGTTTAAACTTTACCAGTTTTATATTAATAGTACTGTTCTCTTTGAAGAGAAGACTATTATTTCAAAACTTATTAGGACTATATATGCATTTTGGACCTATTTAATACTTGCCAAATTGGATTAAAGCAATAGTATATGAAATATTATAAGTGTCTGAAAATGAAGGCTGCTTTCTATTTTATGCGATTAAACATTTCAAGATGCTTTCAGGCATTTTTAGGGACATATTCATTTGGGGGGACAAAAGGAAGAGATGATTTTCTAGAAAGACAAAAATGGAGAAGCAGGGCCTATATAATGTGCCTGAAATTGCTTTTTTTTCCCCCTAAGGAGGGTAGATTTAAGAAGTTGGTAGATAACCTTATGAAAACCATCTCACCCATGGCCCCAGTGTAAGATATGCATATGGTTCAGGCATTCTGTGTCTCAGGTAGGGTTGGGCCATAGGAGCGATGTTAAAACATTACAAACCCTGCAGCCCCAGTCTGTGAATGATGGCTGCTTTACCTCTCTCTCTCACTCTTACCCTTGCCTGCCCCTTGACACTTGCACTTCAGAGCAGTCAGAGCCATACTGGTCCATCTCTCCCAAAAGCAATTCTATTTCTTATTGACTTATTTTTTCTCTGAAGATCTAGGAAGAGCCTTGGGCAGCACGTTATTATTTCTACTGGCCTCAGTTAGCTTTCTTTTACTTAGAAAAACCTGTTTAGTAGTAAATCAAAAGTTTTCTGCCTGGGTCACCTGACCAGTACAATAGTTTTTCCAATTATTTTGCTATTAAAATAAAACACATTCGTTCCCTAAACCCTCAGTGTAGAAATCATGATGTATATGTTTCTCTTTCAAGGGAAGGTAATCATATTATTTCGTAGGAAAATTTCCAGGGCACAAGCTGACACCTTCTATTGTTTCCCTTTCCTTTTAAGGTGAAATAATCACAAGCAACTTTGAGAAATCTCTGTAGTGCATAAATTTTTTCTTTTATTCTTGCGGAAATACATTTTGGCTCTTGCTTTGTTTTCTCTGTTTTAATCTAACTTTAACAATATTTCTGAGTACTTAGTATATACCAGACTTTGCGCTGGGGACTGGAGATAGGAATGTGAAAAGGCGTGAAGTTCATAATCTTGCAAGAAAAAATTCGCTGTTTTGTGCTTATTTCTTTACAGGCATAAGTATATGAGAAGCTTGTCCACAATGTACCAGGTGACACAGGGAGAGTACTTATGGGGGGAGCAGTCAGAAATTACTTCATGAAGAGGAGCATTCTGAGCTCATTTTTGAGCAAATAAGGGATTTAAGGATATATTAGTCAGAAAAAAACCAAAACCAAAATCCTTTAGGGAGGGTGCAGGAAGCATGTTTTTATTTTACAACTCGAGTAGGATATATGGTAGAAAACTTCCACAAAAAAATTAATCATACTAAAAGCATATTTGACAGTGGAAGAACAGATTCAAGAGAATTGTGCTCGTATCACAAAAACACACAAATTTGGGATAAGTTTGAATTGCTATCCTTTTCTTTAAAAATATGATTGAAATGACTGAATAACTATGATAATGTTTTAATAATTTGGTGCAGTAAACTAAATGAGATTTAAAAAAAGCTTCACCTGTGAATATGTTAGTTATTTTTATTTATTTAGATAATGTTTTAAGAATTTTAATTTTCTGAGAATCTTCTTTTCCTTAGCAAACCTACTACCCTCATATATAGAACAAAAGTAAATTCTGGCCAATACCTATCAGAAATTATAAAATCTCAATTAGTTAGATTCTGATTAATGAGGTTTTTATGGTATCAACTAAAATGCCTTTTGCTTAGGTCACTGAAAACTTCCTAAGTGCCCTTTTCAAAAAATGCTCTCTATTCCTGATCTGATAACAATAATAATCTCTACCAGCCTGCATACTAGTAGTAGCTCTTTCTCAGGCTTCATTGCTCTTTGCTTCTGTGCTATCTTGTATTTTACTCATATATTTATTTGAATAGTTATCTCAGGATTGCAAATAGCTCTTTGAGGTTATTTATCATTGCATCCCCTGTCATTTAAATGAACAAATGACAATGTTCCTGTGTTTGTTAACATTCTTCATAATGTTTTTGGTAAGAGATTGTCAGCTTCGGCTGCCCATCGGGATCACCTCAGAGCTTTAAAAAATATTGATGTTTGGGTCTTACTCCCAGAGAGTCTGAGTTAATTGGTTTGAGGGGTGGCCTGAGCATCAAAAGCTCCCCAGGAGACTCCCCAGGTGTGCGGTAAGGCTGAGAACAGTGATCTAGATACGTTGTCCATACTGTAGACACTAGTCACAGGTGACACTGAGTGCTTGAAAATTGGCTACTTGAATTGAGTATAAATGTAAATATGAACACCAACTCTCGAAGATTTAACAAAAAGTGTAAAATAGCTCAATAATTTTCATGATTACATATTGGAATGGTAATATTTTTGATATACAGGGTTACATAAAATTCACTTAATTTATATTGATACTTTAATCAGTTATAAAAGTAAAATCAATTTCACTTGTTTCTTTGTACCTTTTTTGATGTAGGTACTAGAAAATTTAAAATTATATATGTGACTTGTATCATATTTCTGTTGAGCAGTGCTGTTCTAGATGATGTCTAGAATGGAAGAGACAGAGATGTTTATTAACAAAATAAATGCTTAATAAATGCTTTCTGGAAAATTAAATTGATAGTGCTCGTGCTTTGTACAATATTTGGTATAAATAGTTCCTCTTCATAGCTATTTATATTTACTTAAAATAATTCAGATTCGACTAATACGTATTGATTGCATGCATTGTGGAAATTATTGTGGTAAGAAGAGTAATAATGCTCATGATACAGACAGAATAAACCAGTGACTATGGTATCAGATATGTAAAAATGAAATAGCACTATTGAAAACGTAGTAGTTAAATGAAACTACCCAAAATAGGGGAAACTGAGAATATAGAGTTATTTTTATCATTACGATTACATTATCGTGCAAGTAAAGATATTCTTCCTAAAATAGAGTCTGTCTGGTTAAAAAAATCCAAAACCCTGAGTAAGTTATTTGGTTTTCATGCAGAAGAGATGAATGCATTATTTATATAAACACACACAAACATATATGTATGTTTGCAAAGTTTGGAAAGTGATCTATAAATGAATTATTTATATAAACACACACAAACATATATGTATGTTTGCAAAGTTTGGAAGAGAAGATAAGATCAAAGATGTCTAAGGTTTTCATGAATAGAGAGTTGACTATAGAATTGAAGACATTAGACAACAGAACCATCTTGAATACTGAGCACAAAACTTAGTTTTGGGGGAGAGTATGCAGGAACAACTTGACCTATAGGGCAAGCCACCGGGCAGAGCAAATATGTGGGTGGTTGGAGTAAAACATTTACTGCAGGCTTAGCTGATTGGATTATCATGGTGGGTAACATTTGCACTAACCACAGGTAGTCAAAGAAAATGATGTTAAGTGTTTTAAGCAAGCTCTTACTGAAAGGGATTGGTTAAAATCAGAAATTGCTAACTGTGAGTTATTAAGAGACACAGTATCCATAAATCAATTAAGGTGCATTATATTCTATTCCATTGCCAGCATTCATTTAAACATAAACAACTGTATGCTCTACTTGCAGTAGTACAAATCAAAAGTTTAGGATATTTTAACATTCTATAGTGTCTGTCTTTTGTTGAAATAAAATGAAATACTGTTTTCAATTTGGTTTCTGATAAGCTTGACAGGAAATAAATTTGTATTCAGCAAATTCCTGGTGCTATAATCTTATTTTTGCTTTGCTTCCCAACATCTTGACCTTATGAAGCAGTGTAGGGGCATTTTTGAAAAGCTGGGCCTTGGCATCTGAACAGACCTGGTTTGAATATTGTCTTAGTCATTCACTGTTTGACCTTGGCCAAGTTGTTTAACTACCCATGCCTCAATTTGCTTTGCCCTGATGCCTACCTTTCAGGCCTGTTTTGGGGGTGAAATGTAAAACTCTTTGTCTAGCACATGGTAAGCTTGTATAAATATTGTTGTTATTATTATTACAAGGTTGAAAAGCATTCTGGCCAAGACGGTTTTTGTGTAAGCAAATTAGTATTTTACACGTGAAGAATATTATTACTACTTCTAGTCCCCCAAGTTTTGAAGGCAAAGAAGAGGGGTATAGAGGAGAAAGTTTAGGGAAGGGAGAATAGAGGCATATGGCATCAGCAAGAAAGTGTCCCCATTTATAGTTGGAGCCACTGGGGAGTTAAATTTACTCTACAGTAGATACAAAGGAATATTTAAGACCAGAATAGATGAGTGTGGAGGTAGCAGCGCTGGGTGAGCTTCCTCTGATGGGGAAGCAGGGCTCAGCTATGTATAACAAGTAGCTATCCAAGCAAAAAGCATTTCTCTTGCCCTTCCTACAAGCCTGGGGACAAGTGCTTTCTTTCAGGATCCTGGGACTCTATTAATGTGCTGCCTGATATGTGGTTGATGAGCAGAACATTACAAAGCATCCATCCTCAGGATCTGCAGAATTGGAGACATGCCAGGAAGCACCTGCTGTGTCATGTTCAGAGGCAGGGGCAGACCTGCTTAACCAGAGCCAGGCACATAGTAGGAATGCCATAAGTATTGATAGGATCCAAATGACATACATCCTACACTTTATAGCCCCCATGAGTATCTGGAGCATGAACAATTCAAGCTTTATTTCAGACAAATGAGAATCTTGTTATATTCCCTTATACACGGTGATGGTATAAGAGAGGAAAAGAGAATGGAAATCAATGATAAATTAAGCAAAGGGTATTAACTTCCAAAAGACAAGCCCTTTAAATGCTTCTCAAAATTCTGCATCTGCTTGTTTTACAAAATGCTTTGATCAATGAAATGCAGTAGATGAGGAGTTTCACACTTAGCTATTCTTTTTCCAAAGCCTATTTGGAATGAACCAGAAAATCACTTTTTTTCCTAAGCTTAACCTTTTTACATAGAGAAAGGATTTCTGTTATCTTCATTTAAAGTAAGACTTAGATAACTAAGATCAATTGAGTTTTGAGAGCTATATACTTTGTCCTTTAGCTATGATAATATGGCCAGACATATGATAATATGTCTTTATAAAAATGAGGAAAGAGGATTGTTCGATGTGTGAATATTTGCAAGAGAAGAACAGGCTCCAACTCTAGGCATCACATTTGTTTATATGTCAGTCATCCATAATGATGAAGGAGAGGTATCTCCCGGAGGTGGGCATGTTCATTGCTGAATTTTAAGTATTGCTAAACCATTTAGCAGGGGGATTTGGGATATCACACAATTTATATAGAAAGTGGGAGCAGGAAGAAAAGAGCAAAATTCAATGACATTGTTTTCAAAAATAGGAATAGTTTGGATTTTAAAATTTATCTGCTTGGAAGTGACATAGCCCTAAGCCATTTGCACATTTCAATTCAATTTTTTATATGTATCTGAGAAAAATCATGCACAAATAATTTTTCTAGGTCTAGAAAAAAGCCAAATCTAGGTCCCAATCTAAGATTTGAACATTTTCTTGAATTGACCCAAAATATATTAAGATGATTGCTTCTGCTTCTTCCCTGATAACCATCTTCTCTGAATATATAACTTTATAAACTATAAAATCTTTCATTTTTAATTCTAAACCACTATTCTAAGAACAGTGTTGTCTTTAGGCCAGAATAATGTTATTAATTACATTATTATTATTATTATTTTATTCCTGTTCTAATAAAACGTTGTCTGCTTTTTGATAACGAAAGCTGTGTTTTCTGTTCTCTGCACTTTCAAAGCCAAGACATCTCAATTGTTTTTTAGGGAGAGTACTTCTTACTTTTTATTTATTTTTTGCTTGTGTCTTTGAAGAAGGCAGAATGAAATAGCATTGTATTAGTAGATCTGTCTTCATTTGTAGACTTCGGCTAACTGTGACATCATCTGACTCTGTTTTGATAACAAAGATGATGCATCTTTGCAGCAGATTTTTTTTTCTCACCACCTATTGCCAGGGGCTTGTCAGAGTAGAAAAATTAGAAGATTGATTGGTGTTCTTTTCTTATTTATTGATTTGCTTGAGTTTCTGGCTGACTGATGTATAAGATACCATGGATTATATGTGTGAGAAGAAAAAATAAAAAGCTCAATAATATAAATAATAAAGGCTATTGTTTGTTAAATGCTTACAATTTGCTAGGCGCTGTGGTAAGTACTTTATACATATTATCTCTTTTAATCTTCAGAACAATTGGATTTTTTGATGAAGAAGCTGAGTTTAGAGAGGATAATTAATTTATTCAATGTCATACAGCTAATAATTGATAAAGTTGATTTACCTAAGTTTATCTGACTTCAGGACTCAGACCAGATGGCTTCTGATCAAATTATTATTTGTGATCATATTAAATTCAAAATATTTGAGCCAGGCATTTTACTAGTCATCGTGGAGGATATGGAGACCACGAGAAGTTCAGAGTCCCTTAGAAAAAGGACATGTACACAAATAATGAAGGAATAATTGTAAGCAAGTTTTACAGGCGAACTTTAGATTTTTTCCTTTTTGCTGGAAATATCTGAGTCTTTCAACCCCAGAAAGTATACCCTTTCTTTCCAAAATTTGGATCCCATGTGCATTGGTTCGAAGTGCACTATGAGGAAGATATAACTTTCTATGACTTCCTCCTAATCCCAGGACAATGTCATCATCTCTCAAATAAGGAATCAAATCTAGTCTTTAACTAAAGGGTTTTCTTTATTCTCCAAGTTCACTTTGACAACTTTTGCCTCTAAGTACTCCATATTTCTCTGTCTCCCAGGCCTCTAACATAGCTTTGATTTGGGGTCTCTACATCTCTGGCCAGGTCAACTACAGTTTCTCTGTCAGCATCTGGCACCACTCTCTGTAGTCTGTCCTTACTGCCTCTTATGGTGTTTTACTCTCAATTAAAGATTAAACCAAGCCAGTCCTTATTGTTCTGTGGATTCAAGACCCTCTGAAGTGAAGCTAATCTCCTCCACTCTCCTTCAGAGTCTTGTCTCAAAGTGACTCTTACAAATTCACTGGACTCATCTCCTTTTATTTTTAGGCCTCCTTCTAACGTTTACCCACATCAAATTTTACTGTGTTTGAGAAACTTGTTAAGGAGTCAGTAAAGCAAATTTTAAGTCTAGGTATATTCTCCATGTTGGTCCTTCCCTCACAGCAACTATGACATTAGAGAACTTCATTGATGTACTTCTTCATGAAATAAGCTGAGTCATGTGTTGACTATTTGGTATTTCAGTACCCAGGGAGTGGAGTGGGGAACACATAGAGAAAAACCCTTAATATGATTAACATGCTTTTTTCCATGTAGATTTTTCTTGAAGAGAAGAGATCCCATGGTCATCTAATTCTTTCAGAGAAGTAGAGGGAACCTTTTTATTACAGGGTTTCTACTTTTTTTTCAGTTAACATTTTTTTTAAATCTTAATTTTTTTAAGTTTAAGTATAGTTGGTATACAATCCTATATTGGTTGTATTAGTTTCAGGCGTATAATATAGTGATTCGACATTTTTACACCTTACACTGTGATCACCCGCTAATTCTAGAAGTAATCTGTCACCGTGTAAATCTAGCACAATATTGTGGATGATTTTAGTGCTTACTATTTTTGTTCAGCTCTCAGAGAGCTTTCTTACCTTCCAAGCGTAAGCTCTCTCTACATCAGTGCAGTGGTTTAACCCCTCTCAGGCGCCAGAATCATCTGTGGAACCTTTAAAAACTGTTAACACAGCAGTCCCACTCCTGTACTTCTGTTTCTGTAATTTGTTACCCAGGGTTGGGAAAGATGCATGTGCTCATTAGAAGGGCTTCCATTGCATAGATTATTTTTCTTTTTCCAGATCTATCCTCATGACTCATTTTCACAGTAATAGTAGGCTCTGTCTTGGGTGAAGAATTCCATTATGAGAGCAAAGAAAAGATAAACTTTGCAAGTTTAATTAGGCCTAAGAATAAACTTTGCTCCTAGTATATTCTGTGGTGAATTCTGACAAGATTCATCTCTCCTCATCATGAGTTATTGATCCCTTCGTATCACATGCTTGTTCTTTTTCCCTGTTCACGTTCCTGCCAAGTTAACAACAAACATGTTAGAAAGTAGTAATGAAATCACTGTGGCCTCTTCAGTTATACTTTCATTAAAAAAAAAAAATGCTGAAGAAGAGCATAATGGGAATTAGCATTTCCTGAGCACCTACTGTCAGACACTATTTTTAGCGGCCTTATATACACTATTGTTTCTAATCAAACAATAAACTCTGAGCTAGGTGTTATTACTTGTCTTTTACAAATGAAAGTGAGGCTCAGAGAGATCAAATAATAATAAGTAATATGGTGGGATTTATCTAATTCCAGAATCCATTGTCTTTTCTCTCATTGCATTTCCTGTTTGGAGACTTTCAAACCTCAAAGGTGACTATCTATGCATCTTTCTCCCCTTTCTTTTCAAAATAAAATAAAATACCCTAATTTTATAGCGATAAACTTAGATTCTATAAAATATTTTCACATGAACATTTTTGTTCCCATAGCTTTAAAATGTTTATTTTTAGGTAGTTGACTGTATACCAAAATTGAATGAATTTGGTCCTCTGTGCTGAGCAGTTCACAAGTACATGTGCAAAGGCTGCCATTTAATTTACTCAGCTTTCAACTTCAGTTCCTATTTTATTATTATTAAACCACTTTGATATTATTATTGAACCACTTCAAGTTCCTTTTCTATTATTATTAAAAATGCAAATGTAATAAATCTAATGAAACATGTGAAGGACCTATATAATGAAAACTATAAGACCCTATTAAAAGAAACCAAAGATACAAAGAAATGGAAAGATATTCTGTGTTCTTAGATCGGAAGAATCAACATAATTAAAATGACCTTATTACCTAAAGCATTATACAGATTTAATGCAATCCCCATCAAAATCCAACCACCATTTTTTTAAAGAAATAGAACAACAACAAAAATCATCAGATTTGTATGGAAGCACAAAAGACCCCGAATTGCCAAAGCCATTCGGAGAAAAAACAATAAGGCTGGAGGCATCACTCTACCTGACTT